>NC_048600.1:57483041-57833136 GCF_003668045.3 Cricetulus griseus
TTTGAATTAGAAACAGGATTGTTTTACATGACAGTCCCAGTTCCCTTCTCCCACCCATCCTCCCCTACTCCCTACCCCCAACTAAAACATTAACTGTCACATATCTTTTCTGCTCCCCCTGGATGGTGAGGCCTTCCATAGGGTGTCATCAGTGTCTATTGTATCCTTTGGGATAGGGCTTAGGGCCACTCCCATGTGTCTTGGCTCAGGGAGTATTCCTCTATACAGAATGGGCTTATCCTTCTTTAGGTTAGCAAAATTTTCATCTATGATTTTGTTAAATATAATTTCTGGGCTTTTGATCTGGTATTCTCCTTCTTCTATGCCTGTTATTCATAGGTTTGATCTTTTCATAGTGTCTCATATTTCCTGGATATTTATGTCAGTATTTTTTTTTTTAGATTTAATGTTTTCTTTGACAAACATATCTATTTCTTCTACTGTATATTAATTGTCAGAGATTCTCTATTCCATTGATGAAAAGAGAATTGATGAAGCTTGCCTCTGTAGTTTCTTTCACATTTCTAATTTTTTTCATTTCCAGAGCTCACTAAGTTTGTGATTTCTTTCTTGCTTCTATTTCCATTATCAGGTCTTGGACAGTTTCATTTGTTTTCAACTGTTTGTTTCTTTTTCATGGCTTCCTTTAAGGGATTTATTCATTTTGTCCAATTGTTTGTGTTTTCTTGGCTTTCCTTGAGGGATTTAGGTTTTTTATACACTTGTTTGTTTGTGTTTCCCTGGATTTATTTAAGGGATTTATTCATTGCCTCTTTAAGGTTCTCTATCATTTTCATGTAGTTGGTTTTAAGGTCGTTTACTTGTGTTTCAGCTATGTTGAGATATTTGGGGCCTGCTGTGGTAGGCTAGATAGGTTCTATTGCAAACATATTGCCTTAGGTATCACTGATTGTGTTTTTATGCTGGCATCTAGGCATCTGGGTTTTGGATGACTGTAGGTACTGATTTCTAGTTTTGCCTTTGTTGGGTGGATGTTTTGTTCCTTGGTCTGTTTCCTTTCTGGATTTTCAAAGTGCATAGTCTGTCTGTTACCTGTTTTATTGGCCTGCTTGACTAGTGTGTTGACGGGGAATGTTTGCTGGTTTTGGCAACTGGGGGAAAGGGATGACAAGGGGATATGATCTGTTGTGGCTCTAGGAGTGACTCTGTGGATTCTGGGAGGACTGAGAGTGTAGAATGTGAAGGACAGCCTATCTGATCACCTGGCAGTCAATGTTGCCTGTGGTTGTACAGGAGGTATCTACCAGAGTTGGGCCCTGTGACACAATGATAAAGTGGGGAGGTGGGGAGCAGGGAGAGTATGATTGTGGGATCCACAGAAGGCATGGACAGAAGGAAGGAGAGGATGCAGCTGATGTTCTGTTGCACAGTTAGAGATAACCCTGAGAATTGGGTCTGGGAGATAAGAGTGGAGAAGGTCCATTGTCAGCCTTCCTGGTCCTCTGGCAGGTATCTATTTATTTTATTCTTAATTATGTGTTTGTCTATTACTGGTATCTTGTAGATCAAAGGTGTCAGAACCCCTGGAGTTGGTGTTACAAGAAGTTGTGGGCTGTCCTGCATAGGTGCCAGAAACCAAACCTGGGTCCTCCACAAAAGCAGTAGGTGCTCTTAACCATTTAAGGAAAAGCAGAATTACCCATATTACCTGGGATCAGATAAATCCATTCTCATATTTAAAATGTGATATAATGAATTCCCTTAAATTAAGCATATAATTGATGCAGAGTTAGCAGATAATAACTGATTTTCTTTCAAATTTAGACATGCAGTGACATTTCTGAGCATTTTTGATATGGCCTCAATTGATTGGAAAGAAACAAGAATACTCTACCACATTCCTAGACCAATCAAAGACATGGTAACATCAGTAAATAGGATAGAGGATATCTCACTCTAGCTGTCTTCTGGATTTCACCACTGGAGGCTGAAGTGTTTCTGGCACTCTTACCGCTCAGTTGCTTTATCAAGTTTTCCTATTAGTCCTCCTCCTAGCCAAAGGATTGTACTTAGGTGCAGTTGTGCCATGGTGTGCAGAATGAAGAGATGAAGAACACGGACTATTCTTGGGATCTTTAAAAGGAAGGGATGAGACATGTGTAAAATAGTGTTCAAATTAGCATGAAACTGACAAATAAGTAATACAGTTGTATTCTGAGTGAGCTGATTAATATAGCTGTCATTTTAGCAGCTTTTATATTACATTGATTAAACAGTGATTAGGCTTAAATAGAAGAGAATAGTAACCCCATCCCCCAGGCATCTAGACTACAACTGACATGGGTGCTTTTGAATTGATCCCTAAAGACAGGATGATAATAGAAAAAAGGAGAGGACCTGAATTAGGAAGGAGCTGTAGAAGCAATGTGTTTTTTGAGCTGAGATCAACAGTATAGAAACAGACTTTGATGGGGCTAAACGCAGATTAGTCACTAAATTCTAAGCTCCCTTTATCACTAAAAGTTTTCAATTTCATATCTACTCCCTAGCTTTATTCATAGTATTATATTCTAAAGTTTTAATGATGTTGGCCCTCATAGCATGCATGCTATGATGTTGAATACAGCAATCAAAGTAGGTCTGTCATTAATCTACCAGAGGAACCAAGTACCAAGAGGATTTTAAGGTGAAGACCTAGAGGTCAGATTAAAATCAAATTCTGGAACTGCGAAATTTCTTAACAAGTTACTTTATCTGCTAAACTATAGTTGTCTAATATATGAAATTGAGAGTCATTAGGCTAGTAACATTAATTGAGACCATTTGCTATTTTAGACTTTATTTCAGGTGTTCAGGATATAAAAGGAAATGAATTAAAAACAAAACTGTATACCCTCAAGATAATTCAATGTTCATCTAAGTTAGTTAACTTTAGAAGCCAGTGTGGATGGTCTACATGGTCAGATCATTCTATTTAGGTCATCAAAGTGTTTCTGTGAAGTTGTTTTAATGTGCTTTAGTGTTTAAGTTGATGCCTGGAGAGAAGCCTCAGTGGTTAACAGCACTGTTTTTTCAGAGGACCCCATTTCAATTCCCTGTACCCATATAGCAGTTCACAATTATCTGTAATTCCAGTACCAGGAGATCCAACACCCTCTTCTGATCTCTATGTGCCTTGAAAGCACATGGTTCACAGACATATATGCAAGAAAAATACATATAAAATAATAAAATAAAACACTTAAAATAAATTGCTGAAGTAAGCCACAAATTTCTTCAGTGTGAGTCACAGCCCCATATGAGATTGTATAATTCAACCTAAGGGTTCACAAACAATACGGTGACAATAAAAGTTTTCTGAATGTGCAATAACAAAAAAAGTAATACTCATGAACATGCTGAATCTGGAGTGTTTTCTTCAGAGTTTACCTCATACATCTTCATTACAGCCTGGGTTCTGAACACTTTGCATGTGCATACAACATCATGGCACACACCATCAATGAGAACTGCCTGAAAGACCTCAGCAGAGATTCTAGACTTTACATACAATTAAATCACTTATTTTTTAATGTGTATATTTCCCTACTCTTATAGAAATATAATAACTAATTATAGAAAACAAAACTTTTAAGAATATATTCCTTTCATTAATCCTCAACATGTAAATATCAAATATCAAACCTCTGGATTTGGTTGTATTAGAATATTTAAATTTTAAATACTGTTTGAGTTGGTGACATGAGTTTCATTTTTTAAAAATGTTAAATGAATTTTGGCTTTGGATTAGAACAAAATTTCCAGTAATTTTCTCCCTTAATTTTGGTTTCTGCCATTTTGTACTATAATGAATTCAAAGAGGTAACCTTAACATTGATGATTAGGAAATAAAAATATTGATTCATTTTGAAATAAAAATGAAGAAGATACTCTGCTTCTTGCCATATCAAAAGTATAGCTGAGATTTAATACTTAATATAAATATAAGCAAGCACATCCATTTCGTGAGTTGTAAATTTGCTTTTGTTTCAGTAAATAGTACCTTGGGGGAAGGAGAGATGTCTTAATTGGTCAACTGCTTGCCTTGTATCTAGGTAGGGTTTCTGTTGCTGTAAAGAGTCACCATGACCTCAGCAACCATTATAAAGGAAATATTTAATTAGGGCTGGCTTACAATTTCAGAGGTTTAGTTCATTATCATCATAGCAGAACATGGTGGCATGTAGGAACACATGGTACAAGAGAAGGAGCTGAGGTTTCTATAGCTTGATCCACAGGCAATAGGAAGTGGTCTATGACACTGGGTGTAGCTTGAGTATAGGAGACCTCAAAGCCCATCCCAGAGTGACACACTTCTTCCAACAAGGCCACACCTACTTCAACAAAGCCACTCCCTAATAGTGCTTTTTCCTTTTGGGGGCCTTTTTTCCCCCCAAACTATCACATCTTGCAAGATTGAGGAACACATTTCAGTTATCAGAAGCCAAGCAACACACAGATACACATGGTGGTTCATGTTTGTAATCCCAGAGATGAGGAGGTAGAGACAAGAAAGTCTCTGGGGCTCAGTGGCCAACCAGTCTAGCCTATGTGGTCTGTTAGAGACTCTGCCTCAAAAACCAGGTAGACAGTGCTGGAGGGAAAACAGCTGGTAACATCCTCCAGTCTCCACAAGTACACATACTGCCATGTAACTCCCCCACAAAGACACATACTTACATATACAAAGAGTGCTAAAATTATTCTAATAAAGTGATTTACTATACATTTATGAGGGTTGGAGATAGGGCTCAGCTATTAAGATTGCTGACTGCTCTTGCAGAAGGTGCAAGCTTAGGTCCCAGCACCCATGCCTGAAAGTTCACAATCATCTATAACTACAGTTTCAAGGAATCTAAAGCCCTCTTCTGGCCTATACAGGTACCTGCATGTATGTGCATATACACATTGACATATAGAAATAAAAAGGAACAATATCTATTAAAACATAGCATGTTTTTCATGGTTTATTATCAATAAATGTCTGATTTTCATACTTAGTCTATAAATTTATATATCTTGGATTACATACAAACTTCTAGGGTGATTAGGGGTCACAAGCAGAAACCATTTAAGAAGCACCCAGTCAAGCAACTTGCCTTTTGTTTTGTGGCAGGCCTCATTCTATTGATTGAAGATGAAAACGGAATGCAAGAGTTGGTCCTCCACTAAGGATTTAGTTGATATTAAAAATATGCAGTGCTGATCTCAATGACAATCACATGAGAGCACTCTGTGAATGTCAGTAGCAGTTACTCAATCAGGCAAACACATGATCAGAGGAGGACTGCAAACCCCACATGTAGGGAGCCGTCCCTGCATTCTCCATTACAATGATGGTGCCTGCAGGCACTGAATGTAAATTATTGCACAGGCGCTGGGTAATTTTCCATTTCCTTGATCTCTGCCTATTCCGTGGCTCATATGGCCTGAGGAGCTGAAGCCAATCATAGGGTGACACGTCCCAGGCGGGGCTGCCAGCCTTTATTAGGGGACGGGATTCTTGGCTCGGGGTCTCCGCTCTGGTAAGCTTATGCTCTCCTCTCAAGACGCATTAAAGCTTTCCTGCAGAAGGATCCGAGTGTCCTGTGTTGTTCTTGCCGGCAAGACGATTGCACGGGACATCTGGTGCCAAAACCCGGGAACTTGTTAACATCACCAGCACTGCGGAGACCCCTCAGATGGGGCGGATTCAGAACTGCAGGGTGGTAAATTCGGAGAGGTATGTCTTTTTCTGGACTTTGGCTTGGGAATGTTGCTATTTTGGGAGGTTAATGTAGAGGCTTCTGTGCTTTTACTAGGAGCCATTTTGACCTTTCTCACTGTTGTAGCAATCTTAAAGAAGTCCAGAATTACATGTCAGAAACCGAATGTAGTGAGAGATGGGGCGCGCCCAACAATAAAATATAAGGAAAAAGGACCTCCCGGGATGTCTAATGACAAGGGAGTGTGTATAAGAAGAGAAACAGCAACAAATAAGGAAAAAGGACCTCCCAGGATGTCTAATGACAAGGGAGTGAGTAATTTGTTAGATGATTCTGTAAATAAGTTTAAAGCTTTAAATCTTGATAGCTCTGATGACTCTGAAAGCTCAAGAGATAAAGTTTTAGAGGAAACAGCTCAGCTAGGTGAAAAAGAAACAAAAAAGGAGGGAGAGAAAATAGGGGATAACCGGTCACACCCCGGTAAATTTAAGAGACCTGTTAATCCAGCGGGTGTACTTCCATCAACACCCCCATTATTTGGTACTGACTCCTTTTTACCATTAGAGGAGCGGAGAAAATTACAGATGGCTTTCCCAGTCTTTGATAGGGGAAAAGGCCGTGCATGTTATTCAACACTTCTTGGAGGCCTGGAATGCCTGGGGCTTTAAAGCCTCATAAACATTGATGCTTGGGGCCATACTGCGGCCAAGCATCACACCTCAGAACCTGAAAGGCCAAAGGAAATGGTAAAATGGAAAGATATCTTAACTGGTCTTTGGAGAGGCCCGGATCCTATTCTCATAAGATCCAGGGGAGCTGTATGTGTTTTTCCACAGGATGAAGAGAATCCCCTGTGGATCCCGGAAAGACTCACCCGAAGAGCCCGTTCCGACCTTCAAAAGTCGGAACTCCACACTCTCCCCGGGAGTTGAGAGCCGCTATTATTATCCAGATTAACTCCTGTCCTTGACGGAGAGATTGTCATCATGGATCGCTTAGTGGGTGGGGATGGGATTGTTTGATGCAGCCGTTTGCTGCGGATTGATGTTGCTTCTCTGGCTGGTCTGTTGGCTCAGGGCTCAAACTAAGAGAGACAAGATGGTTATCGCCCAAGCGCTTGTAGCTTTGGAACAAGGGGCTTCCACTGATATTTGGCTAACTATGCTTAAGCAATAGGCCGCCGGCCAGACAGCTCTTGCACACCCAGAGCCTAGGCTCATTGCACAGGGTAGAGTGTCTGGTTTGAGCAGCCCATGAGGGATGTTGAGCAAGGCATCGCACAGAGAGTTGCCCAGTATGCAGGCTTCTCTGGGAGGCATGTTGTCCTGCATAAGGGTTGCCTGCCCTAGTCTCCCTTTCCCAGAAAAACGGCAGAGGACAGGTCGAGAGTGCTTCGGGTCAAGCTAACAGCCTGATGGCGACTCTTGTACACAGTCTTAATGTTTGATTGGGAAGGTACAACCTCTGCCTCTATCCCTCAACATATGGGTGACCTATTTGCTTGTAAAAATATAAAGCCTTATCATTAATTAATAAAAAAAGGGGGAGATGTAGGGAGCCGTCCCTGCATTCTCCATTACAATGATGGTGCCTGCAGGCACTGAATGTAAATTATTGCACAGGCGCTGGGTAATTTTCCATTTCCTTGATCTCTGCCTATTCCGTGGCTCATATGGCCTGAGGAGCTGAAGCCAATCATAGGGTGACACGTCCCAGGCGGGGCTGCCAGCCTTTATTAGGGGACGGGATTCTTGGCTCGGGGTCTCCGCTCTGGTAAGCTTATGCTCTCCTCTCAAGACGCATTAAAGCTTTCCTGCAGAAGGATCCGAGTGTCCTGTGTTGTTCTTGCCAGCAAGACGATTGCGCGGGACACCCACGGACACAATAACCTATTGTGAATTTGCACAAAACTGCTACTAAAGTATCAGCAGCCCTGAATAAGAAAGGAATATTTTACAAGGAAGTATTGGTGTTATTGAAAGCCATGTGGATAAATAAGCTAGGACTCGAGAGATATAGCTTTCATATTCCTAAAATTTCAACTCTTTGGCATATTGGTTACTGCCAACCACCAAATGTGATAATGAGGTTATTCACAGTATATAAACAGGAGAAGGGATGAAACAGCAGGTCACCTGGAAACAACCATGGGGTCCAGAATCTTTGAAGATGCAAAGACATGGCATCCTTTGGAAGGGAGCCAAAGCAACAAAAGAAAGTTTGATGCCTTTCTATGATAATTGACTGAACTTTTCCCAACTCACCTCTCAAGCTTGTGGGGGTCCTTAAGAAGGAAGAACTCTTCCACTGCCTGGAAGAAAAGCAAGCAGAAATAGGATCCTCTGAGTTCTGATATTCTCAATTCCTGCTGAACAATACAGATCTCTGTGTCTCCCCCATTCTTTCTCCACACACAACTGCACAGCACTTAGCAGAGATTTTTCAATGAAAGCTACATACACCTAGTCCTATTCATAAATAAATGCATTGAAAAGAGATCTCCATTAGAGAAAATGCCAAGTCTCATAGTGAAAGTTATCAGATGCTTATATGTAGAAGTAGTTAGAGCACAATATAAAAGAATAAAGAATAAAAATGATCACAATGAATGTAGAAGTCTATGTTGCCTCTAAATAAACATCAAGTAAATGCTCCACACAAAATGAGATCTATTGTGGAGAAAAATCAATGTGGTCAGAGTGTACAAAAGCATTAAATTTAATACTTTTCGTTTTATGTATAAATTCTATTTCAAAAACTGAAAAAGAAAAACAATATTGTAAGCCACCCTATTGCTGCCTTTGCTATGCTGCAGTCATACATTTCAGCTGTTACTCTGGGACCTTCATAATTCTTGGCCATGCAGACCACAAAGAAAATCAATGACATGTCATGATTCCACATTACTGGCTTGACTTTTTTTGGTGAGTTGAAACTTTTTTTTTGAAGTATCATGTATGATAACTTTTGATTTCAATATTATGATTACATTCATTCACCAAATATTTCTAATCTTTTCTATCATCTAAGAGGCACTGAGCACTGATCTAGGCATTGGTGATACATAGAGGGGAAAGATAGATACCTGCTTCTATGAAGATCATACTTTATAATATATGAACCATTAAGATAGATATAAATAATTGAGATTATTTCATAAAGTAATGGTGTTATAAATGGCAAGGTAAAATAATGGGCTGAAAGGACACTGTATGGCAAGAGTGTGACCGTACATGTGTACCTCATATGTTAGCTGATCAGGGAGAAGTTTCCAGAAGAACGGATCTCTCTAGATAAGAAACCAACCATGGGGGAAGTTGTGGGAGAAAATTGTAGACAGATTAGACTATAACTGAAATGCTGTAGGTCAGTAATAAACTTGTAGAGAATACATTATTGAACCCAAAAGTTGGAACATAAAGAAACATTAAGAGTGCTAAGAACATACATGAGTAATATGAGGAAGGGCCAGAATGAAGAGTTTTGTGTAAACTTAGAAAATGAGATTATGTTTTATCCAGAGTGCATGTGGAGTCTTTGAGGGTTATTATATAGTCTGGAACATAACTTGCTTTGATTCTATAATACTTTATTTGCATTTTAGTTTGCAGAATGGAGATATCCATAAATATCTGCCTTTAATAAGTGTTTCATTTAAAATGTGCAATTCACTTAATTTCAAATTCAAAATTCAATCATTCAACAAATAATTTTTGATCACTCCATACTATGAACTGCAGATGCTGGGACACAGGTGTTGCCTCTGTTATCAAAGACCTCATAGTCTAACAAGAAGTACAGCTACTGATCAGTCATCCTGGGTGGGAGGCTCATGCCTGCAATATCAGAACTGTAGAGGCTGGAACATGAGGACCACAGGTTGAGGACCAGAGAACCTGGTTTCAACTGTGTTCAGATAAAGAGCAGATGCAACTCATTTTCCAGCTGGTTTGAATTGAACTTGGACAAGATAAAAGTGAAGTCCATGACTGGCCATATAAATGAAGTTCAGCTTTGCCAGCAAGTCTGTTAATTAGCAGATCATTTTACTTTCTTCAGACAGTCCTCAGTTGCAACAGATGAAAGACTGAATCAAGTGAGCATAAGAAAAAAAAAAGATACATAAAGGGGATTTTTCACACTTCATGTACCTCAGGACTCCAGATCTCAGCAGGAGAGTGAGCCATGCCCCTCGCCAGCTTAAGGACCTATCAGGAAATGGGGCAAATCCACAGAGCCAGGACTGTTAAGGTTCCATTTTGCTATTGTTGTTTAGTGGAAGACAGGAGAAGGTATTGCTCAAAGACCCAATATACATTAACAAATTCTGTCTAAATTGTTCAGTGACCTTTGAAATGTTTCCAAATCAGATGGATTCTCAAGTTCTCACTGTGAAGTCACAGCTGGAAGGTAGAAAGAAGGAGCTGAAGAGTTTGGGCCGTTGCATACTATGAGAAAGACTGTGGATTTTTAAACTTACACCAAATACCAAAGACTTCATGGCAAGAGTGCCTTTTATTTTTTTAAAAAATATTTATTTGCTTTTATTTTATTTTATATGTATGGGTGTTTTGCCTGCATGTGTATCTGTGTACCATGTATGTCCAAGGCCTGTGGGAGCCAGAAAAAGATAATGGATCCCCATGGAACTGGAATTACAGATGGTTGTAAGCCACCCTACAGATGCTAGAAATTGAACCTGTGTCCTCTGGAGGAGCAACCAGTGCTCTTAACTAGTAAACTGTCAATTGAATCCAGAAATATATCCCTAATGAGAGAACAAAGAGAAAGCATGACAAGGACATGGAAACAACAACCAAATGAGAATTCAAAACTATAAAGTATATTTGAAATGACACAAATAGGGATAGACTGAAACTCAGATTGACCAATAGAAACATCAGTAACATAAATTTAAATAATCAATATTACAGATATATTAAATGCAGCAATACAGACTAGATTGAAACCAAGGAAATAACAAACAGGAACTTGTGCCTGAAATAGAGAACTGAGAATAGTACAAATATCTGGAGTTTTGTCTTTTATTAATTGCTTTAAAGTTCATGAGACTGTTCAAAGAATAATGATAGCATCTATTATAGATCTTATCATTATATGACTATGTAACATATTCAGGGACAACAACACAAGGGCCAGAAATTGACAAACCATAGTGCTGTCATATTTTTTTTTATTTTACTGAACTTAATGCAAATTAAGATGAAAAACACAGAAGTAAGTTGAGGACAATGCATTTCACATTATAATACAGTCACTAAAATAAAGTTAATAGGTTTATCTAAGAAGAAAAGAGGTTTAAAATAAAGCAATTTTTGTTAACTCTCATAAAGAAAGGAGGAAAGTTGCAAAACTGAAAGGCATAAACTGATTTGTTTTTATATTACAAAGTAGTAATTAAATTTAACCACAGATCTGTTAAATTTTGACTAACACCAACTGAAAAGCAAGGATCATTCAATTGGATTTAATAAAATTTCTCATTACATATTGTATATTAAATATTTGATTATAACATAATTAGGCCAAGACTAAGAGGTCAAAAAAGAAATATTTAGTAAATGGTAGAAAGCAGGATGCTAGATTAGCAGCAGATAAATAGACTTAGAGAAAAGAAGAATCGTGAGGATAGAAAAGGATTATTTCATATGATCAATAAGCAATTCATTAGAATAACAAAGCAACAATAAAATGTACATGAGTCTAATAGCACCACTCTACATTATAGCAGAAAAAATATATAGAGCTAAGAAAAAAAAAATCCCTACTCACAGTTGGAGATTTGGTCTGAGCAGCTTCTTACAACCATCAAATGCACATTCTTTCCAAAGGAACATGGTCTCTTCATCAAGAATGTTCAAATGCTGGAGTAGAAATGAGTTTTAGTTGATCTTACAATATTAAGCCTAACAAAGTATATCTCTGACCAAATGAAAGGAATTTAGAAATCAATAAAAATATATGTACAAATCCTCAATGTTTATAACTGAAACAAATCACATTTCTGAATATTATATGGCTCAAAGATATACTCAGTAACACTGGAAAGTATTTCCCTCTGTAAGATAAGGGATATGAATAAAAATATGAGGGACACTCATATGCACACTCTAAAATATTTCATTTATTCGATATTCTTGGGGGGAAAAGGTATTTTATCAGAGAAATTCACAGTGAAAGACATTTTATACAGCAGTTAGTAGCAACTCAAAAATGTTAAGATCACAAAATAAATGTTTAGAAATTATAGTTCAGAGCAATGGAATGAAAAATAAAGCAACAAAAAAATGAATGGAAAACAATGGGCTAGTTGATCATGCACCAATATCAACTCTCTAGTTTTAGTATTTATCTTGTAGCTAGGTATGACAATAAAATCGAGAAAAGTTGGGGGAAAGGCACGTTTCAATTCTCTAAACTCTGATTTTTTAAATATTTTTCATGCTTGAATACAATATTTTTGTTCTTTCAAAATTTCAAACCTACATGAAATGTGATTTGATTATGTTAATCCATTCATCCAACTCCTAACTCTGTCTGGACATGACAAGATTATTACACTTGTGAACTCACATCAGGTTTTGTTGCCTGCAAAAGACTTGTACAAGATCAAGCCAGTCAACTCTCAGCTTGAGAAGGGGAGAGGCTCAAAATCTTCATGCCTGGCCCAGGAGCTATTGACTGTAGTAATACCTTCCTTGAACAAATGAAGTCTGCCTGGGAGAGGGGGGAGGTCAAAGAATGGAGCCTTCCACTAGCTAACCATAGAGGTCTGAATGTCTGTACAGTTAGATAGGAAGGAAAAAAAAGAGGAATCCAGATTTAATAGGATAAAAATGGTAAACTGAAAAGAATAAAGGGAGAATATAGAGATGTTGAGATGAAAAGGTAGATTATTGAATCTACCCTGAAAAAGCAGCAACATGCTTTAAACATTTTAGATTGGATTGGACTTCTGTGACACTGAATTCTATCAGACTTTCCTCATGTTATATATCAAATATGTTTCCCTAATTTTGAGGAAGATAAAAGTTCTTTTTAACAAATTGAATTTCCCTTTCTGATCTACATTCTCCCGAGGCTTCTTTTCAAAGGTCTATATATCTACAATTATGATTCTTAATTATGAATTTTTATTTTAAATTATGTGTGTGTTAGGGTGTGAATATATGTGTGCAAGTCCAGGCACCCATAGAAGTGTCAGATCCCCTAAAGCAGGAGGTACAGAAAACTGTGAGTCATCTGACAATGACTTGTATTAAATGAATCTGGTCACTCTGAAAGACCAACAATGGTTCTTAAGTGCTAAGCCATCTCTTTAGCCATGGTTCTGATGTCTTAAACCTAATATCTTTTTAAACTAGAAATGTTTAAATCCCAAGACTACTTAATTAATTTTCAAAAGTGAGAAAATAGAATAAATATCCATTGCCCTGGGCCTGCATACATGAAAGCACTCAAAGTCATCAGCACTAAAACAATAATCATAGCTCAAAGCTACAAAGAGGGGAGAAGCAACAAGAGGGTCAAAATATACAGGAGTGAATTGTTGAAATCAATATGCTCATCACACCTGGAGTTGCAAACAAATTTTGAATTCTCTACTTATATTATATGGGGGTTTCAATGCTTCAATAAAACAACCCATGAAAGTTAGCTTCATCCAATATTAACTAAAAAGGTCCACAATCAATTTAGAAATAGCTCCTGTCCCGAATCCCAAAATATAAAATTAAAAGAATTTGATGTCATAAGACTGGTGATGGTCAAAGAAACATAGCTTTTTGGGATATGTCACAAAGGGCCTCTCCTAATGAGAAGAGAAAAAGTGTTACTGAGATTAAGAGTTACCTAGAAAAGAACTATAGAAAGGGATCTTGCTCTAAAGAAAGTAAGCCATGTAACTACACCTCATAAAGCATGAGAGTTGGGTCAAGGGAATCAGGTAAGATCCAGATGCATGCTCATTTTCACAACCTTGAATAAAAAGTACAGAGATATATTAATGGGGTTTACACAGGAAAGTGATCTCCTGAGATAGGTTCTCAACTTGGATCTCTCTAATAAATATGAGCAAAATCATTGAAAATGTACTTCTTGCAGTTTGTCGTGGCTGCTCAGAGTCACCTGATGCAAGCAACCTGCGTGCCAGACCAGTTCCTCGGAGAGTTCCGATCTCCAAACACGCAGAGGCAGCCCGGCCTCCATCTGCCGGTCCAGGACCCTGCACTCCCGAACACTGTGGACACCCAGGGAACAGTGACACCTCCAATCATGAGAAGAGGACTGACATCAGAGTATTGGATCTATTTGCATCTACCAGAAGAGAACCTTGGTCCCAAACACACCAGGAGAACAAGAAACTCTTGTTACACCCACCAGAAGAAAGGATGAGAAAGGACAAGGTAAAAACACATCCAACAACAGATAACCCAATATGACACCACTGGAGACTAGGAACCATACACCTATAAGACCTGAACATCACAATGCAGATGAACCAGAAGAGAATGACATTAAAAACATCTTCAGGAAAATGATAGAGGATCTCAAAGAGGACATGAGAAAATCCCTTAAAGAAATGGAAGAAAAAACTAACCAAAAAATACAAGATATCAATTTTCAAGTCAATCAATATCAATCTCTCAAGGAAACAGCTCAAGAACTAAAAACTGAAATAGAGACAATGAAGAAAGCACAATATGAGGGAATGCTGGAAATAGAAAAGCTGGGTAAACAATCAGGAACTACAGATGTAAGCATAACCAACAGAATACAAAAGATGGAAGAGAGAATCTCAGGGGTTGAAGACACACAAGCGGAAATAGACTCATCAAACAAATAAAGTCTTAAGTCCAACAAATCCCTATCACAAAATATCCAGGAACTATGGGATACTGTGAAAAGACCAAACCTAAGAATAATAGGTATAAAAGAAGGTGAAGAAATCCAACTCAAAGGCACAGAAAACATATTCCACAAAATCATAGAAGAAAACTTTCCGAACCTAAAGAAAGACATATCAATGAAAATACAAGAAGCCTACAGAACACCAAATAGACTGAACCAAAAAAAAGGTCACCTCGCCACATAATAATCAAAACACCAAACATACACAACAAAGAGAAAATATTAAGAACAGCAAAGGAAAAAGGTCAAGTAACATATAAAGGCAAACCTATCAGAATCACACCTGACTTTTCCTTGGAAACTCTGAAAGCCAGAAGATCCTGGATAGATATTCTACCTACACTAAGAGACCATGGATGCAAGCCTAGACTGCTATACTCAGCAAAGCTTTCAATCATTATAGATGGAGAAAACAAGATATTCCATGACAAAAGCAGATTCAAGCAATACATATTCACCAATCCAGCCCTACAGAACGTATTGGAAGGAAAACTCCAACCCAGGGAAGTTAACTACAACCAGAAAAACATAGGCAATAGATAATGCCAACTTACCAACAGCCAAAAGGAAAAAGGGACAGAATCCCACACATAACCTCACCACCATCACCAAATCAAAAACAAACAAGAATGAACAATAATCAATGGTCATTAATATCCATCAACATTAATGGTCTCAACTGTCCTATAAAAAGACACAGATGAGCAGAATGGATAAGAAAACAGAATCCTTCCTTCTGCTGCATACAAGAAACTCACCTCAAACTCAAAGACAGACGGTACCTAAGAATTAAAGGTTGGGGAAAGATATTCCAACCAAATGGATCCAAGAAACAAGCAAGAGTAGCAATCCTAATATCCAATAAATTGGACTTTAAACTAAAATCAGTCAAAAGAGATGAAGAAGGTCACTTCCTACTCATCACAGGAGAAATCCATCAGGATGAAGTATCAATTCTGCACATTTATGCCCCAAATACAAAGGCATCCACATTTGTAAAAGAAACATTACTAAAACTCAAATCACAAATAAAACAGCACACACTTATAGTGGGATATTTCAACACCCCACTCTCACCAATGGACAGAAATCCCAGACAGAAACTTAACAAAGAAACAAAAGACCTAATAGAAGTTATGGCTCAATTGGACTTAACAGATAACTATAGAATACTCCACCCAAATACAAAACATTTTACCTTCTTCTCAGCACCACATGGAACCTTCTCTAAAATCGACCATATACTTGGCAACATAGCAAACCTCAACAGGTACAAAAAACTTGAAATAATCCCCTGTGTCTTATCAGATCACCATGCTTTAAAATTAGAATTCAACAACAACACGAACTACAGAAAACCTACAAACTCATGGAAATTAAGTAATGCCCAATTGCACAACTCATGGGTCCAGGAAGAAATAAAAAAGAAATTAAAGATTTCCTAGAATTCAATGAGAATGCGGAAACAACATATCCAAACCTATGGGATACTTTGAAAGCAGTGCTAAGAGGAAAGTTCATAGCGCTAAATGCCCACAAGAAGAAACAGCAGAA
Organism: Cricetulus griseus; assembly: GCF_003668045.3. Lineage (NCBI taxonomy): Eukaryota > Metazoa > Chordata > Mammalia > Rodentia > Cricetidae > Cricetulus > Cricetulus griseus. Next base: position 57,499,232 of record NC_048600.1, read on the forward strand.
TAATCACACTAGAGAATTAACAGCACAACTGAAAGCTTTAGAAAAAAAAGGAAGCCAATACACACCAGAGGAGCAGATGCCAGGAAATAATCAAATTGAGGGCTGAAATCAATAAAATGGAAACTAGAAGAACAATACAAAGAATCACTTATAACAAAAAGTTGGTTCTTTGAGAAAATCAACAAGATAGACAAACCTTTATCCAAACTTACCAAACAATAAAGAGAAAACATTCAAATTAATAAAATCAGGAATGAAAAGGGGGACATAACAACAGACACAGAGGAAATCCAGAGAATCATCAGGTCATAATTTGAAAACCTATATTCCTCAAAATTTGAAAATCTAAAGGAAATGGACAATTTTCTGGACAGATTTTACTTACCAAAATTAAATCAAGAACAGATAAGCAATTTAAATACACCTATAACCTCTAATGAAATTGAAGCAGTCATTAGATGTCAGATGGCTTCAGAGCAGAATTCTACCAGAAATTCAAATTACAGCTAATACCAATTCTCCTCAAAGTATTCCACACAATAGAAGCAGAAGGGTCATTACCAAACTCTTTTTATGAGGCCACAATAACCTTGATACCCAAGCCACACAAAGACACAACTAAGAAAGAAAACTACAGACCAATATCCCTCATGAACATTGACACAAAAATTCTCAATAAAATATTGGCAAATCGAATCCAAGAACACATCAGAGAAATCATCCATCTCGATCAAGTAGGCTTCATCCCAGGGATGCAAGGATGGTTCAACATACCAAAATCCATCAATGTAATTCACCATATAAACAGACTGAGGAAAAAAATCACATGATCATCTCACTAGATGTCGAAAAAGCCTTTGACAAAACCCAACACCCCTTCATGATAGCGGTCCTGGAGAAATCAGGGATAACAGGAACATACCTCAACATAATAAAAGCAATATCCAACAAGCCATCAGCCAACATAAAATTAAATGGTGAGAAACTCAATGCAATTCCTCTAAATTGGAACAAGGCAAAGCTCAGTGGTCACACACACACACACACACACACACACACACACACACACACACACACTCTCTCCATACCACTTCAATATTGTCCTTGATGTTCTAGCTAGAGCAATAAGACAACAAAAGGAGATTAAGGGAATACAAATCGGAAATGAAGAAGTCAAGCTCTCACTATTTGCAGATGATATGAGAGTCTACATAAGTGACCCGAAAAACTCAACAAGGGAACTCCTACAGATGACAAACACCTTCAGCAAAGTGGCAGGATACAAGATTAACTCAAAAAAAATCTGTAGCCCTACTATATACAGATGACACATTGGTGGAGAAAGAAATCAGAGAAGCATCACCCTTTACAACTGCCACAAACAACATAAAATACCTTGGAGTAAACCAAAAAAGTGAAAGACCTGTACCATAAGAATTTTGAGTCTCTAAAGAAAGAAATTAAAGAAGATACCAGAAAATGGAAAGATCTCCCATGCTCGTGGATAGGCAGGATCAACATAGTAAAAATGGCAATCTTACTAAAAGCAATCTACAGATTCAATGCAATCCCCATCAAAATCCCAACACAATTCTTCACTGACCTTGAAAAAACAATTCTCAACTTTATATGGAGAAACAAAAGACCCAGGATAGCCAAAACAACCCTGTACAATAGAGGAACTTCTGGAGGCATCACCATCCCGACTTCAAGCTCTATTACAGAGCTATAGTCCTGAAAACAGCTTGGTATTGGCACAAAAATAGACAGGTAGACAAATGGAATAGAATTGAAAACCCTGATATTAACCCACATACCTATGAACACCTGATTTTTGACAAGCAATATAAATATATATATTGTGGGAAATTATCAATACGGATTCAGGTAGAAATATAAGGGTATTTAATAGGGAAAAGCCTTACTTACAGAGCGACCTAGCCAGACAGCGTGGCAGCAGTCTGTACGCCAGCCCAAAAGAGAAACCGAAATCGAAAACGCAGTCACCCTACGTCCCCTGACCAGGGCCTCGCAAGGTTGTAAGGGCGTGGTCAGGCACACCTGTAACCAGCCCCTAAGTAGGCGTGGCTACAGCTTCCCCTACATATATACAACTGAACAAAGAGAACATCTTCAACAAATTGTGCTGTCATAACTGGATGCAAACATGTAGAAGACAACAGATAGACCCAAGCCTTTCACCCTGCACAAAACTTAACTCAAAATGGATCAAAGACCTCAACATAAACCCAGCCACACTGAACCTACTAGAGGATAAAGTGGGAAATACCCTTGAATTAATCGGTACAGGAGACTGCTTCCTGAACATAACACCAGTAGCACAGACACTGAGATCAGCAATTAATAAATGGGACCTCCTGAAACTGAGAAGCTTCTGTAAGACAAAGGACATAGTCAGCAAGACAAAACGACAGCCCACAGACTGGGAAAAGATATTCATCAGACAGAGGGCTGATCTCCAAAATATACAAAGAACTCAAGAAGCTAGTCTCCAAAACACCAAATAATCCAATTAAAAAGTGGGGTACAGAACTAAATAGACAATTCTCAATAGAGGATTCTAAAATGTCTGAAAGACACATAAGAAAGTGTTCAACAGCCTCAGCCATCAGGGAAATGCAAATAAAAACAACTCTGAGATACCATCTTACTCCTGTCAGAATGGCTAAAATCAAAAATACCAATGACAGTTTATGCTGGAGAGGATGTGGAGAAAGAGGAACACTCCTCCACTGCTGGTGGGAGTGCCAACTTGTACAGCCACTTTGGAAATCAGTATGGCGACTCCTCAAGAAAATGGGAATGAGTCTACCACAAGATCCAGCAATTCCACTCCTAGGCATATACCCAAAAGAAGCACATTCATATAACAAGGACATATGTTCAACCATGTTCATAGCAGCATTATTTGTAATAGCCAGAAACTGGAAGCAGCCTAGATGCCCCTCAAAAGAAGAATGGATAGAGAAATTGTGGTACATTTACACAATGGAGTACTACTCAGCAGCAAAAAACAATGGAATGTTGAAATTTGCAGGAAAATGGATGGAACTCGAAGAAACCATTCTGAGAGAGGTAACGCAATCACAAAAGACAAACATGATATGTACTCACTCATATGTGGACCTGCTTTATGATATATAGTAGTGACCATGCTTTATCAGAGCTGTTTTTAATGATGTTGCTCAGAATGGTTTCCTCCCAGATGATGACTAAGAAGCTAATTTAAAAAAAATGGTGCCAAGTACCACAAGAGTAACAGAACTGTGCTGTTTTCTGGGATTTTGTTTTTTACTTTTTTTTTTGTTGTTGTTGTTTGGTTGGTTTTCTTTTGGTTTTTTTTTTTTATTTGTTTTTTGTTTTTTTTAAATGGAGTGTGTTGGATGTCTCTACAATTTTGTTCAAATGACTGCAGATCCTGGAAAAGCTATTGCTGCTATTGATGTATAATATATTGCCATTATTGGTCTTTTTATATAAATATAAATATATATGTATATTAAAAATTTCACATTTGCTTCACCTAATGTTTCCTTGAGGGCAAGCCAGCCTAATTGACATTATTGACTGGCTGAAAAGATGACTCAATGGTTTGAAGATTGGCTGCTCTTCCTTGGAACATGGGATGAATTTTCTGCGCCTACATTGTAACTCCAGTTGCAGAGGATCCTATGCCTCTGCCTCTGGCCCACACTACCACAAGGAAACCATGTGCTATACAGACATGCATTTAGGCAAACATTGAAACACAAAAAGTGTAAAACATGTTAAAATTTGTATCTCAATATTTTAAAATTACACAAATAGCTTTTTTTGGTATTTTTAAATAGCATCACCATCTGATTATCAAAAGGGTTTTCCATTAATGGATCTTGGAATGTTCAGTTTCCACCACATCTATGCAAAATAAACCCTGTTGAATTGAAAAAAAAAATGTACTTCTTTTCACATATGAATACATCAAGGAAACAAACCAGCACAGAGATATAGAGACCTGTGCTTTGGTAATCGACGTGGAAAAGGATGAGTATTCAAGAGGTGCTCACAGAGCAAAACTATCAATATAGCAAAGTTATATGCTGTTAAATTGTTGCTGAGTTGTTGGAAAATCTTTGGGTACATGCACATAGCCATGGTGGAATAAGCCCCCAACTGATAGCTGCTTTGTCAAAAATCCAGCCACCATTAAGACATACTAATTATAGCAACTACATAAGGCATTCGAAAATTATCACAAAAGAGGCTTTAGTGAGGAATATACACTTAAAGCAGAGGTAAAAGATGCAGAACAAAGTGATGTAATTCTATTTTAGAACGAGAGAGAGAGAGAGAGAGAGAGAGAGAGAGAGAGAGAGATCACTGTTCCTTTTTCAATGTTTTTAGCTTAAGGCTGATACACTAGGTATTACTTATGTATCAAGGGTGCTGTTGAGAAAAATATACCCTCTACACTAACTGGAAGAACTGGAATTGGGAGGAGATTGGTAAAGTTTAAGAAGCAAGAGAGAGAGGACCTGAGCTTCTCTGTATGTTTGTCTCTGAATCCTCCTAAAACATATGTAAGCAAATTCATAGGTGCTCAGCTGTCAGAGCATCAGACAACAGAAAAGGGATAAACTAACTTGAAGGTAGATTAGTAGAAATAATCTAATATGAATAAATTATATTAAGAATAACATTAAATAAATTTGACATAACCTGTGTACTTCAAATAACTTCAAGTGGCCAAATATATATGTAACTAAACCCAGAGTCAGAGGAGAAAAATACCATGCCAAGATTTAAAAAAAAAAAGTTAAAATCTCTATGTTAAATTTAAAGGAAATAGAAATATATAGAGAGAGTTAATAGCCATCAAGCGGATTAAATATAATGAAGCCTAGGCTAAGGCTTGTAATATGTTTGAGTTCATAAAAGCCAAAGATGAAAAGGAAAATGAAAAGAAACCACACGGGGGGGGGGTGTCACATTATATTCAAGGGCATCACAACCCAACTAACAGTGGATTTCCTATCAGAAACCACAGTGGCCAGAGTAGAAAGCAACATCTTTCAAGTGTTAAAAGGCTTTAAAAAACATAACCATGCCAGAAACAAAACAAAAGAAAAACAAACTTCAAGATGTTCATAGCAGCACTATTTGTAATAGCCAGAAACTGGAAGCAGCCTAGATGCCCCTCAACCAAAGAATGGATAGAGAAATGTGGTACATTTACACAATGGAGTACTACTCAGCAGAAAAAAAAAAAAAAAAAAAAAAAAAAAGGAATCTTGAAATTTGCAGGAAAATGGATGGAACTTGAAGAAACCATTCTGAGTGAGGTAACCCAGGCACAAAAGACAAACACGATATGTACTCACTCATATGTGCATTTTAGACACAGAGTAAAAGATTACCAGCCTACAATCCACACTGCCAGAGAAGCTAGTAAACAAGGAGGACCCTAAGAAAGACATACATGGTCCCCTAGAGAAGCGGAAGGGGCCAAGATCCCCTGAGCAAATTGAGAGCATGCGAAGAGGGGGAAGGAGCTACGAGAATGAGAAGGGAAGAAGAGGAAGGACACAGAGGTCATGAGGGAGCAGAAAGGTTGAGTCAGGGGAAGAATAGAAGAAAGGATATGTGATAGGTAGGGGTTTAGTTTCGGGGGAGGACAGGACGGAGAAGGGAACCGGGATTGTCATGTAACACAATCTTGTTTCTAATTCCAATTAAAAAATGATTTAAAAAACAAACAAACAAACTTCAAAATCTAGGGAATCTAAGAGAAATCTTTATTAGCAAATACACTATGAAAACCTATGGACTGGAAGGAAATGATAGTGGATAGTAATTTGCATGAATAAACAACACTGAAGAACATCTAAAATAGTAATTATGAGGACACACTCAGATGACCATTTTATATCCTAATTTGTCTATCTTAATAAACCATGTAACTATTAAAAGCAAAATTTATACCTAAAATGGTGTCTCATGATGTTCATAACATATGCAAATATAACAAATCGACCATGACTTGAGATATGGATGAATATACAGTTTTGCCTAATTTGTATATTTTAAGAGAAACCAAATGATCTCCAAATTCACAGGAAAATGTTTATGATGTACACCTTCCCCCGCTACAAGTATTTTTTTTAGAGAAGACTCAGTAAAATGTGTGTCATGCAAATATGAGGATCCTAGTTCAAATCCCTAGCACTGGTGTTACGATAAATCTTTCTGCCAAAGCCGCCCGAGCCCAACCGCCATGTGGGCGGTCTCTGCCAGCCGCCCTAGTTATGCCCGCCCACAGAGACATATTAGGTACAAAGCTGCTTGGCCAATGACTAGGATTTCTCATCCGTTAGCTCAGTCTTAATTATCATAAATCTATATATTTTATAAGACTTATCTTATTGGACTCCTTAGTCACGTCCCTCCTTGCTGGTGGATCACATTGTGCCCCTGGAGGAAGAGCAGAGGGGAAAAAGGGCACCTCCTGTTTCTCCTTGCTTAAACTTCCTGCCTGGATCACCACTTCTCTACTACATTTCCCATAATCCTCTTTGACTCCTAGTCCTGTCTAACTTGCTGTCTCATTGGCCAAACAGTATTTTAATCAATAATCAATAAGATGAACATACACAGTACATTCCCCATCACACTGGCATAAAAGCCAGACCTGGAAATGCACATCTGCAATTGTAGTACCAGGTGTGCAGAGTCAGGAAAATCTTGGAGGCTTATAGCCAGCAAGTGTAGCCAAAATGTTAAGCTCCAGATTCAATGAGAGATACTGTCTCAAAACAATAATATGAGGTGCAATGGAGAAAGATAATAGGCATTTACCTCTGCCCTTCACAGGCAAGTGCACAACACTCACATGTTCATACCAACCCTGGAAGATTGCCTCTTCTAGGATCTTGCCATTATCTTGCAAGTTGGACAAGAAGCTAGCCAATTCCAACTACTCTTGTCTTCCAGAGCTTCCTCAGCCATGGGCTGGAGCTGTGCTCTTCCAGAGCAGCTCTTATTGACAATCATGCATGATAAAGACACCAGAGCCTGGGGAATTTGATAACATTGCTTCTCTGATGAGTAATATTCCCCACCCCAGCACTGGATTAGCTAAGACATTTCATATTCTCACCAAGGCTGAAGTCATTGCCTGCACAGCATGGGTGATATTCCTCTCTCTCTCTCTCTCTCTCTCTGTGTGTGTGTGTGTGTGTGTGTGTGTGTGTGTGTGTGTGTTTTGCACTATTACTTACTCTTCTTGGTTCTATGACAGAATACCTGACAAAATGCAACTTAAGATAGGGAAGTTTTATTTTGACATGTTTTTTGCCCCAGTTATTGTGCCTTGTTATTGTGGTCCTGTAGTGAAACAGAATATCAAGGGACAAGGATGTGGTAAAGCTAAGATGTCCCCCTCACAACCACTGGGAAACAGAGAAATGAACACTGGTGATACCTCAGCTTCCTCCTCTTCATGTTTATATTTAGTCTGGCACCCAGCCCATGAGACAGCACCACCTACCTTCAGAGAGTAGATCTTCACTTCTCAGTCAAACATTTCTGGAAACATCAGCATAAACACCCAAATCGTACTTACTAGATGATTCTAAATCAGGTAAGTTGCCAATGAATGTTAAGCATTATACACTCAATATAACTACTATACTCAAAACTCCATCTAAGTTAAGCTTGGTTTCCAGAGGATCCAACCAACTGAGCTCATCCCAAAGCTTGGACCTTGACTACATTTTTAACAGGTCCTCAGGGATATCTTCAAGGACAAAGAATGGGGCCTCATTTCTGCCTGAAGGCTGTGACAAGGGACATTGTTGCCAAGGTCTTAATGCACACACTGTTCATCCAAGAAGCATAAGACAGTGCCTGAGAAGCCTAGTGGTCTGCCTGGTATAACTCTCAGTATAAATGTCACTTCTTCTATCATGGCTTCCTTTATCCTCTAGAGATATGACCTCAGTATTGAACAATAATAAAAATTCACAACAGGTACTTGCTCAAATAGACTTGACGCTTGGAATGCATCCAAGGTAGTTATATTTATTGTCACAACACATCATTCATGGCAAAGAAGGGAATTTTATGCTCTTTTATTTCATTCCTGTACTTTAAAAAAGTATGTAACCATTATACAAGGGTAGAAGTGGAATGAATAGAAATGTGAGATGGAGCCAATTCTCTTAGGTGTTATAAGCCCCAAGAGAATATTGGAATCAAGAAGACGCTTTCTCAGCAACAAAGAAAAGGATAATTGTGGGAATAGAAACAGATAAAAAGCATTTTTTTGCCTTTTCAAAAGAATAATATTCTGCTAAAACAAAGCCAGACATGTCATGAATTTAAGAATTTACTAATGAGAAAGTTGAAACAGAGGACAGAGAAAAGTTTCTCTGCATAAAAGAAGGAACATAGGCCCAGACCTGGAGATTGGTAGCCCTGCATATTATCTGTGATGATGGCTGGACGTTGAGATCAACATCTACATAATGGGTACATCACCCAGTAGGAACATTGTGAAACTGAAATGTGGGGAAAAATCTGAAACACTCCATATTTCTAATAATTTCTGGAAAACTCCCAGATGTCTACACTATTATTATTAGCAATAGATTGATTATTTGTAGCCTAACAAAAAAATTACTGTTGAAGAAAATAATGGTCATGATCTGTGGAACCTGAAATAAAGTGATAGGAGCTTAAACAGTTACATAAGCCACCTAAGAAGGAGAGCTGAAATTATGTTTGCAGAAGCAAATGACTTTTCTGTAAGGAGAACATCAGTGTAAGAATTCACTATTGGAAAAGAAAAGAAACAATGGCAGAATACAAAAGAACAAGACATGCTGAGACAGTATGAACAGAATAAGTATAAGCCACATTCTAGGGGAAAATACTTCCTAAGACACATCTGATAAAGAGTTATAAAAATGTTATCCAAAATAGCCAAATAGTGTTTTAAACTCAGCAGTAGACAAACAACTTACCCAATTTAAAAATGGGCCAAACTCTGTAATAGACACACACCCTAAAAAACATAGATGTAAAATACGCATTTGAAAAGATTCTCAACACCCATATGAAGAAATGCAAACTGAAGCAGCAATGAGACACCAGCACACACCTATTAAAAGCCCCAGTTCCTGTGCCCAACAAAAGCAAATGATGATAAGGACATGGGGCCATCATTCGTGACTAGTGGGAATGTATCGTGGAGCTGCTTACTTGAGAAGAATGTTTGTCAGTTTTCTAGAGAACCAAACCTACACTTAACATATGATTTAGGAATCATACTCATTGGTATCCATCCCAAGACTTGAAAATGGATGTCTCTACACAAAAATTGCACATGGATGCTTCTACAAGATTATGGACTGACAGAACTTGGAGGTAAGCAAGATACTCCTCAATGATGCAACTGGCTGATCATCATTAGTTCATGGGCAGCCTAAGATGCAAGGTGGAGACCTTGTATCAAAATAAAAAAAATAGTTTTTGAGCCAGAAAGTAGAACTATTTTGTCTTCAGCTCACAGAAACCCTAGTCTTACTTCCAGTGGGCTTAAGAGGCTTCATCCAGCTAATGAGGGGGAAGGTGCAGAGACCCACAGCCAAACATTAGGCAGAGCTTTGGTGATAAGAAAAAAATAACAGAAGAAAAGTGAGCAAAACAGCAAGTACATAAAAACAATAAATTAACTTTTATACAAAGTCCACTTTATGCCTAACAGAAGAGGACTTCATATTGCTATCTTTATAAAAACATTGCAACTGTGTGTGCAAAACGCAGCCAAGTTATAGGTGAAGATACTGAGCTTCAGAGAGAGGCAAAGAAACATCCTAGGCCATGTAAGCACATGACAACAGAGTGGAAATATGGCAGTCCTATGAAGAGAAAATCAAGGGTAAGGAAGAGGGGCAGAGGAGAGACAGAAGGCGCTTCGGCACACTGGCTGTATTGATCCACCCAACTGATGCAGAAGTTCAGTTTGATAAGTGAATCAGACCAGTTGTGATTCTATAGACGAGGAAAATGGAGGCTCTGAAGGCCCCAAAGAACATATGTAGAAGAACTAGGAGTAGAGGCTAGCATCCGGGCTTCTGCCTTCCTTCCGTTCTTCCTTCCTTCCTTCCTTCCTTCCTTCCTTCCTTCCTTCCTTCCTTCCTTCAATCCATTCTCAACTGGCATGAGGTCTGCAACTATCCTAAAAGGAAGTGCCATGTATTTCTACTAAAAGAGTTTTTGGCAAAAATCTCTTCTCAAAATGCAACCTCAGTCATGGTAAAGTACAAACCATCCTAGGGCATGGAAGACAAGAGTCTGAGATGATACCCCCAGGACCTATCACAGCCTTGTCATTGGGTAAGCACTCAGTGTATACTTACTAAATAAATGAATGAACAAGATAGAAGGAAAGAGTCATGTCCTCAAATCTTTAATTAGAACAGATCTCATACTTCTGTAGAGAAAGCCCCACTTGAGGTCTTTTAGGTATGCTAATGTAAACTCTGTTCCTGCTCATGGATGCTCCTTGAATACACTTTAGTTATGGTTTTCAAACTTCAGTTAGGGCAGAAGTTCACATCCTGTGGCTGGAGACCCCTTTAGGGGGGTCACACATCAGATATTCTGCATATCAGACATTTACAATATGATTCATAACAGTAACAACAAAATAATTTTACAGTTGGCTGTAACCACAACATAAGGAACTGTATTAAAGGGTCACAGCATTAGGAAGCTTGAGAACCACTGATGCAGGGTCTCTGTGTAGCATGTTTTATCCTCTGGTAAGTTAACTTCTGAATTTGTAATGCTTTTTCATTGTCCTGTCTTTCCTCCCTGGAAGAAATAGAATTCCTTATCAAGAACTGTCCCATTAGTCTTCAGAACAATCCTGCCCCATAGTGGCAGTCCTGCAACCAAGGAACAGTGATTTCGAGGCAGGTGGATGCCTTTGACCTCCTGCCAGGTTAGATGATAAAGAATAAGAATTTGCCTTTCAGAGTTTAATTACACCACAGTGAAGTGATTTGCTTTCTTCAGCAACCATATCGAAATGAGCTTAGTGTAGCTCCTAAGGCTAGAAGAACATAGTATGGAATACCAAATAAAACCTAACAAATAGTAGAAAAAAAAACACATTTTTTTATTTGTTTGTTTTGTTTTTTTCTCAGGGAAAAAAAAAAAGCCAGAGAATCTAAGCCCTGTGGCAGAGCAAACACACTTGTTCCTTTAGCTTGCCAGATGGGGATCTGAGGTCCCAGAGGGCAGGATGGAAACCCAGGGTGCTGCCTCATCCTAATGAGGTTTGCCCTAGAATTGAAAGGGACAGATGGACCTGCAGCTTGGAAGCCCTCAGCAATCTCCCCAGGAGCTGGCAAGCAGGAAGCGAGTTCCCGCCTTTGTTCCCTGTCCCTCTTTCTGCCCTCTCACTCCCAGCACTACCTCCCTGTCATCTTGTTAGGGGAGTATTTCTGTTGCTTTAAGCCACCGTGAATTCTTCTCTGCACATTTCCTTCTGCTCTCTGCTGCTGCTGCACTGGTCTTATATGGTTCTTTACTCACCATTTCTATCACACCTTTCCAGCACTACTTTTGCCTGTATCAGCTCCATCTTGGTTAATGCTAAACCTGTTAGAAGTGTTTCATGAAGAGTCCACATATGGATTATTGAGAAGAGAAGACAGATTCTGTTTAAATCTCTTATTTCTCTGCACTCAATTAGACTTCGATGCTGGGGGAGGTGGATGGACTAAATGGCCATTTGAAGAAATGTATGCTTCCTCGTGCTTGAGGGTAGCCTTTGGAAACTGCATACCTCATGAACGTGAGTGATCTCATCTCACAGTAGGACCCAAGCATGCATCCCTGAATGACAGTAGAATCTCCATGGAGAGCATAATTCCCAGCCACTAGGCATTGAGCCAAGCATCCATGGTGTTCTGCCTTAGGGAAAACAGGTTAACTGGCCTTTTATGAAGCAATGATCGAAATTTGAGAATCATTTCTCCAGGTGGAATTTAAATACTCTTGCTCTCCTACTGAGCTATTTCCCTCCAGATTTCCCCCAAAGCAGCCAGAGTACAAGCAAAAATTACCTTTGAAGAATGTATCAAGGACCAGCTATATCAGTTTTCAGTACTTGAGAACCTGATACAGAAGAATACAATATTTACAATAAAGCAAAACAAAACACAAAATAATAACTCAGAATCAATATGATGGTTAAATTGAGTAAGCAAGTACAGGGATCTGGGATCTGGGAAATATCACCAACAATGGAGGGTATTATTGTGTCACAAGTTTCCCAATGGGTGGTGACTTCAGTGGTGTTATTATTATTTAAAAATAACTAAGTGATCAATCAAAAAAGAGCATGCATGAGCCAGTGATGAGAACCTAAAATAAGCCCAAGACTACCAATTGATACTGATCAATTCTGACTGAAAATAAAAGAGCAGAAATTAAAAATTGATCATATCAAAATCTCTTTAAACACAATTCAAAAGTCCTTATTTTTCTTACTTAAAATAAAGATTCCTTAAAATAGCTCCCCATGACTCCATGATATCCTCTACATGTTATCTCACCCCACGAATTGTCCAGTCTTTCTCAGCATCCTACCAGGCTTCTGTGTCTCATATATATTATGCCATCTCATTGTAGCTTGTGGAGCTACTCTCCTACTGCCAAGGATATGATTTCCCTTATTCATTTCAGGACCACTGACATCCCTTGCCCTCTTGGCCAAAAGGTCTTTCCGTCCTCGCAGTGACCTCTCACCTCTGACCTCGAAGGTGAACGTACTCCTCCTTTTCCACCTCCCTAGGAAGCTACAGTCCCTGTATTGCCATGACTGTTGTTGCTTCTCTACCCCGTGGACATCAAGGGCCCATCCAGTCTTGCTTAACACTTTATGCTCATCAACTGGCACAGTATTGGGACTTTTACGGCTAGCAAATGATCCCACAAAAACAAATGATGGACTTAGGAGTAAAATTCTGTCCTTGCATAGAATCCTACCTCGGTAAAAATATATACTGTTAAATGGCCTATGATGTCACAAGCAAAGGCAGGTAAGCTTGCTTCCCACTGTCACTCTAACCCAGTATATTCTCCCACAGTGGCTCTGCTCTATTGTCCCTTTGCCTGGAACATTCTATATGGTGAGTTAGAGCCACTACATCTTTGCCCTCACTGGAAGAAATATATTTCAACACAACAAAATAATTATTTTTAAATAATTTTTTTATTAGTTTAAATTAGGAACAAGCTTGCTTCACATGTCAATCCCTTCTCCCTCTCCTCTCCCTCCCTCCCCCCCCCCGCTCCCCACCAACCCCCTTCCTCCACGGGGGCTCCCCAAATTCTACAACATTATCCTGGGCCCAGCCTAGGCCCTCCCCCATGTGTCCAGGTCGAGAGAGCATCCCTACACATGGGATGGGCTCTCAAAGTCCCTTCTTACACCAGGGAACTACCAAAGGCCCCATAGAGTGCCAAGGCCTACTCGTTGACATCCACATTCAGGGGTCTGGATCAGTTCCATGATGGCCTCCCAGACAGCAGTCTGGGGTCCATGTGCTCCCCCTTGTTCAGGCCAGCTGTTTCTGTGGGATTCACCAGCCTGGTCTGAACACCTTTGATCTTCATTCCTCTCTCTGTAACTGGGTTCCAGAGTTCAGTTCAGTGTATAGCTGTGGATGTCTGCCTCTGCTTCCATCAGCTACTGGACGAGGGTTCTAGGTTGGCATATAAAGTAGTCATCAGTCTCATTATAGGGGAAGGGCATTTAGATTATCCTCTCCACCATTGCCTAGATTGTCAGGTAGGATCATCCTTGTAGATCTCTGGAAATATACTTAGTGCCAGATCTCTCCTCAGACCTATAATGGCTCCTTCTGTTATGATATCTCCCACCCTGCTCTCCTCTATTCTTCCCCCAACTCAACCTTTCTGCTCCCATTTCCTCCTCTCCCCTCCTCTTCTCCTCCTCTCATTCTGCTAGCTCCCTCTACCCTACCCTCATGCTCCCAATTAGCTCAGGAGATCCTGGCCCTTCCCATTCTCCAGGGTCCATGCATTTTTCTCTTAGAGTCCTTCTTGTTCCTTTGGTGAAGAGGATTATAGGTTGGTAATCCTTCACAACAAAATAATTATTATGATCAACTATAGATAGATATATAGATAGATAGATAGTTAGATAGATACACAGATAGACAGATAAATAGACAGACAATATTAATAATTTAGGCCAAAGGTCTAAAGACCTCTGAGAGCTTTAAGTGGTACAAATCTGAACTCTACAAGGCTAAAAGCCTACAGTCTGGATAGTGGCAACAGTAGGAGGAGGTACATGTTCAGTTGCTCCAAATGGTCTAGTTCTGGCCTTTCTCCTTTGCTTCTTTATTATTGCAGGGCCCACACCCTAAATGATACAAGTGCCTTGTTCTAAGACTATCTTGTTCTAGTTGTTTTGACAACCAAGGCCACCAGTTATGAAGAGATTTTTGTTTGATTGTTTCATTGATATGACCCAAGTGCCTATATCAGTGTATATACATGAAAAAAAAATTCAGAGATTTATCAAAACCAAAAGAGTGGGAAAATCAGGACAGTTTGCTAAAATTGGAACTTTAGGTGTATTTTTTCTACCTTTCTAATACAAGAGTCTACTTGTGATGGATATATCTTTGCATCATGGTTCTTGAAGACCAGCTAAGATTCATGAATAAAGGGGGAGGTTAGGAAGCCATGGGACCTATTAGCCATATCCTTCTTTCCCATCAATCTGCTGCAGGCTATGGGTCTTTGAGATTTCTCTGGTTTCTAGAAATCATAATGTCAGCACCTTAGCAGGGAAAACTACTAATTCCCTAAAATATTCTAGTAGTAACACTGGAAAGTTGTGAGTCTCCCTAGAGTAAAGGACTAAATGCAAGTGGGCTGGAAGGGATGAAAAAAGAGGTTTGTTGTTTGAGAAGCCTGTACTAAAGGTTTCAGTTCACCATGTCCAGGTAGCTCTCTGAGCTCAGTGCAAAATGGAGGACTCCCTTTCTCAGCAGGAGTCTCCTTCTCTGCCTAAGCATATTGGGAGAGTATCACTCAGCACAGATTCCTGGCCTTGTTTGGAGGATGACTCTTTAAATAGCTCCCTGCAAACAGCTGTATGACTCAGCACATAAATCCTGCTATTTCTACTATTTCTTCCCACCTGTATGTTAATTATATGCTGACAACCAGCCCTTCCTGCCCATAAACCCTAGGAATCCTTCTATACCTTATCCCGGAAAAAATAAGGAGCTGTTTCCCTTTAGCTAACTTCTGGAAGTTCTTTCTGTCATGTTCATAGTTCTCCTAATCCTGCTAGCTGCTTCTGCTCCTTTTACACTCATGGCCTAGTGGCTAATGACCCCTGAGGAAAAAGGAGACCCCATAGTTTGTCCACATACAAAGTATATACAACAGAGAGGCAATCTCTCCAAATATGGAGGGAACTGAATTTTATCAATGATTGGCTCTAACTACTCAAATTCTATTTCCCTTGGAAGTCAAGGAAAAGGATTCCTTTCAACCCAATGATCTATAAGGTCTTGCAACTTTTCTCCTTAAAAAGAAAATCTCCCCAATATTTTGGACACTCCAAAATATGGATAACACATTTAAAGATAATCGTAAGAGTTGGCATAGTTTGCTTTATTTTCATTGTGTAATTCTTAGCTATTGGATTAGGAAATTAAATGACACCTTTGCTTATAAATTATAATCAAGTGAGATTAACAGAAGAGTCTAGTGACCTAGAGCCTGATGATAAGCATCTGCAGCTTTCATTTACAGTTATACTATAGACCCTCATCATTACAAGGAACATATATGCAGATGTTCTCAAATCTCCAACTTATTTTCATAACACATGCATTTACTTTGGAAAACAGTAATATTTGAACAATTAAGTGCCTTATTCAGTTTCTAAATTCTGTATATCAAGATTAGAAACAAAACATTTCTGAATCAGTTGCTGGGAGAATTGTATTGTTTCTTGTGTTCTAGAGAAGCAGTCCTCAAGAGCCATTGTGGATTCTCCCTTGAAGATCCATGCACCAGTGAGGGGCCTCCTTACTACACACCACAGATTTAAACTCAATGCATCATAGGGCACTAGGAGTTCTTAAAACAAACTTAAACCTTGACCATAAGTACTTTAAACTTTGACCATTAAATCCATAAAAGCCAAGAGCTTAATACACAGCATGCTATAAGAATGAAATGTTTAAGGACAAAGCCACCAAGTTATTTGAAGGTAAATTCATATCTCAATTAGTCACTTCATATGATATATTAGGCACATTCACAACCAATACTCTATCTACAAAACATAAGTTCTAATGACACTGCAGTCCAGGAGATTGCTATTGTGAAATCATCAAATACCGAGTCAGGTGCTTAGGGCATACCGGAAGAAGAGTGGAGCCCCTGTTTCCTATTGTTCCTCCTGTCCCATAGTCTACCCCAGACTTAGTGCCAACAATTATCATATGAAAACTAAATAAGATTTTATCTCATAAGGGTACAAAAGGTTCCATTATAGAAACTAGACATTTCAAAGGAGTGAACTTCTTCCTGAATGCTCCCCACCATACTTTTTATTATATCCCTGCCACACTGACCTCTCTGTTTCTCAGATATACAGACTTAGTTTCAACACAAAGGCTGTTGTGCTTAATATTAAGTGTTTCTTTCTTCCTGAAGAGGGTCATCCCTGTGTCTATTTCTCAACCTGGCTTACATGTCACTTCCTCAAAGGTGCCCTTTCAATTACAGATGCTTCATCCTGACCTCATTATGCACTGTAATTTTATGTTATTCCAAAACCCACTTCATGAACCATAGTATTTCAAAAGTTTCTTACTTATCATTTATTGCTTCACATTAGTGAATAACTAAGTTCTTTTTTGCTTATTTCTGAGAACTCCAATCTGATTAACATATAACAGACTTTCACTAAATGGGATGGATGGATGGATGGATAGATGGATGAATGGATGGATGGATGGATGGACCAATGGATATAGTCTATGCCACTAGTTTTGCACAATATGTGGTGAGGATATATATGCTCAGAAAATGGTGCAACCATCTATAGCAAAAAAGTTATAAAAGGAAAACAAGCAAACACACACACACACACACACACACACACACACACACACACACACACACACACACACACGATCTAATGTCCTAAGTCTGCTCAGAAAACAGGGCAAGGAGCTGATCGTCAAAGAAAAAGTAAAACTGAGATAGATACAGAAACTTTGAGAAAGTTATTTAACCTCCAAATCTCTCAGGTTTTCTTCTTGTCCTTAGGGACTGAGACAGACCTGCCCCTCATTTATGGGAATGTTCTGGAGTCAGAGATAATACACAAAAGCTTCTGAGTGCTAATTAGCTCTATCTGTCAGGGCACAGGCAGCCAGCAGGTCTGAGTGGCTGATTACAAGGTCTGCAGCTGAAAATACTTCTTGCCAACTGCCTGGAGGGGCTGATAAGAGAAATGACTACATTCTGTAAATTAACATATTCTAAGCAGGTCAGAAGTCCTGTTTATAAAAAAACAGTGATAAAGATAGAAAAAAAAGGTGAAAGAATGCCCCTTTTAGTTGCTGTGCTTAAGTAATGAAGCTGTAAATTTCTTGACAAGGATCACTGCCTTGCAGTTAATAGTGGGTGGTAGTTGAGTATAGTCTTTGGGAATAACTACTGTCAAAAATTAAGAAAGGTATACACTTGGATTCATTTCTTAATTGCCTTTGCAGTTTGCTCTTTCCTACCTGAAACATAAATTCTACTCTGGGTTCCTCCTTTTTCCTTAGCCAGCCCAATATGTCTGCCCCTGCTCCTACATCTGGGTCATTTCTCAAACACTCAATTTCTCTGTTCATTGTGCTATATGAAAAATAGCATTAGACTAGATACCAGAAAAAAAAGTAGATCCTGGGTTCTGGGTCCCATCCTGTAGGTGTTTTGCTTTGACTTATTTGATTGGAAGTAGATGGATAGAGAAAGTCACAGGCTTACATAAGAGGAGCTCAGAGGAAGTGAAGGTTTCGATAGTATCATGCCCTAGGGTTTCTCAGTCACAGAAACCTGAGTCCTCTCTCTCCCATCTCCACTTTGGCACAACCCAAACACTTACATTTTAAAGTATATATTCCAACACTTTATGACACCCTATGGTAGCAAACATGGCCATGGGTGGTCCCAAAGCCTCTTGACTTATGGCTTGCTGCCCAAAAGAGTTAAAGATTTCTCCCTGTGATCCCTAGTTCTATCAAAAACCAAAAAGATTAAGGTAATGTGATCAACTGAGAATTCTGCTGGTAATGTGCTCCAGCATGGAAAAGCAGCCGAGGAGCTTCCTAATGGACATCCCCACCAGATGCAAACCAAAGGTGAACCGGAGTCATCCTCAGAAGCATCCCTGTCAGAAAGACCAGAATAGTATACATCCGGAAAATGCATGAATTATAAGAGATTTGGCATGCTTTGAAAAACAGGCCCAAGGACACGTGAAAGATGATGGTAAAAAAAGCATGTTTGTTTCTTGATTGCAGCCCTGTGCTGTGCAGGCTGCACGTTGGCATGTCAGACTGTTGGAAGATAAAGTGAACGGTGTGTATGAAAGTTTCTGTATCTGACATGGAATCAGGGTCTAATGAAAGCATCTCTCTCTTCCATCCACACCAAATGACCTTTACCAAACATTTTACCTGCAGCACAGAATCTAATTATTGAAATAAATCCATATGTCTGCCAAGTAGCAAAGACATTTGGGGAAGAATGGGTAAAATTGCAAGTATTAGTTAATGTATTTTTTTCTTTGTGTCTGTTCCTCTTCTTTATGTGTCTCCTCTGTACAACTTTGCGGGGGTGGAAGGTAGGGACATGGGCACAAAACTGAATTTACATGCATTATGTTGACTAAGGATATATATACTGTTTGAATTGTTTGCCATATTCTGTGGAAATAAACACATAAATGGTAGTATGAGTGATGCTAATGACTTTGACATTAATGTTAAAAATAATAAATGTGAAATTGTACAACTCTTTTGGATAGAGCCCCCCCTTTTTTTGTTTTTTCGAGACAAGGTTTCTCTGTGTAGGTTTGGAGCCTATCCTGGCACTCACTCTGGAGACCAGGCTGGCCTCGAACTCACAGAGATCTGCCTGCCTCTGCCTCCCGAGTGCTGGGATTAAAGGCATGTGCCACCAACGCCCAGTGGATAGAGCCCTTTTTAATGTGAGCAACAGCCCTATATGGAGTTTCTTTTTCTAGACAGTGTATCCATACCACAGGACAGGGGAAAGTGATTTGCTAGTCACTAAAGTTATGGAATCTCAACCTCACTTGGGTCTCTCTCCTGCATGTGCACATTAAAGGAAAGGGGAATCTTCTGTCAGTTTGCAAAAAGAAGTGGTCTTTCAGAACATTATCCAGCTTCTGCTATCAGGATGTAGCTCAAGGAACACTGAGCTGAATTCAGAGCACCTGGGCTTGCACCTTGGCTCTCTGTCAGCCTGTTGCATGACCTCAAATAAGGTACACTGCTGTTTGGGTCATGGTAACTTGCTGATGTTTCAGGTAACATTTCAAAAATTTCTCATTTTGTGTTCCAAATGTTCCTAAGAAAACAACACCTAAGAACTAAAACTGATACTTGTTTGTGAGCATTTCTTGCTTTCCTCATTTCCCCAATCTCCAAGGCCATCTGCTTGTCACTGTAGTCACAGAACAGTAAGTCTATGGAACACACCACACACACACACACACACACACACACACACACACACACACACACACACACACAGAGAGAGAGAGAGAGAGAGAGAGAAGAGAGAGGAGAGAGAGAGAGAGAGAGAGAAGAGAAAAGAGGTGGAGAGGGAGGGACGGAGAGAGAGAGAGAGAGAGAGAGAGAGAGAGAGAGAGAGAGAGAGAGAGAGAGAGAGAGAGTCCCCCACTACTTTAGTTACTGTTCCATTGTGGTGAAGAGACACCATGACCAAGACAATTTTATAACAGAAAACACTTAATTGGAGGTTGCAAACAGTTTTAGAGGGTTAATTTGTAATCACCATGGCAGAAAGCTGACAGGCATGGTGCTGGAGCAGTAGCTGAGAGCTTTATATCATCATCTGCAGGCAGCAGGTAGAGAGTGGGGCACTGTGCCTGGCATGGACTTTTGAAATCTCAGCATACACCCTTAGTGTAGGGACACATCTCCTTCAACAAGGCCACACCTACTTCTATAGGGCTACACCTCCTAATTTTTTCCAAACAGTTTACCAGGGACCAAGCATTCAAATACATGACCCTATGGGGACCATTCTCACTCAAAGACCATACTCAGTATATTAAAACTACCTGAATGGGAGAAAATTAGGGCATTATTGTGGAAAGTACTGCTATCTCCACAAAAGATAATCACTATAAATCTACAAAGCAGAAACCCTGTCTTAAATATTCTCTTCATTCACATGAAAATGCCAATCATTCTTTCCAATTCTCCTGCCCAAGCCCAATGTGTTCCCTTATCGATAGTTCTACATAACAAATCTGGGTGCTCAGAAAATATTCACTGGGTCAGTGGAGAACTGGATAAGATAGGAAAGGTGAAGATGGATGGATGGATGGATGGATGGATGGATGGATGGATGCATGCATGCATGCATGCATGCATGGATGCATGGGTGGATGCATGGATGGATGCATGAATGGATGGATGGATGGGCATGTGAGTTTAAGAATGGGGTTTGCTTTGCAGCTATTCCAAATGATTAGTTTTACTAATATTACCCAAGGCTCTTCTCAGATGTGCTCAACTCATTACTCTGGCTAAAAAGTTTAGCATACATCATAGATGGCTATTTGTTCTTCAGGCTTGATTTGAATTGTTGTAGCTATTGTATACTGAGTAGGACTAATCACTTTTATTTCTATTTTTTGATGGGTAATGGGCTATTATAAAATACCCCAGTTACTTTCCTTCACCTATTTTCGTGCTTGTTTCTGTTATTTTCCAAATACTATAAAACTAAATAGCCATTGCCCTTGCTGCTTGGGATTACCTACAACATAAATTGTTACATATGGTTGCTAATTATGAGGTAAAAGCATGCCCATTAGAAGCACTTACCTTGGAATTTGTAATGCGATACTTTGAGTGAAATAAAGCATGAAATATGATTTTTGTGGCTGAAAATATGAGGTTACAAAACCACTCATTTATGTTAGGACTTGTGATTAATTTAGTATGATATATTAAGTTTAGAAAGGACACTGCCATGGGAAAAAAATCTTTCTTTTGCCTCTTTTGGACCAGGAGTAATTTCTGCTCAATTATCCAGGGTCTTTGTCTAGGTCTTACCCTGTGCCAGTGTCTTCTCCATTTCCATATCATAGGTCTCTAAACTTCAATGACTGGGACAACTCTGTTTTGCTTGATTTGTCTGTTCCCATAAACAGCCTGTTTCCAGGAGTTCCCTGTGTTGGCTGTGGAGAAAGAATGCCTAGAAGGAGTATAGCTCTGCCCCAACCAGTGTTCTCAGGGATTCTGCTTTCTGGCCTGTCAAAAGGAAGGATGACTATAACCAGCTCATAAAGTTATTTCAAAGGATGAAATACCTAACAACACATTAAGTCTTTCATTTTAAAGGACTTTCTCTATCGTTTTTTTTTTCTTTTCTCTCCCAAGCCTACATATATTTTTAAACACACTGTAAACCATTTAGAGGGCGATTTTCCCCCTAAATCTGTCTTTTCTGTGTATCTCTATCTTTTTTCTGACCACATGAGTATTTTACCTGTTAAACAGCATGGCAGAGATGAAAGAGGTGCTAGCCCTGCCCTATTCCTTGGCTTTCTGAGAGTCTAGCTTCATGGTGGAGGTATCTTCAGTGATAGAGTCTGACCTCCAGTTTTTAGGAAGCAACTGAAGACAATAGCCACTGGGACTCTTTTGGACTCCCCTTGTGAACAATTTAAAGAACTTTTCCATGCCTGGCACTACAATTTTGTTGGGTAATCTATAGCTCCTGGAGGAAGCATTGTCAGCCCAATGGCTTTATATATGTGCATGTGTGTATCTGTATATAAATACATACATACATATATTACATAACAAACATATATGTGTATACTACATTGTGTGTATATATGCATACATATATTAAGTGAACATAAAACTATGTTTCTCTGTGAAATAAAGTTGCTGAGTTGGAATCATGGGCCCAAGATTTGAGATTAACAAGACATGGGATCCAATCAGATACACTGAATTTCTGAGATTGTTCATTTGGAAGAATGACATTAATAACTCTCATTTTAAAGTGAGAATTATGGGAAAGATAAAAAGTGATGCTTGTTTTGGTTATAAAGTTAAAATGTAGTGAAATTTGCCCAAGGGAATGACAATATAATTAAATGGGATTTCCTGTAACTTGGAGAACTGGAGGTATACAAATTCCTTAAAGACTCCAGGTATCAAATATAATTTCCTCATCCTGTTTGTCCCAAGCCCAGCATACAATTTATACCATAGAAAAGGCCAAAAGAATCAGCACTGGGCTGTGCACATCTGTTCTTCCCAGGGACAGTCATATCAAGATCTAATTAAGTCAAACTCTAATATCTACATATGTGTGTGTGCACATATGTGTTTGTGTGTTTCTTTTTATTAAATTGTGAACCACTGAAGTTTCAGAGAGTGGCCATTATTCTCTATCTCATTGGTGTTTGAGTGTAGAAGGCCCAAATGTGCAACTCATATCATCAGAGGCAAGGGCTAAGATTGGTGATCTAGGCAATGAAAGGGAGATTTGGGCCTCTGTTTCTTCTTTCAACCATCACAATAGTTCCAAATTGTCACCCTTAGAAGGCTAAAGCCATATCTCATCCCTACTTTCTGTCAAACACACCTCAGGATAAACTGTAATAGCCCAGGATGTCGAATGACACATGATCCATTGAGTTTTCCAAGCATGGCTTTTTCAAGAACATACAGTTTCCTTGCTTCTGTTTGATAACTTTGCTTTACCTAAGTTGCTGCTAATATATGATACCAGACTTGGCTTCCCAGGGAGCTGTAATCAAGGACTACAAGCTCCTTGCTGAGAGAGACATTAGATTGTTTCTAAAATTGATATATGATGCCTATTATCATTGCATAAGTATTAGATTTGCCATGTGTCTATCTATATGCAATAGATACACCTGTGGCCACGTTCCTTTAAGCAGTAAAAAAACAAACACATGAGCAATTTTTTCAAAGTTCTTTTTTCAAAATAAAGTTGCATCAAGTAATTTAAATGGCATAATTACAAAGGAAGAGCTCATGCCTCCTGAAAAAATGCTAATTAGGGTCTTATTCTCTTTTGCAGATTTTATTTTGAATTTGAGTTCCCTCTTGCTGCCTCTTTTGATTACATATAAATAGGATATAATATATGAGTAGAGGGGTATTATATACAAATATGCTGAGAAACTTTGTAGCTCTAGTTCATGGTGGCATTATTCATCATCTCATAGCCTAATGCAGATTTGGACCAAAATAAGCCATTTACCTTTTAGTACATACCTAGTCTATTCCTCTTATGACATGCGACAGATAGGGCAAAAAAAAATTGTTCTGATAACTTCTATCTAAAAAGTAACTGTTTTTCTATTTCTTCACTCTTAGTGCTACTACTGCGATTCTGTCCTTCTGCTTCAGCCTCTTCTTCCAGCTGCTCAGTTCCAATGTGAAAAGAAATCCTTCAACCAAACCTTTATCCTTCATAGAGAAATGAAAGCAGAGTAGGAACTATAATCAATTTAGTAATGCTTGTCTACTTCATAAATATTTTGTTTTCCCTGAAGATTCACAGTAGGAAGACTCCCTGAAAACTGTAATTTTAAAAACAGTCTGAAAATTGATTTTCTATCTTTATTCTAACAGGCCATTATAGCAAGAGGACTCTAGCCTGAAACTCTGAGTATGCTTCAGAGTGTGTGATAAACAGCTAATTACCTGTCAGTTACCATAGCAATGTTTACAGGAAGACTGAAAAGCTCTAGGTGCCCTGCTACCCTGTCTGAGGGAGGAAAACCCACATAATTTCTTCTTTTTAGTCCCTAGGGAGCTGCTGGCAGCAATTTTTGAATGCTCTTCACTTGGCAAGTTCTTGTAGGACCAATTTAGCTTCTGTGCTTTGAGGAAAGAATGTTGATCTCAGTAGGAAGAGGGGAGTAAAATAGACTTTAAGGAGCTGTGTGATGCTAAAATAATAGACCCTGAAGAGTTGTTCTGTTCATAACAGACCAAATTGCACTCATGGAGCCATCTTCAAGACCCTCTGCCTAGCCCCATGAATTTCCCAAATAAACATCTATTGATTGCTGGGGAAACACGGCACATATTCTTTCAACACATAGTTCTTGAGCGACTGCCACAGGCCAGCCCAATATAGCCTAAAGCGATCCATAGTCAGCATGAGTTAAGATGGACAGATGGATTTAGAAATGTTTTAGAAATGTTTACAGGTATCCAAACACAACGGGGCTGTAAAAATACTATGTTAGATCATGTTTCAACAAGATAAATACAGCAGAATCTCCCAAGTACATGCACGTGTGAAATGTCATCATCCAAGACTACTACTCCCATCAGATGTTGTCTCCCTGGGTCCACGATTGTGCATTTTGATTTGGGTCTCTAGACAATGAACATGCTATGTGCTTGCATTCTACCCTCTGAGCATGTTTGCTTTTTGACTCATCCACCTTACAAAAAGATAATAAGGTATTATGGAAGTTACTGCTTGATGTCATATATTAAAGACTATCAGCACCCAGGCATATGGCTTGTCTCCCTTAAGACAGTGGACTTTATTCATTGGGTACTCCCAAGCCCCAACTCCTCTCAGCTGAGGCCACACTCAACAGAGAATGGAGATAAACTAGCTACAGAAATTCTTATCTGGTGTTGGCTTGCTATCTAGATTTATTTCATGGTGTGTATACCTTCCCTTACCCAGGGAGGGTTTTAAGCAGACCTCAAGTATTTTAAGCAGGTAAGTACAGGATCAAGTTAGCATGTTAGAAAAATCATTCTAGTTCTGCAATGTGAGAAGCATTAGTGAAGTTAAACATTTTAAAGAGAAAGACATAGAAAAAAATGTACATGGGTGGAAAAGACCAGAGTGATACCAGAGGACATTTAGATGACAATACAAGAATTACTTGGAAGCCAAAATCTGCATGTACTATAGGTGGACAGTGGAACATAGGAAAGGAGGTTGTGATAGTGTCCCTGTCCTGAAAACCAGGCAGCAGATGACACCAGTAACTGATAGAAGGTCTGGGAAAAGGAGCTTGGTGTTTCATTGGAGCAGCATATTGGAAAAAAAGGAAGTAGATGTGAAAAATAAAAACAAATAAAAAACCTGCTCTAAGATTTTTCTATTGTCAAGAAAGTCAGATAGAGACTTTCAAAAGGCAGCTGTTAGGACGAGAAAGATAGCTCAGAAATTAAGAGATTATTGCATTACAGAGAATCCAAGTTTATTCCCCAGCACTTGTGTCCTGGCAGCACAAAACTGCCCACATCACCAGTTCCAGGGATTAGGACACCTTTGACTTCTGTAAGCACCCGAACTCACTCACACACACACGCACACACGCATGCACACACACAGGCACATGCAAAGGGATTCATATAATTAAACATAATAAAAATAAATCTTTAAAATAGCAACTTTTTTTGGTTTTTTGAGACAGGGCTTCTCTGTGTAGCTTTGGAGCCTATCCTGGCACTTGCTCTGGAGACCAGGCTGGCCTCAAACTCACAGAGATCCGCCTGCCTCTGCCTCCAGAGTTCTGGGATTAAAGGCATGTGCCACCAAAGCCCCCCAAAATAGTAACTCTTATTCTAGACCTAGTAAACTCTTCATAATAATTAAGACCAGAGAAAATTCCAGAAACCTGTGCTTTGAACAAGTGCAAGTTAATTCTGGGTTTAAAATTTAGAAATAACTAAGTAGTATTTTTCTCAAAGCTACACACACTTCCAAGTAAGTAAAAAAAAAAAAAATTAACAGTTAGGTATCAGATGATGACCAGCTAAACCATTTAAGAACACAACTTCACAAATTGTTTGAAATAAAATGAACAATCCCCATCACTGTCAGGCAACTGTTAGTTTGAAGCTTAACTCAAATTAAGTGAATATTTTTCCAGACCAACTTGACACAAATTCTGTGTCATACAAAAAAAGCAAAAACACAATGCTGCACAGCTTGTATAGCCCAAGTTGTACAATTTGAGCCAGTTTACACTTGGAAGTTAGTGAATAGAGTTGTAGATGCTGTAGACAGTGGTCTCTGTCTCCTCCAAATTACACTCTGTCACGGATATATATTAGCATTCTGACTAACTTTGATTGTGATATAAGGAAGCTGAGTTCTTTTCTGTGAGGTTATCTATAACTTTATGCCTTATATATCCTTAAAAAGAGTCTAGAGTATGCGAGCTTATTCATAGTGCTAATGAAGGGAAGTCATTTTTTCTTGGGTCTAGTTCAATAGTACCAATGGGTTAAAGAAAGCCCTTTGTAAATTGTACATTTTGTTTCTTTCTCTTGGGTATAATATTTTGGAAGGCAAAGAATGGTATTAAAACTGACTCAGAGCTTGACACTCATGGGTGCCAGCAGAGAAGAAAGGGCAGCAATATGCTAATGCACATTAGCTACTTTGCCTCGTTATGCAGTTGTTTGGAGGTTTTGATTAATGGAAGCATTATTAGCAACAACAGCACTGGGTCTTTTTCATACAGCAGCACTTTACTCCTAACGGTGGATGCATTAATCTTTCTTATTTTGTTTACCTTTTCTCTCCTTCTTTATAAATACTTCCCCATGTACTATTTCTACAGTGCAAAATCATATTGATTAATTTGCCTACCAGTAAATATCCTTAACTAGAAAAGGATCCACAGTGAGAGATGCATGTGATTCACCAATCTACATATAATTAATATATATAAAGGGAGGCATAAACATTTATAATATGCCTCTCCAGTGGTAAGACCCATTATAGCCAGAGAATTCTAGTTCCAATAGTTTTTACAAGAACTCATAGTTCTTGAAAAGGTAGGAAACATGTGTACAAAACTGTCATTGAGGGTGTTTCCTAGACAAAACATGAAAATGTAAAATGATGTTTTAAAGTGGGGGACAAGGAAAGGAACACTGAGCTGTGACTTTAGTTACAAGGACTTCTGGTGAGAAGCAGAACTTGTAATTACTAGAACGTGAAGATAAGTATTGTAGATGAAATTGGAGAACAAAAGATCTGGGAAAGCCTTAGAAATGACCCGCAGTAGTATATTTTTACATGAAAGGATGAAAAATGCAAGCCTTCCTTGGAGTGATTGGGGGAAGTCTGGGATCATTCCAACTACAAAACAAGCTGAAGGTAGAAATCTACTCTGATGTTCAAAGGCCTACCATTGCCCTTCTATCACAGCTATTTGAAAGGATTCAATTCCCCCACTCCCTTCCTTAAATTAATTTTACTCCTTCCTTTTTCATCTTGGTAAATGTCCCATATAACAGAGGATATTCTCAACCAAATGCTCATTCTTAACTTCCCAATGTTTCCCTCAGTCCCTCTTTAATCCCTCTAGGCTCAGCTGTAGTTAACTACACAAGTCAAATGATGTTATCTCTGTCAATGTCACTGAACTGCATCTCTGTTTCATAATGTTTCCACTTTGTCTCCATGCTTATGTATCATCTGGGCAAGCCTTAATCCACATATGAACAAAATTATATTCTTGTTTGTTTGTTTGTTTGTTTGTTTTCAAGACAGGTGAGCTGAATTGATATAATGGAAAAAGAATTTCCTAAAAGGACCATCAGGTAGACAGGTATTTGGACTGGAGCATACATGAGTGGCACACTAGGAAAAGAGATTCAAAAGGGAAAGAAACCTTACAGGTACCCTGTAGTCAAGGTAATTAATTTTGATTTTATTGCAAAACGGAAGCAAAACCATTGATGTCTTAGACAATGAATTGTGATGACTTCAAATTACATGACAGAAGAGCTCATCTACCACACAGTGTTGTGTGCAGAGAGCAGATAACAACATAGAGGATGGTAGTTAGAAAATAAGGGAAGAATGAAGGTGTTTTGAACTGAGATAAAAGTTCAAATCTGGAGAGATGTAGACAGATTTTTGAGTGGGGAGATTTAATGATATACAAGATGTGTGGTGAAGAAAAAGAGGGAAGTCCTATTTGATGTTTTTGTGACCTAAGCAGAGACAAATATTCATGTATGCATATATTTGAGATTCACGCACATACACACAGGAAAAAAAACATAATAGACCACCTCAGGGAAGAAATACAAGATGATGGTAAAAAATAGCAATTATTCATGAGTGGAAATACAATGTTTCAAGCCATGGGCACAGAATATAAATAAGAGGGAAATCTAAGATCAAGCCCTCTTTGAGAAGAAGAAAGCCTGGCGACACAGATGAGAAGTAAAGGATGATTGTGAGGTAGATGTCCTGAAAGTCATCTGAAGTCAAAATGTCAGACGGGTATTCTAGGTTCAGGAAGGATTTTATTTTAATCCATATATCTTTATTTGCACATAATGAGTCATTGGTCAGGTTCAGGGCCTCTGGTTTTTGCTTCACTATCTGTACTGGGCTTTTGAAAATTGCTAGTGCCTGAGCGCTGTGCAGAATTTAGAAGGGTCAGAAACAAAAATAGATATGTTTTAAATTTCTTGGGTGAATCAAGGCTGAGAACAGTCATCTAGAAAACTCCAATAAAGAAAAGGTGAACTTTAAAAAAAAAAAAGTGTCAGACAGACAGGGAAGATGGTCAGGGACAAAGGTAGCTGGAACACTGGATAAAATGGGAGCATGACAAGTGTTGTTACAGCAAGGTAATAGGGTTATAGTTCTGACAGATGAGGGCTAAAGAAGAAATAGAATAACAAGAGGAGGAAACAAGGAACAGAGAAAATAATTTGAAGGAAACAGAAAAAAAATCAGGAAGAATTTGGAAGAAGGTGTGGGAGTTAAGGAATGTTTCTCTTTCTTTGTTTGTTTTTCAGTCAACAAAGATCACGGGGAATAACACAATAAGCCTGACATTGATGGTGATAAAGGGCTGAACTCAGGTGTAAACTTGGTGGTAAGGCCTGTAACCTAAGAGCATGAGCAGACAGCTACTTTAATTAAGGGAAGGAAAAATACATCACCATGAAAGGTGGAAGGTTGGTCAGCTGAACAGTGGGAAGTTCTGTTGCTTATGTTTTCACAGTGAAATAAAAATCTGGGTCACTGGAATGCAATGATTAGGGAAAGAAGCATTGGAAACTTAAAGGGAATGGGAAATGTTTGAGGTGGATTTCTCAGCAAACAAGAGGTTAGATTGACCAAGGGACTGTTAGAACCTCCAGGCACTGGCAGAGCCTCATTGAGATTGTCAGTCACTTTTCTGCTTTTATTCTATCAAGGTTCAGTCTTGTGCCAACATAACTTGCTGCTTCTCTTGTCTTATCTCGTCCCACTTGAGAAAATCCAGGGAAAAATAGTTCCAGAAATGTGCTTCAGCAAAGATCCTGCATTTGACTATAGCCTTTATTTGAGCTTGATCTCAAAACTCTGGTCATGGGATGCTGTGCTAGGTCATGCAAACATCCTAAGAGGATGGAGTAGAATTGACATCAGACCATTCACCCAAGGTTATAAAGAAAATGACCAGGCTGGAGAGATGGCTCATTTGGTAAAGTACATGCCACACAAGCATGAGGAACTAAGCGTCAGTCCCCAGCAGGCTTCAGTAATCCCTGTGCTGAGAAACAGACACATCCCTGGAGCTTTGTCCATCCATCCTAGGAGAATCAATGAGCTGTGGGAACAGCAAGAGAAAAACATCTGCCTTGAAAACTAAGTTGGAAAGCACCCATCCATGCACTTTGACAAATGAGTACCTCCTCACACAGAGATAAATAAATAGAGGGATAAAATAATGAAGAGAAATGGTGAATTACCATGGACAGTAATAGTATATAGTACCATATGAGTCACAAATAAGAGCTATGCAGTCTAAACAGCCAGTATAGAGCACTGTGTGTTACCACCATTTTCACCTGCTGCAAAGGTTGTAAAGTATCACAAATGACCTCTACAAATCCTTTCAGGATAATAATCTGTAATTCCCTACCTTTACAGGCCTCAAACTTGAGTTGAGTTGGGGAGGAAAACAATTTTACAATCCATTTACTGATGATCTTCACAAGGCCTCTAAGTAATTTGCAAGCTGAACTTATTAAGTATGCTTACACCCTGCTCCTGGCATGCACACTGTTTCTGCCACATTGTCATATATTTGCTGTACTAATGATATTTTTCTCTGGATTTTTTTCTACACCTGTCATACTTCATTGAATTTTCCTTAGAGTTTCTCATATTTAGAGGAAAATATGATTTGTTTTCCACACATTTTCCATCATTATTCTAAAACCCAATTCACTTTTTGTCTAATTCTAACTAGATAAGTGGTTTTTTTTAAAAAAAATGTTCCTCTCTAACATTTTTTGTCATGGATTTATATTCATAGTGCCTGTACATTCATATAAGTTGCTATGGTAATTGTATAAAATTATTTCAAGTCTTCAGGCTTCCAGGAAACTTTGTAGGCAATGTTTGGGAATAACATTTTTTGCAAACCCTACATATCAATTAATAAATCAAGATAAACACAGACTTTTAACAATCATAAGATGGGACAAAACAAATAAGCAAACAGGAATGAAATGCATCATTGCCATACAAAGTCTAAACATCCCATGTGGTAGGTAAGGCATTACCTTTAAAGCTCAGAACTGAGTGATTATATGATCTGGAACTGAAATATTTATAAGTGATGTCCTTCTCAGACTCCTTGTGTTTAGAAAGCAGCATTTCCCTTGGTCCTTATTCTTGATCCCTATACCAGTACAGAGGGTATATTTACTTACTTCATAAAACAAGGAAGCTCCAGGCTGGTTGGCATCTCTTCAGCACACAGGGGAGAGGAAACTCCTTCACTCAGGCTTCTATCAGTGAGTTGTTTTGAACTGGACCTCAAGAGCCACAATAAACCCACAGAAGCAATTTTAATCTCAAAGTGACATTGCTCAAGTTCTGCATCAAACACTTATCTGCTCTCCATTTTCCCCTTAAACAATACAAGAGACCTAATCAGTCCTCTTTGAGAGCCCTGGATAAGGCAAGTTTTCTCCCTCTCACACAGATTACACTTCAGTCTTATCCTTGGTCCTCCCACAGAGCTTAGAAATCGCTTTCAACTTAAAGATTTGAAAAGGAAAATAGGCTGGGAACTCCCATCCTGGGGTCTGCTGCCTGATCAACTCGGCCCCTGAGGACCAAGCAACCCTGAATCTGCTGAGAATGCTGGGCTACTCCTGCCCCTACTCAGGGCAGAGATGAGCTGCTTTGGCCTCTATCTTGGGCCCAACTTCAGCCTGCCCATTCTGGGAACTCCTGTCCTGGGATCTGCAGGCTGATCAACTCGGGCCCTGAGGATCAAGCAACCCAGAGTCTGCTGACCTCTCTGTGCTAGTCCTGCTTCCAGCCAACTGGAAAGCAAGTGCTTCAGACCCTCCTGCACCCACCTTGAGAACCATCAGATTATCAGACCCTCTTGCACCCACTGGAAGAGAACTTTGGACCCATACACACCAGAAAAGGAAGAGACATCACCTGCACCCACTGGAAGAAGAGATGGGAAGATGACAATATAAGAACACATCCAACAACAGAAAAACCAATATGATGCCACCAGAGCCTAGGGCCTCTACACCAGCAAGACATGAACATCCCAACACAGATGAAGCAGAAGAAAGCAACCTTAAAAACAACTTCATGCAGATGATAGAGACCCTATGAGAGGAAATGAGAAAATCCTTCAGAGAAATGAAAGAAAAGAAAAACAAAAGATGCAAGAAATCAAGGAAAGTCAAGGAAATACAATTAAACAGCTGAAGGAAACAGTTCAAGACCTGAAAACTAAAATGGAGACAATAAAGAAAACACAAACTGAGGGAATGCTGGAAATCGAAAAGCTGAGCAAACAATGGGGAACCACAGATGCAAGCAAAACCAACAGAATACAAGAGATGGAAGAAAGAATCTCACATGCTGAAGATAAACTAGAGGAAATGAATTCATCAAGCAAAGAAAATCTTAACAAATTTTTAACACAAAATATACAGGAAATATGGAACACCATGAAAAGACCAAACCTAAGGATAATAGTAATAGAGGAAGGAAAAAAAACCTCAAAGGTGCAGAAAACATATTCACCAAAATCATAGAAGAAAACTTTCCCAACCTAAAGAAAGACATGCCAATGAAAGTACAATAAGCCTACAGAACGCCAAATAGAGTGGACCACAAAAGAGAGTCCCCTTGTCACATAATAATTAAAACACCAAACACAGAATAAAGAAAGAATATTAAGAACAGCAAATGAAAAAGGCCAAGTAGCATATAAAGGAAAATCTATCAGAATTACAACAGATTTCTCCATCGAAACTCTGAAATCCAGAAGGACCTGGATAGATATTCTACCAACTCTAAGAGAACCCGAAGGCCAGCCCAGACTACTATACCCAGCAAAGCTTTAATCACTATAAATGGAGAAAACAAGATATTCCAACACAAAACCAGATGTAAACAATATGTAACCACTAATCCAGCCCTACAGAGAGTACTGGAAGGAAAACTTCAACCTAAGGAAGTTAACTACACTCACAAAAACATAGGCAATAGATAATTCCACTTTACCAAATCCCAAAAGGAAAAGCAGGTAAATCCACATAATACCACTGCCAACAACAAATAAAAAAACAAACAAGAATAAGCACTCAATGGAACTTAATTTCTCTCAGTATTAATGGTCTTAACTCGCCTATAAAAAGACACAGGCTAACAGACTGAATATGAAGACAGAATCCATCCTTCTGCTGCATACAAGAAATACACCTTGAATTCAAAGACAAACATTACCTCAGAGTAAAGGGTTGGGATAAGATATTCCAATCAAATAGACCCAAGAAACAAGCTGGGGTAGCTATCCTAGTATCTAAAAAATTAGACTTCAAACTAAAATCAATCAAAAGAGATGAAGAAGGTCATTTCATAATCATCACAGGAAAATTCAATCAGGAAGAAGTTTAAATTCTAAAGATCTATGCTCCAAATACAAAGACACCAACATTCGTAAAAGACACATTATTAAAACTCAAATCACAAATAAGACCTCAGACAGTTATAGTGGGAGACTTCAACACCCCATTCTCACCACTAGACAGCACCACCAGACAGAAACTTAACAAAGAGTCATAAGAACTAACAGAAGTTATGACTCAATTGGGATTAACAGGCATCTGATGAGGAAGTGCTTCTGTGTATGTGTTTGTCTTACTGGATGATAAATAAAGTACTGTTTGGCCAATGAGGCAGCAAGTTAGACAGGACTAGGAGTCAAGGAAGATTTCTGGGAAATGTAGTAAGAAGTGGTGATATTGGCAGGAAGTGACATAGCAAGGAGACTCATCTTTAAGAAAGGAGAAGTAGGAAATGGCCCCTTTTTCCCTCCGCTCTTCCTCCAGCAGCGTGATGTGATCTACCAGCAAGGGAGGACACCAATGGAAGGCGTCTGATAAGTCTTATAAAATATATATATTTAAGATAATTAACACTGAGCTAGTAGATGAGAAATCCTAGTCATTGGCCAAGGAGCATTTGTACCTAATACAAGTTTCTGTGTATTAATTTGGGCCCTAAGCAGCAGGCAGAACTCTGGCGGCGGCTGGCAGAGACTGCCCACGTGGCAGTAGGGCTTGGGCGGCTTTTGGCAGAAAGATTTATCATAACAGACATCTATAGAACATTCTAGCCAAATAAAAAAGAATATACCTTCTTTTCAGCATCACATGGAACCCTATCTAAAATTGATCATAAACTCGGCGACACAGCAAACTTCAACAGGCACAAAAAAATTGGAATAACTTGCTGTGTATTATCAGACCACCATGCTTTAAAATTATAATTTAAAAACAACACAAATTGAAGACAACCTACCAACTCATGGAAACTGAACAACACACAATTGAACCATTCCTGAGTCAATGAAGAAATAAAGAAATAAAGACTTCCTAGAATTCAATGAAAATGAAGATACAACATACCTAAACTTATGGGACACTTTGACAGCAGTACTAAAAGGAAAGTTCATAGCTCTAAGTGCTCACATGAAGAATCTAGAGAATAGTCACACCAGAAAGTTGACATCACAACTGAAAGCTCTAGAACAAATGGAAGCAAATTCACACCGGAGGAGCAGATGCCAGGAAATAATCAAACTGAGGGCAGAAATCGATAAAGTCGAAACAAAGAAAACAATTCAAAGAATCAATGTAACAAAGAGAAAATCAACAAGACAGACAAACCACTATCCAAACTAACCAAAAGGCAGAGAGAGACCATGCAAATTAACAAATTCAGAAATGAAAGGGGGGCATAACAACAGACACTGAGGAAATCCAAAGAATCTTCATGTTATACTGTGCAAACCTGTACTCCACAAAATTTAAAAATTTAATGGAAATGGACATTTTTCTAGACAGATATCACTTACCAAAACTGAATCAAGAACAGATAAGCAACTTAAACAGACCTATAACCTCTAAGGAAATAGAAGTCTCCCAACCAAAAAGAGCCTGGGGCCAGATGGCTTCAGTGTAGAATTCCACCAGAAATTCAAAGAAGAGCTAATACCAATACTCCTCAAATTGTTCCACACAATAGAAGCAGAAGGTTCATTGCCAAACTCTTTTTATGAGGCTACAATTACCTTGGTTCCCAAGCCACAAAATGACACAACTAAGAAAGAGAACTACAGACCAATATTCCTCATGAACATTGATGCAAAAATACTCAATAGAATTCTGGCAAACCAAATCCAAGAACATATCATAAAAATCATCCACCATGATCAAGAGGCTTCATCCCTGGGATGCAGGGTTAGTTCAACATTCGAAAACCCATCAATGTAATCCCAGCACTTGGGAAGCTGAGAGAGAACTGAAAGTTCAAGGCTAGTCTAAGCAACATAATGACCTACTGACTCCCTGTCTCAAAGCAAAAGAAAAAAAGGGAGAGAAAATATTTGCTCAGTCAATTATGAGTTATCTCTAGGTTGGGTTATTCTGGTCTTCTGTACTGGCTTCTTTTTGTTGTTGTTGTTTTGTTTGGAAACAGACTATCAATGTGAAGGCCTAGCTATCCCAAAACTTTCTATGTAGAAGAGGATGGTCTCATACTGGCAGTAATCCTCTTATCTCTCCCAAGTAACCACAACTCCAGGCTTACTGTATGTATATTTTTCTGTGAATGAGTGTATGAGCACACATGTGTTCATATGTATACATAAATACACATTTCCCTATGAATTTTGTGGAATCAAAGGACAGACATGGTAACTCTTCTTCTTGCCCTCTTATAGTATATTATAGGCAATTCAGATATCAAATATTCATGACTTGAGACACATAAAATTCTTAATTTTATTTTTTTAATTGCCAAATAATAATTATATGTATGGGCAACAATATAATGCTTTGAAACATGTTAAAATAAGTCACCACCACAGTTTTTAACTATCTTCTTATTTTAAATTTTCTTTTAAGACAATGCCTGGCTGAACTATATAAAGCCATAAGTGAAAAGAGAAAAATGAATCAACTTATTTACCCAAGTTAACACCCAAAAGGAATCACATTAAGAAGTTACTTTTTGTATCATTCTAGCATTCTTCTTTCTTTCTTTCCTTCTTTCTTTCTTTCTTTTTTGGCTAAGACAAGAGATATTTGTTCCTATTTCTGTTGCCATAGATTAGTTTTCAATATTTTTACTTAAATATAAATTATTTTGTATTGGATATAAAATGTCTAGTTCTCTTGTTCAACACAATAATTTTGAAATGTGTCCATATTGTTCTATGAATCATTTTTCTATTGCTGATCAGTGTTCCATTTAACATATGTCCCACAACTTCAAAGTACAACATTGTTGATGGGCATTTGGATTGCTTTTTATTTGGGGCTAATATAACAATGAATTTGCTATGCCATTCTTATAAAAGTAATGTCCATGTGCATTTATTTCTCTTGGATGCAGAATATATATGGAATTTCTATTATATTGGGTTTTTTCTATTTATTGGAAACTGCAAAATGGCATTATAAGCAGTTAAATCATTTCTCAGTCTCAATACATCATATAAAAATACTCATTGCTGAGAGAGTATCCCTCCATGGGAAATGGGCTCCCAAAGTTCATTTGTGCACTAGGGATACATCCTGGTTCCACTGCCAGAAGCCCCATAGACTGCCCAGTGCGCCTAGCTGACATCCATGTTGAGGGGCCTGGTTTGGTCCTATGTTGGTTGCCAGCTGCCAGACTGTTGTCCATGAGTTCCCACTTGCTCAGGTCAGCTGTTTCTGTGAGTTTTCCCAGCTGGTCTTGACCCCTTTGTTTGTCACTCCTCCCTCTCTGAATATGGATTCCAGGAGTTTGGCTTAGTGCTTCAAATGACTTGACAGATTTTGATTGTTTCTAATTTAAATAAAATTTATAAAAATATACCCATTGCTTCATATTCTTACTGGCACTTGGTCTTTTAGTTTTCGGGGTTTTGTTCTTTTTATTTGAATTAGAAACAAGATTGTTTTACATGTCAATCCCAGTTCCCTCTCCCTCCCCTCCTCCCCTAACCCCACCCCCAAATAAAACCCTACCTATCACATATCCTTTTTGCTCCCCAGGGAGGGTGAGGCCTTCCATAGGGTGTCATCAGAGTCTATCAAATCCTTTGGGATAGGGTCTAGGCCCACCCCCATGTGTCTTGGCTGAGGGAATATCCCTCTATGTGGAATGGACTCCCAAAGTCTACACCTATCCTAGGGATAAGTACTGAACTACTACAGGAGGTCCCATAGATTTCTGAGGTCTCCTCACTGAAACCCATGTTCCTGGGGTCTGGATCAGTCCCATGCTGGTATCCCAACTATCAATCTGGGGACCAAGAGCTCCCCGTTGTTCAGGTCAGCTGTTTCTGTGGGTTTCACCAGCCTGGTCTGGAACCCTTTGCTCATCACTCATCTTCCTCTGCAACTGGATTCCAGTTCAGTTCAGTGATTAGTTGTGGGAAAGGAGATACCTTAATAGAGGGAGACATTTTAGGTTTACAGAGAAATCAGGCACTAGGGAAAGGTCTGGAGATATACAAAGATGACACCAAGTAACAATCTAGAAACAGAGGAGAGTCTACCTTAAATGCCCTCCCCTGATATTGAGATTGATGACTGTCTTGTATGCCATCCTATCGCCTTCATCCAGCAGCTGGTGGAAGTAGAAGGTCTTTTAGTTTTTAGTTTCAGCTATTCAGCCAGCTGTATGTACTAGTACATCATCATACTCTTCCAGTTTGCCATACTATTCTTGACACTATTCCATGTAGACACTGATCATTCAGTGTTTGCTGCAGTGAGGAAGTTTTATCTTTTTATCATTGGTTTGTAGTTCTTTATATATTGTAGATGCCAATACTTTGTTAGACATATTTTTTCTAATATTTCTGCCTATACTATAATTTAATTTTAAACTTTATTAAAGTCTTTTGATGAGCAGAAGTTTCAAATCCTCATAAAGCCTAATTGTATACTCTTCTCTCATAATATTAGTTTTGTTTGCACTTTCTTTGAGAAATCATGGCCTACCTCAAGCTCCTAATCTCTTGCCTCCTGAAAAACCATAAAGTGCAAATTTTCACTTTTACTTTATGACCCATCTCCTACTAAATATATGTACCTATTCCAACACTCTCTATGAGAAGAACATTCTCTTCCCTGTTTATATATGTGCCTTAATCAAAAATCAATTGGCCATATTAAAAAAAATAATATCATTTCTAGATCTTTTGTTGGCTAAACTACTTATCCATAATGATTTTGCTGTGTCATTATGTCTAATGTAGATGCTTATACATTCTGTCTTAGTTACTTTTCTATTGCTGTGATAAGACACCATGACCAAGGCAACTTAAAAAAGAAAGCATTTATTGGGCACTTATAGTTCCAGAGGGTTATTTTCCACAAACATCATTGTAGGGAGCATGGCAGCAGGCCGGCCTGGTGCTGAAGCAGAAGCTGAAAGTTTACATCTTGACCCACAAGCGTGAGGCAAAGAGGAACTAAATAGGGATGTATGGGATTTTAAGACCTCAAAATCTGCCTCTCCCTCCCCAGTGACACATCCCTTTCAACAAG
Organism: Cricetulus griseus; assembly: GCF_003668045.3. Lineage (NCBI taxonomy): Eukaryota > Metazoa > Chordata > Mammalia > Rodentia > Cricetidae > Cricetulus > Cricetulus griseus. The sequence continues at coordinate 57,537,733 of NC_048600.1, forward strand.
GCCATGCTACTTAGCCTTTCCCAAACAATTCCAACAACTGGAGACCAAATATTAAAATGCATGACCCTATTAAGGTCTGTTCTCACTCAACCCATCATACCCTCTCCCTATTGAATTCAAGAATAGGAATTTTAAAATATTTTTAGTATATGTTGCCAGTGTTTTCACAGATTGATTTCATGACCAAGACAACTTATGGAAGGAAAAGCTGTTAATATTTATGATTCAAAAAAAAGAAGAATGAAAAATAACAGTGCCGACGTAGAAGCAGGCAGCAGCCATGATGGAAGGTGCTCAGAAATCACACCTGCAACTAAAACCACAAAGCTGAGAGTGATACTAGAAGTGGGCATGGCTGTAGGCTGTAGGCTCCCCTTTGATGTCTGTCCTCCAGCAAGGCTGCACTTTCCCCAGGAAGCTCTACTAACTAAGTGTTCAAATATAAATGGAAGACATTCTCTTTCAAACCAAATCAGATAACACCAGCAAAAGGGAAACTCAGAATGCTTGGTTATATGACTGTGCTGCTTACTAAGTATGGACTATTGGGAAGTAACTTGGTTATCTGTGTTTTGGATTGACCAGCTTTAAAGTGGAAATATCGATAGACTTTACCTTGCAAATATCTATGAAGAAGTAAAAGTATGAGAATTAAAATGTACAATTCAAATGCACAGATTTATATACACACTGGGCATCAGTGAAGTGTTCAACAGGTGTTAGCCATTACTATTAATATGTATAATTACCAAGACCTTGGATTTCTGCCTAGGTTATATTTCTTAGCAATTTAGAATTACCAGGGAAATTTTTTCACCAAAGTGAAAAGTGATCTCTAACACCTGTGAATGAGTGAGTAGAGAAAGAGCCAGATGAAGGGTGAAAAGAAAGAAAAATCAAACATCGGCTTCTTCAAAAATGTGTTCAATGTTAGTCTTAGAAACGTCCCTCGCTTTTATTTGTAATGATGTTTTTATGCCAAAATTCTAAGCAAAATTGCCATTGTTTATGCACATACACACTGGGCTTTTCTAGGGTGAGCTCTCACACTTTTCTTAGGCTTTCTAAAGGACAGTTACAGGGAGAATTTCATTTTTCATGCTTTGTTTTGTAGCTTCCCTCCTTATAACCAAAGGATCATCTATCATGGTTCTCCCTGGAAGCCCTTAGACATAGAACATTAGCTCTAGATGGTGATTTGAAGTTTCTCTACAGTCTGCAGTTTCCACAAAGGTAAATTAAAAACTGGGCAAGGAGGTGACAGGCTGCAGTTTAAACAGCTACAGAATAGCAGAGTCTGGCACTGAGCCTCAGAGCTGTAACTCCTGGCAAGCACCTATTTTGCTGTACCAGATGACTGTGTCTCCCCAGGCAAACTCTCCAGCTTCTATACCTGTCATATTTCTCAACTCACTCCAGGTAAAGGTGATAATCATTAATTCATTTATGAAAGTAGGAGAGCCAAGGGATAAAGTGAAATGTATTCTCTGAAAGAAAGAAAAAGTGGGCATTAAAGATGATGGAAAGTATACTGCTTTATTGTTTTGATAAACGAATATTAAACACCTGAAACAGAACAAAACATTGTGTTGGGCATTGATGTGGCAGTGGTTCACATTTAAGTACCATAGATGACCAGTATTTTTCTGTCAAACACTTGATGTTTGCATCTTATGTTTCATGGTAAGAAGGGGATAGGTGTATGAATCAGCAGTAGAATACCAGCTAGCTTGTGCCAGGGCCTGACCTTGATTGCTAGTACTAACTAGAAAGAATTATATAAATGAAAACACTATACATACATTTATTCATTGTACATATGTTTTCTTTCTCTTTCCTTTCAGGACCTTTGCTAGATCTAGAGAAAGCTAATTACACAGTTGAGGTAATAGGATTTCAAACTATTTGTAGCCCTTAGCATATCAGCCCCACAGCAGTTAGAAGTAAAAACAATGGTTTTTATTGTCACTCATTATTAGCTGACTAATCACATAGGCTAGCTTGCCTGGAGGGTCTTCACATCTCTGCTCTTCTTTTTGAAGTATGGAGGTGTTAAACTCAGAAAAAATATACATCAAATGAAACACAAATAATCAATGGCTTAATTCCAATTAGAACCAAATTAGAGAAGAAAAGGTTTCTATCACTAGATAGCTAGACTATTTCCTATTGTCTAATTTCCTGTATGCCTGTAAATCAAAGTACAATTTTTCTCACTCAAGAAAGCCATCTATCAAACTTTTTCGAAGGTTATGTCATTTTCTTTTGCATCACAGGCATGTGATAGCTGAATAGCTTGGAAATGTGAATAATGAGCATTTTTCAACTAACAGCTCGATCTTATCAAAGCTAGCATGCTACTTGTTCATTATCCTCTCTGTGTAGCCACTGTGTATGCAGAAGATACTGAAATTAGTATTTTTCTCTATATCTCAGGATTTTGTGGCTTCTTAATGAAACTAGAGTTTTCTAACGTAAGGCAGAGTGTGGCATGCACAGAAGGGAGACAATTTCATAAGTATAAGGTAACTTCTGCTTGACTGACTAGGAGAACATGATATTAGGATGAACACCATAACACCTTTCTCTACCTTATTAGCCATGATCCTGGTGGGAGAATGAAGAAGTTATCAGCTGGTGATGTCAAAGAAATCTGGGTAAATGTACAGGGCAATTTTCTGGTTTAAGGAAAAATGATGGACAAACCTGGTTTTAAAATTGTAATACAGTTACAAGAGATCTCAATATCAGTAGAGATTCAATGAGGGTTCCTAGTACCTTCCTCAATGTTTCATTGAAATATCTTATTAACATTTAACTAATTCAAATTCAACTTTAAAATATTAAATGTTAATCTTGTGTTTCTATGGGCTACATGTAATAATGGAGCATTTGAGATGCTTTGTAAGCATGATATATGTAACAGGTTTATTATGAAAACATCATTAATAATTTTGTCATGGTTGCTTGTCTTGTACTGTTGGGATATAATATATTAAATATAATGGGTTAATTAATTTTCCTTTTTCAAGCATTATTGTGGCCTCTAGTATATTTTCAATCATAAAAAAGTGCTTCACTGAATATTTCTACTAGATAGAACTACTCCAAGTAATTTTCATTAGTGAGTTTATGAAGGGAAGGTATAATTCAGGAATCTCTGTCTGTCTGTCTGTCTGTCTGTCTGTCTCTCTCTCTCTCTCTCTTTCTCTCTCTGTGTGTGTGTGTGTGTGTGTGTGTGTGTGTGGCGCGCGCATGTGTGTGTAGAACAGCATTCTTAAGAGTGACATAAATGTGGGGGAAAAGATGGAGAAATGAAGATTTTAGTTCTAAACATCTGAGGCATTTAGACATCAGGGTAACATCATATGTGGCTGTTATTCCTTCTTTATTAATTCTTCCTTTTTGCTTCTTATGTCTGTTTCAATCTCTAGAAGCAGAACAAGAGTGATTAGACTCCCTTAAACATCAAAAATAAAGAGAAATGTGCAGAAGAAAAAGAAAACCAATCCAACAAAACAGCATTTATGTTAACCTACATACAGAGAAAGTGGGAAAAGCATATGAGAAAGTGTGACAATTTGACTGCAATTGACTCACATAATCTCACAGGAAATGGCACTATCAGGAGGTATTGCTTTGTTGGAGTGAGTCTGTCCTTACTGGAGGAAGCTTTCAGGTTTCTTATGCTCAGGTTACCAGCCAGTGTCTCAATTGACTTCCTGTTGCCTGCCTGTAACATCCAGCTACTCCTCTAGAAACATGTCTGCCTGCATGCCAGCACATGCCTCATCATGATCATAATGGACTGAACCTCTGAAACTGTGAGTCCCCTCAACTAAATGTTTTCTTTATAAGTGTTACCATAGTCATGGTGTCTCTTCACAGCAATAGAAACCCTAACTAAGACATAAACAGACCAACAACTGAAAGTGTGGGCTAAATTCAAAATACAGCAAATTACCAGATTTGCCTGCCCTGTGCATAATATCCCCAAGTTTGATAAAAGCTTTAATAAAGAGTACAAGTTTTCAAATTATTTCATAGATAATTAGGATACATCAAATCATTTAAAATAGAAGAATAAGGTTATAAGGACTCTGGCTTGAAATAGCTGATAATAAAATGAAGAGGAGATTGTCATGAAAAGAAATTGAAGACAGAGAGATTAAAATACTTGCTAATTGACAAATATTCAATAAAGCTAACAACAGTAGTTGGGCAGTTGAATAGTAAATTTTAAATTTTCCATTTGAATTTGTTGAGAACATTAGCCACCCACAGCACTTCAGTAGTTAGTTGGGTTCATTGTCCTCATCAAGCATGTACTCTACTAGATAAAGTTATTAAATGTTTTCTAGTGTCATGGAGCATTGTGTAGGCTAACTACAAGATGATTAATACATATTTAACAGACTCCCTAACCAAGCCTTGTAAATCAGCACTTGAGAAATAATTCACCAGAGGAGAATCAGTTTGTAACTGATAACAGGCAAGTTCTTTTTCTCAGACGAGTTATAGAACTAGATAACAGAGAAGGCGGTCTGGAAAGCAAAATTAAAATGAATTTCAAAGGTTGGAGTCCAACAGCTAGGGAGCCTGCATGGGACCCACCTTGGCCCTCTGTATGGGTGTGACAGTTGTGTCTCTTAGTATATTTATGGGCTCCTAACAGTGAGATCAGGACCTATGGCTGTAACCTGAGCTGGTTTGGGACCCTATTCCCCATGCTCTGATGCCTTGCCTAGCCTTGATACAGTCAGAAAAGATTGGTCCTGCCTCAACTTGATGTGCCATGTTTTGTTGACTCCCATGGAAGGACTGCCCTGAAATAAGGAGGAGTGGGTTGAGGTGGGACATGGAGGTGGGGGGGACGGAACAGGAGGAAAGGAAGAAGGGGAAACTGTGGTCTATATGTAAAATTAATGAATACATTTAATTTAAACAGAAGTGTTGGAGTCCATTAGCAGAGGAAGGACCCAGAACTGGAGACCACCAACTCTAGGAGGGCTGGGTTTTATTTGGATTTAAGATGTCCCACCTGGCCACTCTTCCATTCCGCTGACCGACCCAGGAACTAGGTGAGTGAGTCTCTGCCCTTTCCCAACTCCCACCCAAAACATCACTCACCCCGACCACCCCCAACCCCCCCACCGCCGCCTTCAGGCTTGGAGTAGACACGCCCAGGCAGGGAGGAGCTCCCTGCTCCCTGAATCTGCTAGCACCTCACTCTTCAATCCTTTCTGAGACCCACCCAGGAACTAGGTGAGTCTCTGCCCTTACTCAACTCCCGCTCAAAACATCACTCACCCAGACGCCCCGCCACCCTTGCCTGTGCCTGCGGGCTTAGGGTAGACACACCCAGGCAGGGAGGAGCTCCCTGCGCCCTGAATCTGCTAGCACCTCACTCTTCCATTCCACTGACCAACCCAGGAACTAGGTGAGTGAGTCTCTGCTCTTTCCCAACTCCCGCCCAAAACATCACTCACCCCGACCACTCCCAACCCCCCCCACTGCGGCCTGCACCTCCGGGCTTGGAGGAGACACAGCCAGGCAGGGAGGAGCTCCCTGCTCCCTGAATCTGCTAGCACCCCACTCTTCCATTCCGCCAACTGACCCAGGAACTAGTGAGGAAACTACCAGGAGAGTCAAGACCATCCAGAGTTGTGGCCATTGAATTCCTGGCCCTCACACACCACTGGGTCACAAGAGGAGATAGAGAGGCCCACCTGCACCCACTAAAAGAAGATATGGGAAGAAGACAGAATAAGATTTCACTCAACAACAGAAAGACCAATATGACACCACCAGAATCTAGGGACTCCACTCCAGCAAGATCTGAAAAGCCCAACACAGAGCATGAAGATGAGATGGACCTCAAAAATTATCTCAGCAAGATGATAGAGACCTTTAAAGAGGAAAAAAGAAAATCCCTTAAAGAAATAGAAGAAAAAGCAAACAAAAAATTAAACGAAACGGAGGAAAAGACAAACCAAAAAATTCAAGAAATAAATAAATCTCTTAAAGAATCTAAAGAAAGCCAATAAAAAACATCCAAACAAGTGAAGGAAGCTCTTGAAACAGTTCAAAGCATGAAAGCTGAAATATACACAATAAAGAAAACACAGAATGAGACCATGCTGGAAATGGAAAGGCTGGATAAATGATCAGGAACTAAAGATGTGAGTATAACCAATAGAATTCAAGAGATGGAAGAGAGAATCTCAGCTACTGAAGACTCGCTAGAGGATATACATTCATCAACCAAAGAAAACCTCAAGTCCAACAAATCCCTAACACAAAATATCCAGGAAATATGGGACACCGTAAAAAGGCCAAACCTAAGAATAATAGGTGTAGAAGAAGGTGAAGAAACACTGCTCAAAGGTACAGAAAACATATTCAACAAAATCATAGAAGAAAACTTCCCCAACCTACAGAAGGATATGCCTATGAAAGTACAAGAAGCTTACAGGACACCAAACAGACTGGACCACAAAAAGAAGTCCCCCAGACACATAATAATCAAAACACCAAATCTACAGAATAAAGAGAAAATATTAAGAGCAGCAAAGGAAAAAGGCCAAGTAACATATAAAGGCAAACCAATCAGAATCACACCTGACTTCTCAATGGAAACTCTGAAAGCCAGAAGGTCTTGGATAGATACCCTACAAGCACTAAGGGAGCATGGATGTCAACCCAGACTACTGTACCCAGCAAAACTCAATCACTAGAGATGGAGAAAACAAGATATTCCATGACAAAAACAGATTTAAACAATACATATCCACAAATCCAGCACTATAGAAGGTTCTGGAAGGAAAACTCCAACCCAATGAACATAACTACACTCTCAAAAACACTGGCAATAGATAATCTAATTTTACCAAACACAAAAAGAAACAGGAGGGCGAAATCCACACGCAATGACACCACCAACAATAAATCCAAAACAAAGAAGAACCAATGAACAATGGACATTAATATCCCTAAATGTCAATGGTCTTAACTTACCCATAAAAAGATATAGGCTAACAGAATGGATACGAAGACAGAATCCATGCTTCTGCTGTTTACAAGAAACATACCACAATTTCAAAGACAGGCGATACCTCAGAGTAAAAGGATGGGAAAAAATTTTCCAATCAAATGGGCTCAAGAAAAAAGCTGGTGTAGCAATCCTAATATCTAACAAATTACACTTTAAACTGAAAGCAATCAAAAGAGATGAAGAAGGGAATTTCATACTCATCACAGGAAAAGTCCATCAAGATTAAGTCTCAATCCTGAACATCTATGCCCCTTATACGAAAGCACCCACATTTGTAAAAGAAGCATTACTAAAGCTAAACCACACATAAAACCACACATACTTATAGTAGAAGACTTCAACATCCCCCTTACACCACTGGACAGGACCACTAGACAGAAACCTAACAAAGAAACAAAGGATCTGACAGAAGTTATGACACAACTACATTTAACAGATATCTATAGAACATTCCATCCAAACACAAAATATACCTTCTTCTCAGTGCCACATGGAACCTTCTCAAAAATTGACCACATAGTTGGCAGCAAAGCAAATATCCACAGTTACAAAAGAATTGAAATAACCCCCTGTATCTTATCAGACCACCATGCATTAAAGCTAGAATTCAACAGCAATATGAATTGCAGAAAACCTACATTCACGTGGAAAATGAATAACATCCAATTGCACCATTCCTGGGTTGAGGAAGAAATAAAAAAAGAAATTAAAGACTTCCTAGAATTTAATGAGAATGTAGACACAACATACCCAAACTTATGGGACACTCTGAAAGCAGTGCTAAGAGGGAAGTTCATAGCACTAAGTGCCCACATGAAGAAACTGGAGGAAAGTCACATTAGAGAATTGACAGAACAACTGAAAGCTTTAGAGCAAAAAGAAGCAAACACACCAAGGAGGAGTAGACACCAGGAAATAATCAACCTGAGAGCCGAAATCAACAAAGTAGAAACTAGGAAAACAGTACAAAGAATCAATGAAACAAAGAGTTGGTTCTTTGAGAAGATCAATAAGATAGACAAACCTCTAGCCAAACTAACCAAAAGGCAGAGAGAGAGCATGCTAATTAACAAAATCAGAAATGAAAAGGGGGATATAACAACAGACACTGAGGAAATCCAGAGAATCTTTAGGTCATACTTTGAAAACCTGTACTCCACAAAATTGGAAAATCTAAAGGAAATGGACAGCTTTCTGGATAAATATCACTTACCAAAATTAAATCAAGATCAGATAAACAGTTTAAAAACTATAACCCCTAATGAAATAGAAGCAGTCATCAAAAGCCTCCCAACCAAAAAAAGCCCAGGGCCAGATGGCTTCACTGCAGAATTCTACCAGAAATTCAAACAAGAGCTAATTCCAGTACTCCTCAAACTGTTCCGCACAATAGAAGCAGATGGGATATTGCCAAACTCTTTCTACAAGGCTACAATCACTTTGATACCCAAGCCACACAAAGATATGACTAAGAAAGAGAACTACAGACTGATATCCCTCATGAATATTGATGATAAAATACTCAATAAAATATTGGCCAACCGAATCCAAGAACATATCAAAAAAATCATCCAACATGATCAAGCAGGCTTCATCCCAGGGATGCAAGGATGGTCCAACATATGAAAATCCATCAATGTAATCCACCATATAAACAAACTGAAAAAGAAAAACCACATGATCATCTCACTAGATGCTGAAAAAGACTTTGACAAAATCCAACATCCCTTCATGATAAAGATCTTGGAGAGAACAGGAATAATAGGAACATATCTAAACATGATAAATGCAATATAGACCAAACCAATAGCCAACATCAAACCAAATGGAGAGAAACTCAAAGTGTTTCCTCTTAAACCAGGAACAAGACAAGGCTGTCCACTCTCTCCATATTTCTTCAATATTGTACTTGAAGTTCTGGCTACAGCAGTAAGACAAGAAAAGGGGATCAAAGGGATACAAATTGGAAAGGATGAAGTCAAACATTCACTATTTGCAGACGACATGATAGTGACCCGAAAAACTCTACCAGGGAACTCCTAAGGCTGATAAACACCTTCAGCAAGGTAGCAGGATACAAAATTAACTCAAAAAAAATCAGTAGCCCTACTATATACAGATGATAAATCCAATGAGAAAGAAATCCGGAAACATCACCTTTCACAATATCCATAAGCAACATAAAATATCTTGGGGTAACACTAACCAAAAAAGTGAAAGACCTGTACAATAAGAACTTTGAGACTTTAAAGAAAGAAATTAAAGAAGATACCAGAAAATGGAAAGATCTCCCATGCTCTTGGATAGGTAGAATTAACATAGTAAAAATGGCAATCCTGCCAAAAGCACTCTACAGATTCAATGCAAACCCCATCAAAATCCCAACAGAGTTTTTCAAAGACATTGAAAGAACAATACTCAACTTTATATGGAAAAATAAAAAGCCCAGGATAGCCAAAACAACTCTTTATAATAAAGGCTCTTCTGGGGGCATCACCATCCCTGACTTCAAGCTCTACTATAGAGCCATAGTTCTGAAAACAGCTTGGTATTGGAACAAAAATAGACAGATAGATCAATGGAATAGAATTGAAAACCCTGATATTGACCCACGCACCTACGAATACCTTATTTTTGACAAAGGTGTTAAATCTATCCAATGGAAAAAAAAAGATAGCATCTTCAACAAATGGTGCTGGTACAACTGGATTCAGACATGCAGAAAATTGCAGTTAGATCCATACCTGTCAACGTGCACAACACTTAAGTACAAATTGATCAAAGATCTCAGCATATATCCAGCAACACTGAATCTTCTAGAAAAGAAAGTGGGAATTACCCTTGAACAAATTGGCACAGGAGAATGCTTCCTGAACATTACGCCAGTAGCACAGACACTGAGGTCTGCAATTAATAAATGGGACCTCCTGAAACTGAGAAGCTTCTGCAAGGCAAAGGAAACAGTCAGTAGGACAAAACGACCACCCACAGAATGGGAAAAGATCTTCACCGATCCCACATCTGACAGAGGACTGATTTCCAAAATATATAAGGAGCTCAAGAAGCTAGCCACCAAAACACCAAACAATGAAATTAAAAAGTGGGGTGCAGAACTAAATAGAGAATTCTTAACAGAGGAATCTGAAATGGCTGAAAGACACTTAAGAAAATGCTCAAAATCATTGGCCATCAGAGAAATGCAACTCAAAACAACTCTGAGATACCACCTCATGCCTGTCAGAATGGCTAAAATAAAAAATACCAATAACAAAATATGCTAGAGAGGATGTGGAGAAAAAGGAACACTCCTCCATTGCTGGTGGGAGTGTGAACTTGTAAGACCATTCTGGAAATCAGTATGGCAGTTGCTCAGAAAAATGGGAATCAGTCTACCTCAAGATCCAGCCATTCCTCTCTTGGGTATATACCCAAATAGTGCATGTTCATACAACAAGGACATATGTTCAACCATGTTCATAGCAGCATTGTTTGTAATAGCCAGAACCTGGAAGCAACCTAGATGCCCCTCAACTGAAGAATGGATTGAGAAAATGTGGTACATTTATACAATGGAGTACTACTCAGCAGAAAAAAAGCAATGGAATCTTGAAATTCGCAGGCAAATGGATGGAACTAGAGGAAACCATCCTGAGTGAGGTAACCCAGTCACAAAAAGATAAACATGGTATGTACTCACTGATATATGAATTTTAGACATAGAGCAAAAGATTATCAGTATATAATGCTCTTCACCAAAGAAACTAGGAAACATGAAGGACTCTAAGGGATAAATGGTCCCCAGGAATGGAAGTGGCATGAATTCCTGAACTAATTGGGAGCATGAGGGTAGGGGGGGGAGCTGCTACAATAAGAACAAGAGAAGAGGAGGAGAGGAGAGGAAATGGAGGGGCAGAAATATTGAGTTGGAGGAAGAATAGAGGAAAGAGAGCAGGACGAGAGATACCATATCAGAGGGAGCCACTATAGGTATGAGAAGAGGTCTGGAACCAGGGAGATCTCCAGAGACCTACAAGGATGACACGATCTGACAATCCAGGCAATGGTGGTGAGGATAACCTAAAAGCCCTTCCCCTAAAATGAGATTGATGACTTCTCTTTATGCCATCCTAGAACCCTCACCCAGTGGTTGATGGAAGCAGAGACAGACATCCACAGATATACACTGAGCTGAAATCGGGAATTTAGTTGAAGAGAGGGAGGAATGAAGAACGAAGAAGTCTGTACCAGGTTGAAGAAACCCACAGGAACAGATGGCCTGAACAAGGGAGAGCACATCAACCCCAGATGCTGTCTGGGAGGCCAGTACAAGACTGATCCAGACCCCTGAACATGGATGTCAATAAGGAGGCCTCTGCACTCCAGGGAGCCTCTGGTGGTGGATTAGTATTTTTCCCTGGTGCAAGAAGGGACTTTGAGAGCCCATCCCATGTGAAGGGTTACACTCTGGCCCTGGACACATGGGGAAGGGCCCAGGACCAGCACAGGAAGATTTGGTGGACTTTGCAGAGCCCCCGTTGAGGGCCCTACCCTGCCTGGGGAGTGGTGGGTGGATGGGGTGGGGGTAGGCTGGGGTGGGGGAGGAGGGATGGGGGTGAGGGGAGGGAGAGGGAGAAGGGTCTTGAAACAAGCTTGTTCCCTAACTAGAAGTAATAAATAATTTTTTTTAAAAAAAGATGTCCCACCTGGTTATTTTCCTTCCTCTCCCATTCTATTGATCTAATAGTATCCATGTGTCCCGTTTACATTGGTGATTGGGTCTCTGTCTCTGTCCAGTAGCATACAAATAACTGTGTTTATTGATTGGCTCGTTTTAATGCTAGATACCTCAACCTCCTCTATTCTTTGTTGTGTAATGAGTATAGAGAGATCTACAGCATATGAGAGGAAATGAACTGTGTTCTAGAGAGATAGCACCAACTTCTGGGAGCACAAAGCCACCAAAGGGGGAGAAGCACCCTGACTATTGTTTGGGGCAAAATGAAAAGGAAATATTAAACTGGACTTATTATGTCCTCCGCTCCCATCTTAAGGATCCACAATGTCACAGTATACCAGAGAAATGGAGAATATAACAGTTGAGGAAGTAGCAGATACAATAAATGGAAGATGCAAATGAGTGTTGTATGACACTTGCCCTGGGTGACATGACACAATGTCTACTCACCCCAAAGAAAGCTCGAACAACAGATTTTAGTAATGACATTGCCAGCATCCAACTTGGTAAATGAATGAGATTTTTATGGTTACATGCAGAAGTATGGGTGAAGGGACAACTCAAAGGCAACTACATCACCACCCCTACCCTGGGTACCAACTCAAGAGAGTCCCAATCCTGGATCTCTCTGCATGATGTGCAGGCAACTCAATAGGTGGGGAGGTCTCTTCTCCAGTCTTGTTTACTGGTTCTATTACCTTGAATATAGATTTTATGAATCTTGTATGTTTCACTTTTTCAGATATATGACATTTGTCTACTTTCTAAGTGTCATGACTTCTCCCCTCCCACCAAAAGGCTATATTTCAGTATAGAAGAAAATGTTACAATAGCAAAAAGCATGAGGCTTTTAGAGAAACTAATGGAATCCTGTATAACTAGAAAGTGAAATCAAGAATGGACGAGAAGACATGTTGACATTACACTGAATTCTTTCTATTATGTATTACACATTCTGATTTTGCATGTAGAGGCCCAAGGCTACCCTACCAGAAATCATTCCTTATAATCAAAAGACAAATATATACATATATGTGTGTGCATATATGTATATATTATATCCTATACTATAAATCTCAATTTTTATTCATTAGAAAGTATTTCTGGACATGATGCTATAAAAATAAAGATTTAAATATCTCTACCATTTTTCTGTGGCATGGGATGTAATTAAATATCACTAGGAGTACCAAACACAATCAATATGCTATTTATAACAGCTTAAATTGATCTTAAGAATAAAGATAACACAGTTGATCTCCCAGATGTCTCTGGCTTTGTAACTTAGCCTTGACATCAATCTAATTAATTCTAGACAGACATCTTCTTCTCAATTATTTGTTGGAGAGAACACACTCTTTGCTCTCAAAGGCAGCTGTGGACACTCAACAAACGCACTCATCTGCATGCGCCTTCAGGATATTTAAGTGCCTTTCATAGAAACTGAATTGATTTGCATACAGATCAAACTTTTCAGATTTTCACAGAATTCTCTGGTTCAGTTTTCACCCTATGAGTGAACATAGAACAAGATTTTGAGTCCTGTTTCTTCATCCTGCCCTCCCCCAGCAAAATATTTCTTTTTTTTCTCTCTCATTTTTTTGTTGAAAAACAAACAAGACATTTTCCTCTCATGCTCTATTCTTTTACCTGAAACCAGACACTCATAACTTTAAGAGATCCAATTTCTGTGAAAAAGGAACCCCCAAAACACACAAGATACTGCTATTTGCCTTGGTTCCCCAAGCACACAGAACACCATCCATTGATTCTACAGGTTCCTGGAAATAAATGAAAGCATAAATAAGAGAAGAAACAGAGGAAAACTTGGTAGGCTCTCATACCAAGGAAGGTTTATTAACTCACTCAACAATAGGATCTAGAATAGATGCTGACTTTGTAGAAGACTTAATTGAGTAGTTCAATCCTGGGAGTCTTCTCTCAGCATGATGGCTTCAGTGCATCACAGATCCACATCAAATACTTCATCAGGAGGAGAATAGAAAAATAGCAGATAATGGGAAATGTATTTTCACGAGTTGCATATATATATATATATATATATATATATATATATATGGTACCCATTATTGACTCAGTCTTTGTGCTCAGGGAGACAGAAAGTGCTGAGTGATTAAGTTAACCCAGCCATTCTTAACATCAAAGCAGTAGGGCCCAGGCAGGCCATTTCATTATGGGGACTAAAAGGGATATAAGTTCTGTATTAGACATGGTTCTCTAGAGGAACTGAAGAACTAGAGGTACATTGGCTTGTATGATAGGGAGTTGAGTGGTCCAACAATGCCTATTTGAATGAAAGGCAGAAAAGAACTCAATAGTTGCCCAGTCTATACAGTTGGATATCCCAGCAGTCTCAATCCCATGTTGAAGTCTTGGAAGTTCCCTTGAAACTGCTGGTATTCAGTTCATGTTAGAAGACTGCAAAAGATGGCATCTGGTATTAGTAGAGGACAGCAAATACAGTAATATAAATACTTTATCAGAAAGAAGGGTCTGAAACCACAATTATGCAACACAGTGTTTTCCTTGAATCTCTTTAGACCTGGGCTCTTCAAAGTTGAATCTGCCAGACTCCCTACAGTTATTACTCTTTGGATACACCTTCCTTCATAGCTATATCTATTAGGTGATTTCAAATCCCAGAAAGTTAGCAATCATAATTAACGATCACAGGCTCTAAAGAAAAACATTACAATGTCCAAATAGAATGATAGGAAACTAAAGATGCCCACTTGTTGAGAAAGTAAGTGAACCACAATGGCTTTAGGGACTTTAAAATAGAGCCAAGATTTAACAATAGGTCTAGGAATTAAAAGTTTAGCTCCTTAGATCATTTTTAACATCTCTTTTCTGATGGCTTGGATGATAGGCCCACATTACCATACCCAACTCATTTTTTAGATCATTTGTACAGGAAAAGTCTGTTTTGAAAACTCCTTTTTATTAAAACCTATATCAATATTTCCTCAACCTGATTTACTTACCATAAAATTTTCCCAAGTAAATATTTAACTCATATGTTTTTATTGCAATGTAAATAAATCCTCCCATTCACTCAATTTTCCTTTTATTCTGATATTGGAGTTTTTAAGTTTTTTGTTCAAATCTTACGTTAAATTCCATTTTATTGTTAGCTCTTCCCTTCTTTACTTTGGAAGGCAAGTCTAAGTGTCAGAGAAATGCTCTTTGACCTTCATTTGGTTTCAGATTAAAACTAATGGCTGAACTTAATGATTATCTAGAACTAGCCATAGGCTCCCTTGAACCAGGTGGTACAACATCAACATAGACTAACAGCATCATCAATCAGAAACCAAAGCAAAATGTTGGACAACAAGTACCAAGTTACAGTTACTTCTACAGAATAAAGGTATAAGTCCTAATGTTCTGTTTCACAACATGACAAATCAAGCATTGTGTGATTTAAAAGGCATACAAAGATCAGGTTTCAAATGGGCTCACCTCAAAGAAATATTGAGGGAATAGGTATACTAATTAGTGTAATGTGGTAACTAAACAGGGCATAGGTTTATCAAAGCATCTCATTACACCCCATAAATATGCAGTTATTATTATTTTTGCATTCTGAGGTGTGAAATAAAACCTTTAAAATCTACAATGATTATCAGTTTATATCTGAGGTCTTTTTCTTTATTGCAAGCCTTACTTACTAACCACTGCTTAAAATATGCTGTCATTTACAGCTCATGGTTCAAAATAGCCTCTTTCTGCTCAATTGAAAAATGTATCTCTTATATCATTCTAAAGGCTTTGTGTGTTAATGCTTATTATGTAACTTAATCTTCCTAAATTAGAGAGTAGAACTTGGAGTTGTTTTTTCTACTCTTATGATTTGTTTCCATCTAAATTTGCTGCTGTATCTGTAACAATTTCAAACACTGTAAATATGGATACAGTGAACATAGATGATATAAATATCCATATATGTAGTTTCATGCTGTGAATCATTCTTGGACTAGATCTGATGTTCTATCTATGAAAATCTAATTTTAAAAATTTCTCTGACATAATTAAAACTGAGTAGAGAATGACAGCCCTAACACATTTTTAAATATTTTTAAACTTAGAGCCTCAATCATTTTCTTCAAAACCACATAAAATATTCTAGAAAGCATAATAGATACAATGTCCCTAAGAACTTTAGGGGGTTTTCTATTCATTTTTCATCTCTATGCATTGGAATAAATATTGCTATTCAAGGAAAGAAAATTGCCATCCTCGCAAATATTCTTCTGACTGTGATATGGCCTAAGAGGGCATGTGTTGAAGATGAATTTGGATTCAAGTTTTAATTACATCACTTACTCACTGTGAAGATGTAGGCAGGTCGCCTAGGTCTTTGAATATTGGTTTATTTCAGAATTAAAGGAGTAAATATCCCCAAATCCATTTAGTACAAACCTGAATCATAATAGGAAATCAATGAATGCTATTATTAACTCTTGAGTTACTGTTATTTATGGAAAACTTTTCCTAGATTCTATACAGTTTTTATGGAAAGTGGAAATCAGAAAGAAACATGCAGTAATATATTTGGTAATTAAAGATTAAATATTTGAAGAAAAGTATCTTTAGAGTAGAGAGAATAATTTCTTTTTCATAGATCTACCTGAAGTTATCTAAGGTTATGCATATCATCTGCATTACAGATCTGTGACAAACATATTTCTATAAAAACTCCTTTCCTTTGCTCATTTTTATTGTTAGCTTTCACAGAATAGAAGTGACACACAGTGATCTACAAATTCTAAAAATAGTTACAATCTCTTCCATAAGACAGATGTAGACCATCACCTAACAGCAGTACAGAGGTGTAGACAATCACCTAGGCAATAAAGACAGAGAAGTATTGGTTGAGTGGCCTAAATTATATTCATCGATTTCAACAATATTCGTATACTGCAAATTATCTCTAAATAGTACTACAAGATACACCCCCTCAAAATATCTTTTTTATTCATAGTCACATATTATAGATTTCTGGGTTGCCTGAAATCAATTCAAAACAAGCATTTATGTCATTTTACTTTAGAGGAATGATACCAGGAACTGCATTGTGAGTGAGGGGAAGGCTATCATATTGAACTGGTCACTTCTGTGGGCATCAGAGGCTCAGTATGTAAAGACCTCTTGAAAAGATGTAGAAAATACTTCTGGGATAGTCATCTCAGGGTAGAAGAAGGGAATGTGTGTCTACCAGCATCTGTCTCTTCCTGAATGAGGATTGCCTATATTTAACATCACCAGTCTTGACAGGATTGCCATGAAAATCCTCTATTCAGCCACATAGCAAGTCCAGATACAGAAATTATAAAACACATGGTGAGGTGAGAGGGGTGCAAGAAGCTGATACAGAGTGGATCAAGTTTATGGGCAACATCTGGAGAGAGTGTATCAAAAAAGAGATGATGCAGAGTTCAGGAATCCCATGTAGTACCTAACAGCTACTAAGTGTTCAGAATGTATAGATCACTGAGTGGGGAATGCTTTCTTTCCTTTCCCATAAACTCTGATACCAGTGCAATTAACTAAACAATTTCTTTAATCTTTTCTATGATCAAATAAATTAGTATGGAAATTTAATCCAGAGACACATAAGAACATAGAAGTTAATGTTCTTCCTAAGATTTAATGATTGGGTAGCTTATTAGCTAGTCTCTTTGCTTCAATTGACTAATTTGTCACACAATAAATATCTTCCATCCATGAAATTATTATCTAGATGTTATGGATGAATACCCTGGAGACTCTGTAAGTTCACTCATCTTCCTAAAGACAGTTAGTAAATGAAAAGGCTTTACAAGGACCCAATCCAGTTCTTTCTGTCTCTTTAATCATATTCTCAAATACTTTCTTAACTTGTACCTTAATACTTACAATTTTATCTTAGCCAAACATAGATAAAACATTAAAGTCATCCTCTGTTAGAATATCTGTGAGGATTTGAAGTATCCCTGCACTATGACTAGGCTGTATAGTCAATAAAGAGATTGAAAATCTCAACATGTTTATCACTTAATCAGTTATTTTAATCACTGGCTATTGATTAGATGACTACATGATAGTGTATATCTAAAGTAAATTGTACTCAGTGAGTATGTTGGAGTCCTCATTGAATCCTTGTGGTCTATTAGACTTTCATTATTTAGCTTCTAGGTGGGAGAGAATTGATTTGAGTCTATAAATGGTATTTAAAAAGTACATTAATACACTGTAAAGTCATTCTTATAGTAGTGTGCCATGGCTTCACAGATAATGAAAAACAGGCAATATCCCTAGATAACAAACAAACAAACTGCCATTCAATAGACTGGGTCAGTGAAAATCAATGAAATCAGAGTCATCAGTCACGAGTTCAAAGTGCAGCCCTGTGCCTATTGGCAAAGGCAAGTCCTTAAGGCAGTTTGATGCTTTAAAAATGTTCTCTGAGTATCCTATACAAATCCATCTCCAACTCTCCCCTATCCAACTCCTATTAGACATCCCCACACACTATTTTGAATTTCATTATTGTCTCTTCTTCTTTTTCTTCTTCTTCTTCTTCTTCTTCTTCTTCTTCTTCTTCTTCTTCTTCTTCCTCCTCCTCCTCCTCCTCCTCCTCCTCCTCCTCCTTTTCCTCCTGCTCCTCCTCCTCCTCCTCTTCCTCCTCCTCCTTCTTCTTTTTCTTCTTCTTCCTCTTGTCCCCTTTCTCCTACACCTTTTGCCTCCTCTTCTTTTCAATAACCTTCTGAGTCCATTTAGTGCTGCCAGTATATGATTATAGAGCCATTCACTAGAACATGGGCAATCTACAAGGGATTACATCTTTGAAGAAAAATTATTCTCCCCTCAGTAGGCATCAGCTAACAATTAATTGCATGTCAGTTAGAAGTTGGGCCTTTTGAGCCTGCCGTCCATTCATATTGGAATGTTGACTGGCTTCATTTTGTACAAGTCTTGTGCTGGCAACCACAGCTACTGTGAGATCATTAGTGCAGAACTTCTGTCATATTTAGAAGATACCATTTCACAACAGTCCTTCCAGTGTTCTATCAAATGCTCAAAGAATTCCAGAAAGAGTTGACTTTCTCAGTTTTTCTCTATACTTACAGTCATTCAAAGTAATGTAAGTAGTATTCCTCCTTCTTTTTCTGAGTGGCGTGTTCTGCTGCACGTTTGCAGAACTAGAATCTTCTGGGTTTGGAATCTAGCTCCTCAGTGGTTTGTGTGGGCAGGAGAGGAAGTCAAAACAAGAAAGAACAGTGATGGCCAGTATCTGTGCTAAGACTACCTGATGGCAAAGTAGAACATCATGGTCTTTGAAAGAAACTCTGCTGGGAGCTTGGGGTTGATTTATCTCTGCCTCTGAAGTTTCAAAGGAAAAGTTTCTCCCTGTCAAAGCTCCAGAACAGAAAATAAATGGCATGTTCTTCAAATCTATCCCAGAACAAAATAGCCTGAAGGGAAATGGCAACAGCTGAGGAAAACATCTTGTGTAGTTTCTGCTAGAAGTACATGCTGACACTGACCTTGCTTCTGACTCCCTTTGTTTCTCCCTCAGCCAGTGGTTTAATTCCTCCTTCCCATTATGGACCATTTGCAATGTTTCTGTATTTACCAATGTTTAGAAAAAAAAAAAAAACAGTTTTGGTTGTCATAGTTTGAGTCTGAAGTGTTGCCAGAGGCTTATTCCCTTAATACCTACATGTTCACACTGTTTTGAAAGGCTCTGAATTGTTTTGGCATGGCAGGCATAGGTCAGAGTGGAGCTGGGAGCCAGGTCCTAGACTATTTCATCCTTGCCTGTTTTCCTTTGTTTCCCCTGGTTTTTATTCCACTATGACATGAGTGGCTTTCACCACGTTTCTGTCACCATGGTTTGAGAGGTTCCACCAAAACCTTCTCCGTGAGGATGGGCTGGAAGCCTCTGAAACCATAGGTGCAAATAAATCTTTCCTCTCTCAAGTCCTTTCTGTCAGGAGTTGTGATCATAGTGACCCACAAAGTAATTAACACAAAGCTACACACTAAAATGTTTCTGATATCTCCACCTAAACACACAAGCATGCACATATGCACAAAGAGAGTGAAAGAGAGAGGGTGGGGCAGGGAGGCCGTTAGTTACTGTCAGCAGGGAACTGACTCCAACTTATTACATAATTGAGATGTATTCAAGTTGGTTAAACAACTTTCTTCTCTCCTTCTCTTGGTCCCTGGAAACTATAACCCTACTCTTTAATTCCATGAGATAGGATTTGTAGAAATCTCATGCAAGTGTAGTCATATAGTATGTGTCCTTCTGTGACTAGTCATTTTTATTTAATAGGGTGATATTATCCTTGTTCATCCATGTTATCACAAATTTCAGTATTCTCTTTTTTTAGAACTATCATTATCCTCAATTGAACGTCTAGATATTTATCCAAAAGAATCAACATCTGGATCTCCAATAGGTAATTGCATGCCATTCTTTGCAACTCCATTTGCAATAGTAGAAGTGGAAACACCATAAATATCTATCCATAACATGAGTAAATAATATATATATATATATATATATATATATATATATATATATATATATATGTGTGTGTGTGTGTGTGTGTGTGTGTGTGTGTGTGTGAACATAGCATAGAATGTTGTTTAGTCTCTTAATATTTGTAATTGGTCATTTAAATCAGTATAGAATCAGGGATTTATTTTATTTTATTTAAATAATATTTTTCATTTATTTTACATACATATCATAGTTTCCCCTCCCTCCTCTCCTCCAAGTACCCACAGACATTTCCCACTTACCTGTCTCCCTTTCCACTCCTCCACTGTCTACATTCAGAAAGGGGCAGGCCTCCCATGGGCCTGAGCAAAGTTTGGCATATCAAGTTGAGGCAGGACTGAGCTCCTCCCCTTGCATTAAGACTACTCAAGGTTATCTGATATGATGAACAGGTCACCAAAATACAGCTGGGCTCCAGGCACAGCTATTGGACTCACTGCTAGGAGCCCTACAAAGAGACCAAGTTATACAACTGTCACACACATGTCCTCCCTTGGAGACTCCCTAACTATTGGTCCAGAGTCCATGAGCTCTCAGGAGCTCAGGTCAGCTGTGTCTCTAAGTTCTCCTGCCATGATTCCTCTGGCACATACAATCTGTCCTCTCTTTCTTCAGCAAGACTCCCAGAGCTCAACCCAGTGCTTGGCTGTGGATCTCTGAATCTACTTCCATCAGTTACTGGATAGAATATCTCTGATGACAATTAGGTAGTTACCAATCTGATTACAGTAGATGGCCAGGTCAGATACCCTCTCCACTATTACTAGGAGATTTGCTGGAGTTATTTTAAACAATGTCCCAACATTTAAAAATAAAATATTGCTCACTCTTACAATGTAGATTTGCAGCCTTGTCTTTGTAGCCCGGCAGCTTTACAGAGCTGCCCTACATTCCACTACAGTGATAGCCCATGAAGCTGAGGAGGAGCTGTCTGTTTAAGCTAGATAAGTGCTCCTTGTGATACCACAGTCCTTCCTGGTCCATTTTCTGATACATTTCTGGGATGTCCCTGGTAATACAAAAGACTGATGTTTTTCAATTTAAAAAAAAAAACTAACTTTTTTTTTTTAATTGCAGAGACTGTATATCCTTTGTCTGAGTCTTCAGTCTCCAAGAAGAAAGCATACCCAGTTCTAACTCCTGCTGGCCCCTTGCCCATAACAAAAGCTTTTTAGCATCACTCAGACTGACTTAGATCCCTGTAGATCAAACATGAAAAATTAGAATGTACTAAAATATTAGTTTCAGAAATATAAGTATTTTTGTTTTCATCATTATTGCATCTCTAGTGCCCAAAATACTGCTGTCACATAGTAGGTGCTTAATACATTCTTGTCAGAAGACCACATTAATGAACTCATGTGATGGTTCAAGATCTTTAAACGGCATAGGATAGTCTAAACAGTTTGTCTGAAAATCACTCTAAAGCATTATAGTCACATGACTATGATCATATTTGTTGTCTAACAAGGAAAGAAAGAAAGAAAGAAAGAAAGAAAGAAAGAAAGAAAGAAAGAAAGAAAGAAAGGCTGTAAAATACTTGATTTCTATCCAGAGAGAGTGAGTGGTTAAAATAATACTGGGAGAGTCAAACTTTTTTCAAATGTTTATTTACCACTAGGAGCTGATAGTGTTGCTCTTTCTGTGAATGGTATATACTTCTCAAAGTCAGACATTGAATAAGATGACCTATGTACGGAACTTAGCATGCAGTACTAGTTGATAAATGTAAAGTGTTGGTGTTATGCTTAAAGCTGGCTTTAAAATAGAAGTGAGTGCATCATGTTATGATGGGTAGAGAATCCTTGTAGTACAGTAGTGTCAGGAAACAGCATTGGTATTGAATATTCTAGGCAGGGAGCATTATACAATGTGATTTAAGAAGCAAAATTATTTAGCCTCCACCTCTACTCCTCCTTTCTCACCCACACACACATTCTGTGCCCTATAAAAAGCCTTGAATAGCCCATAGTCTCTACAGGTACTGGCAAATGAAGAGTCTGGGTTTTATTTTGATTGTTTTCTTGTATGTTGTAACTATTATCATGTTCAGTTTTAGACATTAATTGCATCCTAAATTAGTCACAGAAGTTCTGAGAATACACCAATCAAAGAAAGAAATTTGCCCCACATATGTTGGCATTTCTATGGTCCTTCAGCTTTTCAGAATAAAAGCCCCTTGTGGCTAAAAGGTCATCTAGAAACTTACCTTAAGAGCTCTTCCCTCATGAGTAGAGGACACATGGAACATGAGTATTTGAAGCACTATTCCACTTGGACTCTTAGAATCCATGAGTGGAATTTCCATTCCAGTTTTGGACTATTTACCTAGAACTAATAAAAAGCATTTACAGGAACAGAAAATTGTTGAACCAGAGATATCTTCTGGTTCTTTCCAACCAAGTACCAAAAGAAACCATTACAATTATATTGACAACACTTGATCCAGTTTATGGAGAAAGGAATTCACAAGCTTTCCGGACAGACAATTTACCACACACACACACACACACACACACACACACACATACACACACACACACACACACCACTTACTTATCCATCTACTCATTAAAGATATAGTGTGCACTAATTCTATTGCTGGCCCTACACCTGTTTAATACTGAGTAATATAATGAATGCTATTATCACAGAGAACATAGTAAGACACTGATCCCACACTTACTGTCCTGCCACTCCATGAGGAATGTCTTCTGGAAATCCCATAAAATAATTAGCAGCTTGAATTCTATAGTCACACAGACCTAGTGTAGAATCCCATACAAATTATAAGCTGAATTGTCTTGAGGAAATTACTTAATTTCTCACAGCAACATTGACAAGATAATGAAATAAATAAAGCATCTTCCAAATGTTGTTGGATCAGTGAGAAAATGCATGTTAAGTGATTGTCATAACGTCAGAGACTCAAGAGGTTTGTGACTGATATATTCATTAAGAAAAATGGGATGACTATTATAATGTTCCACTCCTCAGTGGTCCTCATGAATGTTTCAGAGCTATCTCAGTCCAGGAATAAACTCCATCACCATGTCATGTTAATGATTTGTCCTAACTCGTCTGAATATAAAAAAGTAAGAAAACTTTAAAATTTAAGAAGAGGGACAAAATTGGATGATTCAACATATACACTTACTTTAAAATTGTGAGTTCAAGGACAGCCTAAGCTACAAAACAAGACTGCTTCAAAAAGGAAAAAAAAAAAAAAGCATCCAGTTTTGACTTGAGAAGGACAGTGGTAATCAAGCAGAATACATGATACCTAATCAATTAAAAAAATCACTAGTGAGAAAAATATTAAAATGCTGCCCCAAATTATATTGTAGTTCTCACAGTTTTGGATCAGCGAAAATGATTTTATTCAAATTCAAACACTGGAACGGGATGTGGTAGAGTCAAGAAATGCTAAAATAAGAAGATAATTTGCTCAGCACACTCGTAATTGTCTTTGTGACTGAAAAGAATCAATGTCATATAAGGTTTACTTACTGTCACTTTCTTAAGTGCTCCATTATGTCTGAAGATCCACACTTCACCTTTTTAATATCACACCATTCATGATGGCAAGACAAGCTTTAGAAAGTTCTAAACAAAATTACCTACCCATGATTCATGACTTTAGAGGTCAATGCAATTTTATAAGAGATTTTCTCCTCTTGGCTAGAACCACAGTTACTTTAATTACTATTAAAATTTAAATTTCCATGCAAAGGTAAATATTTAAGCTGCTATGAAACATTTATGTTTTGCACGACTAAATGTATCAACATTTTTATACATGATAATATGCTCATTGACCAAGATTCAAAAGCTTCTCAGAGGATTGGTAAAAATAACTGAACACCTCACCCTTCTTTCAGTCAACTATAGCCAATTCGTTGTCTCATACATAAACTTGCCCATTTGCATTTTTCTTTTCCATAAATGAGATTACATTAAACACATTCTTCCTTGAATTTTTTTACATACACGGTATTTTGTTGGTCTGTGTATGCCTATGTTTAAAGAGCCTCCATCTATGTATTTAAACATTTTACTTAATAATGCTCACTAGGTTATTTTCAAATATTTGCTATTTCAATGAGTACTGAAAAATGTTTTGGCATAAATGACTTTATATGTATAGGTGAATATTTCTTCACATTGAATATTTCTTCACATATACAAGGCCCTAGGCTCAGGCCCTGAACTACAAAATAAGACAAAAAATGAGTTTAATCTTCATAAACAGGGATTTGATTTTTGTCACGAAACTGTAGGCCTGCATGTAGGTGACTACTGATGCTTGTTGGATAGACTAAATTTTCATAGCTTTCTATTTGGCTTTTCCTTTATGGTGACAGGATGACAGTGATTACTCCAGACATGTCTACATCCACAATGAAATGAATCATGCAGAAGCATCTAGACAGTTCCATCTACTTATCAATAAACACTTTGTCACACACCTGCACATTATGTTTATTGTTTACTAAACCTCTGTCGGACATTTTTTGATTAGCACAGTGTCATTTGGCTATCATAACTGTAAAAGAGACTTGGGAAAAAGTGTGTTCATATTTCAAGTATTTAAGTTGATGCAGACCAGAGAGACAATAGTACATACCAAGGTGTTAAAAAAAATAAAAAAATAAACCTTTGAAATGTTTGAAAATGCCCATTTTATTGTGTTTTTGCCAGCATTAAAAACTCAGGCTAACTTCCCAGCCTTATGATTGCAGAAAGATATATATGATTTCTGTGATTAATTTAGCTGGTAATATAAGTTTGAGCATATTTTTAATTTAAAATAGTCATTTATAGCAATGCTTTTTTATGAATTTCAACTTTATACTACTTATTTGTGAATTTTTCATTTTAGCATATTCAGGGGTATGTTTTCATACAGAACATACAATATAGGTTGTTAAGTCCCAGAGTTAGGAGAAATGAATAAATAAAAAGTCCATCAGTTGGGAGGCAAGCCACTGAATGCAACCTGAAAGGAAAGTTTTCTTTTCTTTTTTGTCTGTAATCACACTGAAGAATAAAAAAGTCTTCCCATAGTTAGCACACCACTTCAGAGGATGGACATAGATAAGGAGGTGCTACATGAAGTTCCAATAAGTCAATGTCAAGATCAGGAATGCCAGACATAACTGACCTTTGGCACCACTGAACACTGCCAGTGTTCTTGACCTGCATGTCTGAAGATTAATTCAGCAGATCTCTTATTTGTCGGGCCATATATTTGGAACTCTATTCCCCCTGCCAAGAGTTCAGGAGAGCCCAGGATTTCTATTGTCGTTAAGATGTCAGCTAATAGCTGCAGGATATTCTGGCTCCAGTGGAGAATGGCTCCTATCTAAATAACAATAGCCTTGGGCCAGGGTGAGTCTATACCTACCCTGAAGGCTAGTAATAGATACAGGGGTGAAGTGCCTGAAGGCCTGAGTACATGCAGCAAAGGAGTATCTTCAGGATTAAGGGAAATAATTGCTATCAGCCCTTTATACATGATAATAGATGTCTTCGGCCATTGCGCCCACGTTTGGATGGTTACTTAGGATGATACATCAATAAACCAGGGCTTTCAGTTTTAACTGTCTGCCCTCCTGTTATGATCAGATATCTCCATCTTTTCTTTAACACCATTGGATAGTTAGCCTTCCCTCATCCACATTTCCCCACTCAGGGTCAAACCTGGGGTTGTTTGGCTGGTTTCTATTGCAGCCCCAACAACATCAGTCTGTGGCATCTAGTAGACTTTCACAGGGACAAATTTTGACTTTCTTTTTCTTTTCTTTTATTTCCTTAAAAGGGTCCACCGTTGAATCAAATGATTTGCAGTTTTCAGATGGGCACAGGCAAATCACTTATCCATGTCCAAATGGGTTCTCTCCATGATGCTAAAATACAAAGGGAAAAGCAACTGCAGGAACTCTATCTAGTTCAAACCAAAATGTCACTTCAAAATGGACATAGATGCTTATATTCCCTCAAAATAATAAATTGCACAGTAGACAGTATAAAAACACATACTTGTATAGATTTTTAAAGTGTTAATGAAAAATATCTATATTAGGATTTTTCTAGAGTCTAGAAATATGTTTTTAGCCTTAAATATTGATTTGAAGAAAATTAGTGCTCTCCTAAGGCACATACAATAGACATGTGCAGAACAAAATTGATGTACTAGTGCAACCCTCTCAGATTCTCACAGAGGCTCATCAGTAATAGTAATCAATAAACTTTTGTCTAGTGGTGGTCTGGTTTTGAAAAGTGATCTTACCCAAATAAGACACAGTTACATGTGAATGCACACACATATGCTTTTATGCCATTAATTTTACATGTCATTTTTAGACGTCATGGGGATACTATAGATCTCAATATACCAGGATTGTACCTATAAGAATTAGCTTGATTTACACAATTAATCTTAACTGGATGATCACTCTGTCCATTCACCACACATTTTCCCCTCCCCACCCCACCTCTATAATAAACTAACTTTCTTGCCTGTCATTTCATAAAATAACACCACCCAGCATATCAAATCAACAGTCTGTATAACCAAAGGGTCGCTCCTCAGAACCTCAAAAAGGTAGATTGTTAGAAAATTGAGGTGTAAAATGTGACATATCCAACTCAAAGCTCTGAAAGATTGTGGTTTACAAAGTAACTCTAAAAGATTTTATTTTTGTTGATACAATTTTGATGTCTCAAATAAGTTTTGGCCTTTCTTAAAATACGCCGACTCTTGAGGACTCAAAGTTTGAACTGGGTTTATCTGGAAGAAAGTTCAGAAAGATCTCACTCCTTGAAAGGCTAATATGACAGGCATGTTTGCCACAGGGCTTTTGCTATTGGATTACATGCATATGCTGCTGAGAAAAACAGAGCATTGCTTGATTTCACTTATTCAAATTGTTGGTAAAAAAAATAATAAGAGTGAAATTAGGATATGTTACAAGCCATACAAAATAAACATTTTCCATGTCCTAAGATTACAAAGGAATTAATAATAGGAATTTAGGATCCTGAGGCTGAGAAGGTGGCTTAGTGAGTAACATGCTTGGTGGACAAGCCCAAAGACCTCAGTTTGGATCCCCAACATGGAAGTTAAAAACCAGGCATGGTCATATATGCCTGGAAGCCCAGCACTACAGAGGCAGGGACAGGCAGTTACAGGGACTCATTAGCCAGACAATCCAGCCAAAATGGTAATGTCCAGGAGCAGTGAGAGGCCTTGTCTCAAACAGAATAGAAAAAAGATAAAGGAAGATATCCTAACATCAGCCTCTGCCCTTGGCAGGTATCACACAGGTGAGTTCAAGCATGCGTGTACACCCCCCCCCCACACACACACACAGTGGAGGTCCCATCAGAGATACCAGTGTGATTTTCTAAAGAGAGGTCATAGGGTCCCTTGCTCATAGAGTCTCCTAGTCCGTTAGTGTTGAAACACAGTTATCCCAAACACATTGACACCTCAATACCACAGGGGCTGAGCTGTCCTAATTATTATGCAGTTAGAGGAAATGAATGAAAACCACACTGGAAAAGAAAGATAATTTATTTTGAGTCCATGGGAAATTTCCATTATCTCTTGGGAATGGAATTGCTTAGGAAAACAAATGAAATTTAATATGGTAGCTTTATGATATAAGTTTAATTTATATCTATAATTTAATTGACTGACTTACAAGCTGATTCAGGCGTTTAGGCTTACAATTCAAAGAGTAATTGGTCACTTTTCTCTTATTACCCTTGTTCCAAGCAAGATCCTACTTTGGGTCCCTAAGTCTTCCCTTTATACCTTATCTAGTTCATTTGGTGCTGTATTTTATAGAATAATTGCCTATAATTAGCAAACCCTGATGAAAGCATTATGATTAGCTAAAGCAGATTCATTTCCACTTCATCAGTTTGGTTCACTTGAATCTGTACTCAAGGCTTCTTTTTAACCACTGGCTTCTTTATTTAAATAAATTAAAAGAAGCATCAAAATATCTTCTCTATGCCCATGACAGAAGGAGCAAATCTGGGGTGCTTCAGGGTTATGTTTTGATCTATTTGTAGGTTCTTCTAAGTGCCTATAAATTTATTTATGCTAAGAACATTTTTAGACTTGAGCTTTATGTCCAATGTGGATTCAAAGGAAGTTGAAGCAGAACATTTCTCTCTCATTGAAGTATCAAGTATCAAAATGGTATCTGATGTCCAAGGAACTTGTAAAGCCTTCATTTTCCTTTGAGCAAAGAAGGTCATAATTTTGCACAATCAAAAGGGATATGAAGTCCCAGTTTCTGGGTTTTCTTCATGAATGCCCAGCCCCTTCACTATAACTGTTTCCATTCTAGTTCTCCTCTCTTTCGTAGCAGCTGCTTTTCTGTCCCAAGATTCCTTGAATTTCCTCACTAAAATCACCGTGCAGTTTCACAGGCTCTCACTCTCCAGTGAAGAGGAGGAGCCAATATGTGGATGCAACACTGAGGATTTACCTGGGGATTGTTTGGATGCAACACTGACCTTGAGGAAGATAAAGCACCAAGAAATGAGCTCACTCACAAGCATAGGGATGGGGATTGGGATTCAGTCAAATTCCTTCATATGTCCTCTAAAGGGTTTTTTTACATAGGCTATGATGAAAATAGCATTTGGATGAGCACTTGTTTGTTTTTTTCTTATCTGTCCCTTTATGGCATGGTGACTTAAGAAGATGGTAATTAAGAAAGTCATGATGATAATGGTTAGGGCATTTGCAGAGTTGACAACAAAAACACTTTGAGTTTATTCTTCTTTCTATTACCATTAATTTCTCCACCTACCAAGAAGACCAGAAATGAATGGTTTAGTCACCTCTGTCTTGAAACTTATTTTGTATATTGTTTGAGACAAGTTCTCTCTACATGCCCATGGCTGACCTGGAACTCACAATATAGACCAGGCTGACCACAAACTCAATGAAGTCTTCCTGCCTATGCCTCCCAAGTGTTAGAACTACCTGTGCACCCACCCTTATACAGGATTGTACACACCCACACAATCTCTCAGAAGCTATTGAGTGGCTTTAATATCCTTTCTCAATACAGGAGCCACATACATCCTGTTGTTGCTGGAGTTTTCTTGTCCTGCAAGGTACTGCCACCCTTGAGCCCCAAATAAACTTACAGGCATTATTTTAATCATAAAACTGTTAGCTGATGACTAGAGCTTCTTATTGGCTAGTTCTGTCTTTATTAACCCATAATTACTAATCTATGTATTTCTACATGACCTTATCTTACCAGAGAACTCCTGAGTCATCCTGTCCTCCCAGTCCCTTCATGGGATCTCCCTGTGGTCCCTATCTGCCTATCTTTCCCAGAATTCTCTTCATCTCCTAGTCCCATCTGTTTTCCTGCTTCTATTGACCAAACAGTGTTTTATTCATCAACCAATAACGGAAAGACATATAAAGAAGGACATCCCCCCATCATACTGAGAAAGGGAGTGAGAGAATATAAAATCCAGTGATGTGTTTGGCTTGTTGGTTTGCAAACCCTGTGGCTGGTTTGCCTTTCCTTTGCTCATGCATTTCCACACTTCAGAAGACTCTTTATGATCAGTGAAAACATTCACAAGTTTGGCCTTACAATGATTGGTTAAAATGGTGCAGCCCTGAGAAATTATGTAAACCAACTCAAAGGCTGGATTTTAAACCATGACTGCTATTGTAACCAACCTGGTTTCCTTCCTTCTGTACTGTGATTCATTTTGTTTCTGTCCTTATGGTGAAAGAAACCTGAATCTAAATATGCCCTGTTTTGTGGCTGAGGCAACAACTGGTGGAGTGGAATATGGGAGTCTAAAAGCATGCCCTCATTTTGTCATAAATTTCTCTTAAAAGTCTTATATTCAAAACAGATTTTAAAACTATGTTTGGAGTATACCATTTTGTATACCAAAATCATTAAAAGTGAAGTTAAGCTGGCCATTTCTACTTATGACTAAAGGGAACCTAGACATCATGATCAGTGGCATCACATTTTCCTTATATTAAAATCTGGTTGCCGTCTCCAGATACTTAAATCAATTTTCCCAGAACATGTGCTCTAAAATGCTTATCTTGCAGGACATATCTTTAATAATCATTTTGTTATACATTACCTTGTAGCTAATATAATTTCAGACTTTATCGCTCCATGTATCTTAATTCCTTTGGGTTTATATAAGAAAACATATTATACTGGGAAGCTCAATAACCTGCCAACATAGACATTTGTCATTCAGAGTTCTGGAATGTCTGATTCACTCCCTTCATAGATGCTACCTTCTAACTGTATGTAAACTTACAGGACCTAAACCTAATATTGAATGTATGCTAAAACACCTTCTCTGACTTTTAGTTTTAAAATCTTTCATACAATATATTTTGATCATATATGTACCTCTCCCACAAAAGGGAGAGTAAGAAATGTTGGAACATTCAGCCCTCCGTAAGATGCCTTTATCTAGATAACCCCTCTTCAAGGCTCGGGGATCAATGTGGAAGAGGATAGACTTTGAAGAGCCAACAGTGGTCAATGACTCCAAAGAAATAGCACCATCCAGACACAGTAGGACTGACACACATATGAACTCACAGAAACTGTGACAGCACACATAAGACCTGCAGTGATTCAAGCCAGAAATATCTCAGCACTGAGAAGGGGAAGTGGGTATGAAGTCCCACCCCTAGGCAAGGAGCTATTTATTTACAATTAATACCTGCAGAAAAGGGGGAAATTAGTTTTCTCCAATGGCATGTCACTGAGTATATCAAGCACACCGAAGGGCACACCCCATGCCCAGGACTAGATGGCCCACACAAAATAGACTCTTTTCTGTGACTGGTCTTGCTATCACCATTTCCACTATAAAACTTAAGAGGCATCAGCACCAAAGTTATGTTTTGTCAAAAACATCAGGGATTCAAATTCTGCCTTATTTTTCTCATTCACTTACATAGTTTCATTGGATTTGTGCCTGTGCCTCAAAGATCCTATTTTGATCAACCAAGTGTGTGTGTGTGTGTGTGTGTGTGTGTGTGTGTTGCAGATGACATCATCCTAATTTGAGAGAAAAGAAAACAAAACCCCTGTAGCCAGAAATTTGAGGATCTTTTTATATGGGGAATTATGTATCACTACTTGTTCCTTTTTTTTTTTTTTTTTTTTTGGTTTTTCAAGACAGAGTTTCTCTGTGTAGCTTTGGAGCCTATCCTGGCATTTGCCACTGGCGCTCCACTCACTGCTTGTTCCAAAGTAAGACATTATTAGCATATGCCCACAGGAAGTTGAGTTGATTGGTACAAGGGGGGCTGTTTTGTATTGTTTCTTAGTGGAGAGTGGAAAGAAGGCAAAGCTTGAGCTCCGAAGGTGCAGATGAAATTTCCAGGGGCAGCAATCTTCCCTTTATCTTGCAGCAGCTAGTGGAGTAGCTAAAGCTAGTGGAGTAGCTGAAGCTAGTGGAGGAGTTGAGATGCTTTGTGATGGTAAGTTCCATCACATAGATTTATGGTGTCACAAAACACCACCATGCAAAACCAAACTGTCATCACACACTTCACACATAAGACACCATTTTGTTTCTCAAGCTTAGTGCACTCTAAAGAGGAAAGCATAGTATCGACCTGAGTAGGAAAGAGATACTGTGTGTGTGTGGGGGGGGGGAGACATGAATCCCATCAAGATGGAGAAAAAGAGAAAACCTGCTTTTTACAGAACCTTGGGTATGCGTGTTCCCCCTGCTTTCCCACTCAGAAGTCTAGCACCATGTTTACTGTTTGAGGCCATCCATTCAGTACAGACAGAACTTTATTGTATGGCATAAAACATAACTCTCCTAAAAACCTACTAAACTGCCTGAGAAAATGCTGGAACAATGATCCCATAGCCTTTTATCCTTCCTGTAGTGACTCACAGCAGTAAACACAACAGGTAGAAATAAAACAGCAGATGACTCTCCCCTAGCAGTCTTTAACTAGACAGTATTCTTTGCTTTGTGTTCGTGTGTATCTGTGAAGACAGAAATCTTTGACTTGGCTTTCTCTGCTTTCTCTTCCCTGGAGCAGAAATAGATGTAAGAATTTTTCCCTGTCCATCATCAGTTTATCTGAGATGGTACCAGACCCTCTGAAGAGGGATACACTCTGCATCTCCAGTCCATTTTAAGGTTTTCAAAGAAAAATAGTCAATTGATACAATGTGAAGGATTTTGAGTTTGAAACAGCAACAAAAAAAAAAGGCATTCTAAGAAGAGGTAAAATTATGGATTTATTTATTTTAATTTTTTCATCATTTTTGTTACTCTATCTCATATCTAAACTGAAATGTAACACTCTAAAAGAATACTTGTTGCTCTGCTCAAATTTTGTGAAAGAAAACATTAATTTTAAGTCACTTAAGTAATCCTAGCAAGCTAAATAAATATTTAGTTATTTTAATACATGTAATTTACCAACTTAAATGTACATTTTAATACACTCAGTTGTTGACAGAATTTAATTATTACTAATTGGCTCAATCAATATTTGATATTATGCATTAAATTTAAAAACAAGGTCTCTCAATAAGCTTCTGTATTTAACATGCACTTAAATTGAAGCCCTAAATCTCATTCTTTTAACAATATATCTGAATATTATCTAGCACTTTGTAATAGTGTTGATTAGAAAGTGTCATTTAAAGGAAAAACCACAGAAACAGGGAAGAAAAAGGTTTTGAAAATATAAAATTCTGCACATATAGGATTTTATGTAGATAGCAATATACATAGTATATATGTTGTTCTATGTAGATACTGTATGTAATAAATAGTACTGCCTTATGCCTTATATAAGAGGCTCATATTAAACCTCTCAACTCAATAAATTCAGGTAACATTTCCTTTTCCAGAAAATGCAAATTCTGAAATTGCAATGATTGTAGAGGAAAGAGCTATGTCAGTTCACGATGTCAGTGAACCCCAAAGCATGATCCCCTCCCAGTAGTTTTGGAAGGTATAACACTGAGGTGGCAGATTTTATATCAGAAAGCACTCAAGCCACACAAGGGACTCTCATAGGTGGGTTTTCTCTCTGCTGCTTTTCTGACATATGAGGACACAACCTTCCTCCTCTTCAACAGCCTCTGTGGTGAACTATCTTAGAACCATGGATGGAATCGGCTGATAACTTGACCTTGAACTTCAGAGCCTCTTGAGAAATAAGTAAAGCAATAAATACATAAGAAATCAATTTTCATTATTCTGACACAGTGACACAAATAAAAAGTTAAGACCCCAAACAGACCAAGTGGCTCACTATTCTCAAACATCTTGTCTCCTTCTCTTCAACGAGAAACCTAACACCTCGGAACAAATCATTACAGAACTCCGAGTGGAATATAATCTTAGTAGGCATTGTGGGCGCTAGCATGCCACCTTCCTTTTTATTTTCCTTCCAAATAAAACAGAAAGCCCCCACATGTTGGGGAGCTACCCTAACTGCAACTGTGCAGTCACAGGTGAGTGGGGAGTTCTAGGGTTGGACAATAGGAGGCAATTAAACTGTGAACTGCAAAGCTGTTTCTCAAAATCAACCCCACCCATTAGAGACACTTGTTATATTTAGGATTAAATGTTATGCTGGAAGTATATCCTTGGTGCCAAGTGAACATCTGAACATTTAAAACCAAATATGCTAACAGATGTTTCTGGAATAGGAGCATTAGGGAACCAGATCTCACTTCAATTAGAAACACATTCTGCATTGTTTTAAAAATAATCCTTACAAGCCAGTGAGATAGTTCAGTTTGTAGAGGTGCTTGCCACCAAAACTAATGACCTGAGTTTAACCTCTCAACCCTCATCTGAAAAGTTTTTATGTGCACTAGATGGTGATTAACAGAGATACCTGAAACTGTCCAAGATGCCAAGAATAAGAAATTACAGCACTCTCCATCCTGACAAGAACATAGGCACTGTGCCACCCCCACCAAAGGCTCAGGGATCATTGCTGAAGAGGGGGTGGAAGGAAAGTAGGAGCCAGAGGTTGTGCTTGACTACAAGGAAACAGTGCCTTCTACATACGGCAAGGTGGCTGTACATAAGAACTCACAGCACTATTGACAACATGCCCAAGACCTGTGCAAACCTGACCCAGACCAAATCCCAGCTTGGAGAGGGTGGTTGAACAAAGACCTCCAAATCTGGCTTCAGAGTTATTGGCAATTTAGCTGCTGGGAAAGCAGGAGGTCTTTTTCTCTAAAACTGTGGCCACTACCGTCAACCATACTCCAGTGAAAGACAACATCTAGGAATATTTAGGCAGCACAATTTAGGCTTGAATGGCTTAAACAAAAAAAGGGGGATACCCATTATTCTGTGAGCAGGAAAGAGGGGGTGGTTCTGAGAAGAGCTGGGGGAGAGAGATGAATATCAAAACATTTTAGGAAACAAAGAACCAATAAAAATTAAATTAAAAAGAATATTCCGAGGGAGGTAACCCAGTCACAAAAAGACAAACAGGGTATGTACTAACTCATATATGGATTTTAGACATAGAGCAAAGGATTTCCAGCCTACAATCCACACGGCCAGAGAAGCTAGGAAACAAGGAGGACCCTAAGAGAGACATACATGGTCCTCCAGAGAAGGGGAAAGGGGCAAGATCTCCTGAGAAAATTGGGAGCTTGGAGGGAGGGTAGAGGGAGCTAGGAGAATGAGAAGGGGAGAAGAGGAGGGGTGAGGAGGGCATGAGGGAACAAGAAGGTTGAGTCGGGAGAAGAATAGAGGAGAGTAGTATAAGAGATACTATAATAGAGGGAGCCAATATAGGTTTAAAGAGAAGTCAGGCACTAGGGAAATGTCCAGAGATCTACAAGGATGACACCAACTAACAATCTAAACAACAGTGGAGAGGCTATCTTAAAAGCCCTCCACTGATAATGAGGTTAATGACTAACTTATATGCCATCCTAGAGCCTTTATCCAGCAACTGATGGAAGTAGAAGCAGACACCACGGCTAAACACTGAACTGAACTGGAATCCAGTTGCACAGTAATGAGTAAAGGTTCAAAACCAGGCTGGTGAAACCCACAGAAACAGCTGACCTGAACAAGGGGGAGCTCATGGACCCCAGACTGATAGCTGGGAAACCAAGCATAGGACTGATACAGACCCCTTGAATGTGGGTGCCAGTGAGGAGGCCTCAGAAATCTATGGGGCCTCTTGTAGTGGATCAGTACTTATCGCTAGCATAGGTATGGACTCTGGGAGCCCATTCCACATCCACATAGGCAGATACTCCCTCAGCCTAGACACATGGGGGAGGGTCTAGGCCCTATCCCAAAGGATATGACAGATTCTGAAGATCCCTCATGGAAGGCCTCCCCCTCCCTGGGGAGCAGAGAGGGTACCAGATAGGTAGGATGTTAGTAGGGTGCAAGGGAGGAGGGGAGGGAGAGGGAACTGGGATTGACATGAAAAACAATTTTGTTTCTAATTTAAATTTAAAAATGGAGAAAAAGTTAAACTTCAAATATTTTAAAGATCTTCAGATTTACATAAAATTTGTAAAGGTAGTTCACAGGATGTCTGTATATCCCTTTCCCGGATTCCCTAGGTGTTATGTATTATATCAATTAATATGCTTCTTTTTTTCAACATAATATTTTATGAATTATTTGTTTCAAAATTTCAGATAATACACCCTGATCAAATTCACTTCCCAGTCTTCCCAAGTCACTTCCCTGACACTTATTACTACCCCCACAAAAAAAAAGAAAAAAAAATACACCAAGTCCAATTTGTGTTACCATATCCTCATTGGAGCATCGTCAAATTTCCATTTGCCAGCCTCTTGAAGAAAACTTAGTTCTTTCCCCACCCTCACCACTTCCAGAAGACATCATCTGTGAAGAACACTTTAGCATCCTTATCACAACTTTTAAGAGTTTCCTTTAATGGCTTCCTGTCTAGACTGTTTCCTTTGTGTGGGGGTGCAGAGGGTTGGGAGTTGCCCTCTGTCTCTTATTCTCAACTTTGCATCTGTAGTCATTAAAAAAACACTGAAAAACAATATGCTTATTATTAACTCTACTCTAACCTCACATGTTTCACTTATGTTCTCTTGTTGCCCTAAGATTTCAACAAAGACCTGCATTATATTTGGTCATCTTGTCTTCTCATTCTTTTTTAAATTGAAATCTGTCTGATGTTTATCTTTTCCTTTTTCTTGGTGTGTGTGTGTGTGGGTGGGTGTGTGTGTGTGTGTTGTTAGAGACTGAATCCTGGACCTTACACATACCAGGCAGACATCCTATCACTATACTACACCCCAGAAGTTTTACTTAAAATTAGAGTGAGATTAAAGTTTGGTGGGGGAAGACCACAGAAGGGATCTGTTTTTGGGTCTCATCATCATATTGGGGATTCATTCCCATCCACTTGATTCACTACTGTTGGTATTGACTTTAACCTGAGGTGGTATCATAAAGTTTCTTCAATATAAAGTTCATCCTATTCTCCCTCAGAAATTTCTCTGATAAGAAATGACTTTCTCAGCGATCATCTCAAGGGTGGACAGCTGAGGTTTTCTGTGTGGGGAAAGCATCTAGATAAAACATTAGGAATTTTTCTTAGCTGATTCTTCTCCATTAATTTACTTAAGTAGCAATTTATGTCAGCAAGTAGATAGTTATTGTTATACTTTGAGCTTTACTATAATATTTATTCATTTATTTAGTTAATTTTGTTTGTTTGTTGCACATATTGTTCTAGCTTTAGCCATTAAGCAAAACTCCCACTGGTCCCCGAGACTATTCGACCTAAGCCTCTTTAACTGAAGAGTGAAGGTACACTACCTAATCAAATACCTACACTACAAATAATCACTAGTCTAGGCCCATCTTGTGCATTTTCTGCCCCAATTCTAAAACCAGTGATTCCCCCTAAGGGGCTCTGCGTTCTTTCAGTGAAGAATCTTACTACACATTAGGTCACAAGGTGTGCTGCTTTCTACTAGCATGTCCTTGTTTCCTAGTCCTGTCAGTTGACAAAAAGAAAAGAAGGAAACACACGTATATATCCCAACTCATGCCTGTACATGTTTCTGTGGCCTGAGCTACCCTGCTGTAGCTGCTTACAGTCAATGGCATTCAATGGCTCTATGCATAGTTCAGAATGCCCATACCCTGTTACAGTGTAAATGTGAGATGTCACATACAACCTCCTTTGCTTGAATATTTGGGGAATTTATGACCAGGCATAAATTTTCTAAAACTATAGATGAAAATAAACACAGCTTCCTTTTAAAAGTTATCTTTTCTTGAGTATTTGTCACAATGGTGGAAAGCTGGTTAACATGATAAACTAACCTAAAAATAAAATGGGAAATAGCCATGCCCATGAGGAAAAGGAGCCATGTTGATTTGTCAAGGAAGTTGTTGAGCATGAGAATGTGTTGAAAAAAAAAAGTTAAAGTATTCCCTAAGATCACTGTTTCAAAAATGTAAGTCTAATCTAAAACTAATGGTTTGATCAATTTTTGAAAAGTGTCGTAAAGTATGTAAAGCGTCTTTTTTTAAAAGAACAGCCCTTGTACAAAAATTAATGTGTCATTATAAGAGTGGAACGTGGCCTGAGAGGCTACTGTTATGCAGTGTCAGTGTCAGCCATCTGCAGCGGACCCTTTGCTCTGAGCTACAGACATACCAGTTCCCATGAGAGAAGACCTTTGAGGCATTGTTAATCATACTGACCTTCTGTCTGATAGACCCCTTTATCCACAAAACTACTAGAGACCGAGAACACAGTCAAGCCCTGTCATAGAACAGAGCTGACATTTCCAGCACCAATCATAATTGCTATCTAGAAAGTAATAGAATTACCAACACCCAGGAGGTTTAAAGCTCAACACTTGATCTAAAATTTTTGTAAAATTCAGGATATCCTCTAAGGACACTTGAACTTGTTTTCTAAGATTGGAATCTTAATTAGGCCCAAATAAATGCAATTTTTCTTGTTTTCAACTAGGTTGACTTTTAGAGTAGGTTGACAACCCATAAAAGTTGCCAAAGCCTCATCAGGTACTTTGTCTGGGAGTTGAATTAGTATATGTTTACCAAAGAAGTACAGATTTCTTTCCCAGATAGTTACATGCATTATCTCTCTGGTTTCACGTGGTACAACTGAGGCCAAAAACTGCACCATTCACCTGAGATGACATGCATCTTCCACCTGTTACCTTTGTGGCTCAGATCTTCAGCCACTGAGAAAGCTTAGACAAATCCCACTGCCTTTGTGAGCCACAAGTACTCGGCTAGAAAATGATGAAAAATAGTTATTGATTTTTCAAGATGAGTGCAGTATAAAAACTTAAGAATTTGAGAGAGATTCTATGAGGTATTTGGAAAGCTTTCTCCAGAGGCCTTTTAGCTAGCATCGGGATGCTCAAGTGAGAAACTCTTTAATTCTGAAGCTGCTTACATTAAAGACACACCATAGCATAAAGGGCTACATAGATGATCTATGTAAGAAAAAGAAAAAATGAAGAACAAATTACATGACTTAGCTTTGGGTCTTACCCAAGACAAAAACAATGGGAGTCAGATCTAGTGGTGCACACCTATAATCAAAGCACATGAGAGACTGAGGCAGGGGGATGGTGATGACCTGTTTCAAAGGAAACAAGTAAAACCAATACACACTCATACACTCACATACACTCTCACACACACTCATATACTCACGTGCTTACACACACACACATGCTTACACACACACACACACACACACACACACACACACACACACACGCACATACATGCATAATCACACAATACATTCACAATAT
Organism: Cricetulus griseus; assembly: GCF_003668045.3. NCBI lineage: Eukaryota > Metazoa > Chordata > Mammalia > Rodentia > Cricetidae > Cricetulus > Cricetulus griseus. Next base: position 57,576,963 of record NC_048600.1, read on the forward strand.
ATATTCACACCATACATACTCATACTCACACAGACACACATTCACATACTCACACACATACACAATGTAAAAAAAAAATGGGAGAACAAACATCAGAACTCCAAAAATTTTGACACCTGTCCTTGAGCATAAGTCATCATTTGCCATCTATTCCTCCAAAGCACTGCAGAACAGGCATACTTATAAAAAACAGACATGTACACAATACATATCATAGTTATTTATTCAACTTAAGTGTTTTGTAAAGACAAATAGTACCCATAGAGAGTTTCTGTACGTTGCCTTCAAACAACTGTGACAGTAGAAATGGATTACCTCTGAGAGAAATGGTTTGCAGGGTGTCTGGAAGGTTTTTATGAGAGAGTTAACATTCCTATTGGCCCAAGGAATATGGAAGAACTTTGATATGTGGGCATACATTGCAATATTGGGCAAGTAGTTGATCAAGTAGTTGGAGAATATTTGCAAAACATGAAGTAGAGGGCTCAGTGTGGCTGGACACCAGCAAGCATGAAGGATATAAGAGCAATAGGAATTGACTGGGTGCCTCTGAATGGAATCCAGGAAAGCCATTTTTCTGTCACTTTTTGTTTAAGCAAAAATATGACACATTTTCAAGCCGTGCTTCAGAAAATCTAAGTATAGTGGAATATATAGACAAAACTCTGTAGGTAGATACTTGAGTTTGAGAGTGACTAATGTCCTGTGAGAGGAACTTAAACCAAAAAAGTAGGAAGACACAGGGGATGGATAGTAACAATGAGGAAATGGGTGGAGTAGTCCCCCAACAATGGCCGTGAGGACAGAGTGCCAGTTCAAAGTGTACTGAATGCCGACCCACAGTGGGCCTCAGAGTCTGACCTTGACCATGGTCCATTGTCTGATTACTTTCTTTGGTCAAGAGAGGCCTGATTCTTTACTTCTCCCATCAACCACTAGGAGAACAAAAAACCTTTACTGGAAATAAGATGGGGTTTCAATTTCAAAAACTTGGATTTGCATGTAGGTTCACATAGTTATGTACACTTGAGACTCAAAGAGAACAGATGTTGTATGTGATATATGTGGCATGTGTGCATGGTGTGGTGTGGTAGGCATGTGTCTATGTGTGTGTGTGTGTGTGTGTGTGTGTGTGTGTGTGTGTGTGTGTGTGTGTGTGTGTGTGTGTGTAAAACAGTAGGTACCCAGTCAAGGGCAGCCTTTTACTTGCATGGCTGGCATTGCCCTGGGATGGGAAGGTAGTGGACTTTGAAAGGCTGCATCAGGCAGGCTGTCTGTGGTTCACTTCTACATGGCCCCCTTTACTTGTGACTAGAACAGAACAAAAGCCATTACTTTTCCTTCTTGCTTACACATAGTTACACCATGTTTGTCAAATGTCCTGTCAAGGAAAAATCAATTTTTCATAGCTCACTGGTGTTCTTTGCCAAATGAAAGATAACTTTTATATACATCCAGGTAAGAGTTAGAATAAAAACATGTTCTGCTTATTCCCAGGTGTTACTTGCCATGACAGTGCATGCTTGCTGTTACATGTTTAGTAAATCCCCCTCTAACCTCCATTTGCCATTGTGCTTCTTGAAACACACTGCATGAACCCACATCAGGCATTTCTAGCAGCTACATCTAAAGGAAATTTCAGCTCCAGAGACTGGCTTGCTGCTACCTTCCAGGGCAGAAACAGACTCAGAAATGATATTATATAACATTTGTTAAATGTTCTATGCTGGGACTGTTCTGAAATTTTATACAACTGTCTTTTTTTCAAATCCCCATTGAAAGCTTTTCTCTTTCATCTGTGTTGCCCATCCTCTATTTTACAAACTGAAATTCCAGCAATTGAGCCATTGCCCTCCTCTCTTCAATATACTGTATCTGCATGTCTGTTGCTTCCCTTGATTATATGGTTATGCTTTCTTTTCTCTTTCTGTGTCTACTAATTTTATTGCATTCCATTTGAAGGCAGTCTTACAGACTAAATTTATATAAGCCTCTTTGAACCTGTGTGTCCCCTTTCTTCAGGCTGGTCATTTTAAGACTAACTAAAACTTTAGTCTGATGCAGTCTCTGGTCTCAAGGGTAAAGTAAGTTTTGTGATCCTTCTAAGTCAAAACTATTAGCTGATTAATGGTGGGAATATACTATAAGAAATATATCATTATATAATTTCAACGTTGTATACACAGAGCATGTACTTTATACAAACTAAAATGGTCATGAAATCTTCATCATACATTCCTTTTACATTGATTAAAATGTCATTTGTTGTACATAGCTGTACTTCCCAGGAGTGGGACATTCTTTTCTAAGTACTCTCAAAGACTATATAAAATTGTGTTGTGTTTTTCCTGCCCAGTACCCAAGCCTATGATGTTTCTTTAACCTGGTAAAAGTACCCCGTTGAAAAAAAATCAATGTTGCATGAAAAAATCCTCTAGATTTTAAAATGTCATGTCAGCAGAAATATCAGACATTCAAATTAATGCCACTTTATCCCAGAAATAGCAATATCACACTAGACAATGTCCTTGATTCTGGCTTGGAAAGTGTCTCCTTTTAGGGGATAAAAGACATTTCTCTCATTTCAACTGTGAAGGTCTCTTTGCGTGACAATATTAGTCCATTTATCCCTTTGTGGTTCTCCAATATCTGGATTGAAAAGTCTACATATATTTCAATTATGTTTGCATATCTCACAGAAGATATGCTTTCTTATTACTCGTTTTTGTCATATCTGGAAATAGAATTTTTCAATAAATTTGTCTTATTTGCCTCATGCTGTGAAGAGACACAGCAACCAAGGCAACTTATAAAACAAAGTACTTAGCTTGGGGTTCATGCTTCCAGAAAATAGTAGGGTTCTTGACCATCATGGCAGCAAGCAGACAGGCATGACACTGAGAATTTACATCTTAACCACAGACATGAGGCAGAGAGAGAGCAAACTAACTGGGAATAGGGTGGGCTTTTCAAATCCCAAAGCTTATCCCCAGTGACACACCTTCTCCAATAAAGGCATGCCTCCTAATCCTTTCCAAATGGTTCCATTAACTGCAGAACGAATGCATGAGCCATAGGCACCATTCTCATTAAAACCATCACAAAATTTAAAATGGGAAGTTTTTATCATAATGTCCTTCAATACTTTACTAGGTCTTCCATACTGAAAAAAATTCTCCAAATTATGTATTTATTTAGTAAATGCAGGCAGTGTGATAAGTTGACACAATACAGCAGACATACTATTTTATGGCCTTCATTGCTATAAAGCTTTTAACCAAGTGGTAGAATGAAAATATTTTAGTGAGTATATGAGTTTTAATGTTTATTATTGTGTGCATATTTAATATATGTCAAAGGCACACATACTACTCATATCGTGATGCACATGGGGAGGAGATCAGATGATATCTTTGTGGAGTTGGTTCTCTCCTTTCACCTTGATACAGGTTCCAGGGGATTAGACTCAAATCACTAGGCTTTCACAGCAAGTTCCTTTGCCTGCTGAACCATCTTACTACTCTGGCAAAATGATGTTAAAAGTCAAATGCTTTAAATGATAACCACAGGGTTAAAGACACAGAAAAATTATGATCTCAATTCCAAGATCAGGTAAACACTCTCTGAAGTCATAATCAATGTGAAACCTAAGAAATAAGGAGTAATTATTCTAGCACAAAGTCAGGCAAGATCATATCAGACAAAAGAAACCCTGTACAAATAATCAAAGGTGAGAAACAAATGTTGTTGTTGTTGTTGTTGTTGTTTTTTCCTTATCAAACACTTGAGAAAGGGGAAGCTTGGGTGAGAAGAGGTTTGTTGATAAGTGAAGTTACCTGGGGATTCAGGACAAGGTTATAGAGCCTTATCATGCTAAGGTTTGTATTCTATCCATTGTCAGACTTTTAAGTTCAGAAGTGGCAATTTGCTCTGCAAAGTACCGTTTGGGAAAGCATGAACACCAGGAGATGGATTAGGCAGGTATTAAATGTGCCCATGTGAAAAATGACAATGGCTTGGATTAGATGGTAGTGGTAGAGGTGGGTAGCTGATGGGATTTGAGATGTATTTTGAAGGTGGAACCGAGAGGACTTGGTAATGGAATAAAGAAATAAATGAAAGTAAAGGAGATAGGGAAAGTTTTGACATAAAAGGAGATAAAAAAATTCCATCTATGCACTTTCTGTGTTTGGCAGCCTAATTCTTCTTGGCCCTGGGTAAGATTCTATTGGCCACATACACTGTGGTACATCCCTTTACCTGATGGGGGATTTCCCAATATCCTTAACTTTTTGTGATTATAATGAGGCTGCTATAAATATCCATGGACATAGGTCCGAGGAGAGATCTGGCACTGGGGAGATTTCCATGAACTGACAATCTAGGCAATGATGGAGAGGATAACCTAAATGCCCTTCCCCTATAATGAGACTGATGATTTTTATGCCATCCTAGAGCCCTGATCCAGTGGCTGATGGAAGCAGAGGCAGACACCCACAGCTATACACTGAACTGAACTCTGGAACCTAGTTGTAGAGAGGGAGGAATGAAGATCAAAGGGGTTGGGACCAGGATGGTGAAACCCATAGAAACAGCTGGCCTAAACAAAGGGGAGCACATGGAGCCCAGACTGCTGTCTGGGAAGCCAGCACAGGACTGATCCAGACCCCTGAACATGGATGTCAATTAGGAGGCCTCCGCACTCTAGGGGGCCCCTATTAGTGGATTAGTATTTTTCCCTGGTGTATGAAGGGTCTTTGAGACCCCATCCCACATGAAGGGATGCACTGTCTGCCTGGACACATGGGGGAGAGCATAGGCCAGGCCCTGGATGATGTGGTGGACTTTGGGGAGCCCCCATTGAGGGCCCTACCCTGCCTGGGGAGTGGAGGGTGGATGGGGTGGGGGAAGGTGGAGGGTTGTGCAGGAGGGGAGGGAGAAGAGATTGACATGTGAAGCAAGCTTGTCCTACTTAGAACTAATAAAAAAAATCGCACAAAAAATCCATGGACATAAGTTTTCAAATTCTTTAGACAAATGCCAAGGATTCTGGGTTTGTTGAATCAAATGCAAAAAGATGCTGAGTTTAAAGACAGAGGAAACTTAGGTGCATTACTAAGTTATAATAGCTAGTATAAAAATGTCTACATTCTAGATGGTTATGTTGCACTCTGGGAAAGGCAAGACTGGAGAGGCAGGAAATGATAAGAGGCCATCAAGGGTTGTAGTTAAGAAATGGATAGGCTAGCTGGGTGTTGGTGGCGTATGCCTTTAATCCCAGCACTCAGGAGGCAGAGGCAGGCAGATTGTCCTTGTATAAAAAGAAGCAGCCAAATTTTTCAGCAGAGAGGGATACAGGCCTGGCCCCCAATTAGAGAATCTGTGTGGATTTTATAAAGGACATTTTTCTTTGAACTCAGGGACAGCTTCTTGGAGTCATCTGAAAGGCAGGACTGTCCGGATGCCTTTTGTGGGGGTGGGGAAGCTTTAGGACATCGACCCCATTGTACGCAGGCATATTCCTCAGAAGACGAGGTCTCCTTGCAGTACCATCCAGGTCTGCACCTCTGAAGCTAGCCGTGGGGAAGTGGGTTAGTATTGGACCAGACAGGCTTAGTGGCAGAGTCCACTTGTTGCTTGACAAAGGCCACAAGTCAATTAAAGGCTCAAGGGCCGAAGGAAAATAATAATTGGAGCCCTATCAGGGGTCCAAGGAGGGAAGGGAGGAGGGTGGTTAACCGTGGGGAAGTAGTAGGAATGGGTAGAAGGAAGCAATAAGGAGTAACAGGAGGTTATTTTCCCATACGAGCAAAGCCAGCCAAGCCAATCGTTGAGTCAGTGTCATCCAGCTCATTTTCAGGGGATGTGTAGAATGGTTTGATCAGGACATTGGACAGCACTGTCAGACACAGGACTGTCAGCATGTGTTCAGACATACAGCCATCTTCTCCTGACATTGAAGTTATGTCACAAGATAATGATATTGAAAACACTGTACTTGCTGTAGAGCCAGAAACCAAAACTGCAGCAGCAGAAATAATTACTGAAGTGGAAATTCCAGCACTTAATAAATGTCCCACAAAGTACCCCAAAACAAAGAAGCATTTGGTCAATGAATGGTTAAGTGAGAAGAATGAGAAGACAGGACAGCTTTCAGACAGCTTTCAGAAAGGCCTCTGAGCATAACTACAGATCCAGAGGTGTTAGCTACACAGCTCAGTTCTTTGTCAGGTCTCACTTACAGCCCCCATGTATACTCTACTCTTAAGCATTATATTAGATTTACATCACCATTCCTTTAGGAAAACAAGAGAAGAAAAGAAACTATTGAAAACATTTCTGGCTCATGCAAAAAGCAAAAGTGGTAACGCTGAGAGTGGCGACTTGGACAGGGATTTTTTTCAGGACCCAAAATCTCATAATAGGAGTCCCTCCTGACATCCATATCTCCTTACCCTCCTGCATTGCAGAGCCAGCTTAGCATCATTGTCAACCTTAACCTCTCTAATTCCATGATCTCACTTGCACCTTCCCAGCATTCCCTAGGAATTGACAAGGAGAATGTTGAACTCTCCCCCACCATTGGCCACTGTAATAGTGGACAAACTCGCCATAGATCCACAAGCCAGGTGCAGAAACAAAGAAGCACTGGCAGTTTCAAACATAATAGCATTAAAAAGATTGTGTGAAGCTTTCTTTTACTTTTTAAACCAACCTGACATGGGCTTCTCACTAGTGACCCTTCCCTAACCTGGCCCCATCCCACACTGTACTGCTGCACTTCATGTGTTATGAACCCATCTGGTCTGCCATGTTGTCAGACGAACAATTCTTGGAGGCAGTTGCCAACTCTAGCCCACTTCTTTTCATTAATGGTTCCTTCCTAGGGAAACCATGGACAAAGACCCCAATAAAGAGGAAGAACTTTTTTGTTTGTTTCTTTCTAACCTGAGTTTCTCGAGCCTTGAGGGATTCTTTGATCCCAGAAAGATGTAAATCTTCCTTGCTAATTTTATCAATTGTTTTTCTTAACCGAAGTTCCCTCCATCTTGAGGGATTCTGTGATCCCAGACAGAAATGTCTTCCTTGCTCTATGGTTGTCCCATTGCTCACCTTTTCCACGTAGGTGGTGCTCATGAACCAAAAGTCCCAAGCACTGGGCAGGCTGCTGGGTCTTCCTCCAACTGAAGCTCAAAATCGACCTTGTCGTGGATACCTCACTACATGGATGGGCCTGTCCCTCTAATGAGCACTGAAGTTCCCAGATCCCCAACTCTATCCAGCCGCACATTGGGCGCCAGTTGTCCCGACCTGCAGGACATCAACCTGGGGCAAGAGAGTCAGGGATAGGGAATGGGGACAAGAGACGCACCACAAGACAGGATTCTGATCAAGTGGCAAACTTTACTTTCCTCAGGCTAGCTTATATAGTCAGGATATGGCGAGGGGCAAAATGGGTTGTTTGTACACTAGGTGTTAGTAATAGGCAGGATATTAGGATATTAGGAAGTCACAAAGAGGATGTTTGGCAGGGTAAAGAGTTTATGAGTAAACGGTCCAGGAAGGGTTGCTTAGGTGACTGAGCCTGTGGGTGGAGGACTAGGTTAAGTTGTTTCTTTTCTGAGTTGAGGTTCTAAGGAGCTGCTATGTAAAGGTTAACTATGTGGCCTGCCAAGTATGGCCTAGGATCTCATGCCAAGCCCTGAGATTCGGCTCCCAACGGATCTCTGTGAATTCGAGGCCAGCCTGTTCTCCAGAGCTAGTGTCAGGATAGGTTCCAAAGCAGGATAGGTTCGAAACCCTGTCTCGAAAAACAAAAACAAAAACAAAAAAAAACAAAAAGAAAGAAAGAAATGGATAGGCTAAGAATAGGAGATTTTATGGTAGTGAAACTATTCTCTCTATGATGTTAGCTACAAGTCCTTATAATTGCTTACAAATCCAGAATGCACAACACTAAGTGAACCTTAGTGTACACATAGGCTTTGGGTAATGACCATGTCCTCATGCTGGTGCATTTGTAACAAAGATTGAATGGTGGTGGAAACACTCATTGTGAGGAAAGCTATCCCTATTTGGGAACAGAAAGTTTATGGGAAATATCTATACATTCTGCTCAATTTTGCTAAGGTATACAGTGGCTTGAAATATAAAGTCTATGTTAAGAAGATGTGTGTGTGTGTGTGTGTGTGTGTGTGTGTGTGTGTGTGTGTGTGTGTGTGTAATACAGATCTGTGCATATGCTAATGAGAGCTTTACAAAACACTTCACACTTGAATCTCATAATAACCCATGATAAACATCATTTTGCCTTTCACAAATAAAATAAAGCACAATTGTTTCAAGTATACTGTCTGTTTTAACCCATTAATTAATTCATAGCTGAAACCACAATAAAATTCTATAACACTGGTCCAGGACTCTTTTCTTTTTTCTCTCTTGTTTCATTCCCACAGTGTTTACTAAAATCATATGCCATGTACTCACCAATCAGGTCAAAATTAACAATCATAGTAACATCTAATTGGATTTATTAATACTTCATATTTCACAAATCTTACATGTGTTATGTCATCTAATTGTCATAATGATCATTTGGAAAGGACACTGCTGTTTACTTACTTTATAGATAAGGAACCCACTGTACAGAAAGATTAAATGATTTGTCTGAGTCAATAAAACTACTGACTGTTCTAAACAAGTATGCCATAGTCAACACGGTACTGCCTATTATGAATTCCTTGAGAAGCAATGTAAGAGTATGAGCTCAGTCAATAAGATTGTATAGTTGAGAGAACACTGAATTCAGACTGTGTTTCAGTCTTGGCTCTATCAGTGATGAACTCCGTGCTCTTCATTTTTCACCTGAGACCCTGTCTTGTTCCTCATCTCCATTTCCCTCTTGGGCCCTTTTTCATTCCAAACTTTTGTTTGGTTTTATCTACTTCTGTCTAATAATACATATTATCAAGATTCGTTTCATATAGCTTGTAATATTGTCAAGCATTTTCCTCACTGACCTCCTCTACTGCCTTTCCTCTTACTGCACTGAATCTTCCCTCTACCACAGAAGCCCAGGTTTTCTTATACAATTCTCAGCTGGTTTCCAGAGTGCTGGGTTGATAGCTTGGCAATTAACTCGTCTTGCTAGCTCACTCCCTGTGTTAAAGTGCTAAATTGCAAAGGGTGTTTATCATATGTCAGACCCACAGTCTCCAGCTGTCGGTTTTGATTTGCTAAATGCCTGCAAAAGATCTAGTGCCTAGAACACCTGGTCTGGAGAGCAGGCTGCATGCTAAGCTGTGGACAGCACCTCAGAAGATCCCTGTAGTCCACCTGGAGCTACTCCCATAGCACTCACTGCCTTTTCAAAGACCATAAAAAAAACAGGAAGCATCAATATAGACCTTAGTCTGGACTGGAATGCAATGGAAATTGCCCTCATATATATACCCCCTCTTCTTGGAAAATTCTCTAATGACAAACTAGTATACCATCATGGAGAGCTTATTGTTGTGGACAAGAGGCTATGCCAAAGGCATCACTCACGCAAATTTACTGAGTCTTTGTAATACTATAGATGTTAGACTTGCTCCTGGCCGCCTACAGTAAGTGTCATAGCATAGAAAATTTTTTGCCTGGTTTAAGTTTCAGGAAAGCCTGAGAATTTATCTTCATCCCCTCATCTGCCAGGCATCACTGTGCTTTCTTGAGTTAGCAATGGAAATAATTCTGCTGTATTTTGCTTCTCAGTTGTAGGTTTCTGCTACTCCATGCAATCATTACTATGATTAATTACATTTTAAGAAGGAATATTAAATCAATGATTTGTCATCTCCTTGTTAAGAGAAAGAAGTTTGGTAGGTGCTAATCAGAGCATACGTAGAAAAAAAATCTCTCCTAGCCATGTCATAATGTCAACTCTGGGTTCTCTCCATTTGCAAAACAGACATACTCAAATCTACCTTGTGATCTTCTAGTTTTACAAAGAGCACAGGCACATTCGTCTTGTGCCTATGCCTATTTAAACAGATCTGCAGATATACCCATGGGCATGCAGTACACATCAGACATAGAAATTCTTATAATTTTCTACCTCCTAAAATTGATTAGGAATTTTTGTTAATTGCCCATACCAATTTAATCAGAATTCTGAGAATAATGCTTAATATCTCTGGTTTTTAAGCCCCTCAAATTCCAAAGTAGAACCAAGTTTAAGAGCCTATAGATTAGAGTTGGGCTTTGCAAATTGTACTATTCATACAAATCATTTATTTATTTATTATTTTTTGTGTGGATGAGTGTTTTGCTTGCATGTAACTCTGTTCACCATAAGAATACCTGGTGACTGTGCAGGCCCAAAGAGGGTCAGATCCCCTGAAAATGGATGTACAGATGTTACAAGCAACTATGTGAATGCTGGTAATTGAAACCAGGTCCTCTAGAAGAGCAGCCAGTGCTCTGACGTGCATAGTCGTCTCTCCAGTCCCAATACAAATCATTTTTAGCTTAAAATATGAACTTTCATCCAACAGGTTGGGTAAGGCAGGGGTTAATAGTCTATACTTCTAATGTGTTCCCAGGTAAGGCTGATACTGCCCAAATATGAGCCAGCTAATATAGAACAATAGAAATCCTAAATACTTTTTACAACAGACTAGAGGAGAAAAGATTTTCTAAAATATTTTTATAAAACACATTGATAGAAAAAGCTAGTATAAAACCTTGTGACCACAGATGGACATTACCAATATATTATGTATAAAAGAAAGCTTGATTGTTATAAATCTCTGCCCATCCCCTCATCTTCCTGTAGATAAGGAGTGAGTGAGACCGGAAAGGTTAAGTAGAGAAGAAAACAGGAAAAGGCAAATGAGTAAAACTCTTACCAATTCAGTTCATAACGAATTAAGAGAATTAAGTACTTGTGGAAATGATATTGAGCTTGTTTAGCAAATTGAAATGACTTACTAATGAGTGCATTTAAAATACTGTTATTTGTACAGTGGATTTAGAAATACAGAGATATTAAAAAGAAAAAAATGAGGAATGAAGAGCAAGAGTACTTAGTGCTTTAGCAGAGGACCCAGGCTTACTCCCCAGAACCCACATGCCATTTAACAGCTATCTTTAACTCCAACTACTATAAATAAAACTGCTCCCATTTGGACCCCAGGCACATAAGCAGCATTCATACATGCATGTAGACAGATATTCATATGCATAAAATAAGAATTTTTTTAAAAGATGAGCCAATATATGTTAATGCCCTGAAAAAATGTTCTGGGTGTATTTGCCAACAGATGCTTGGTTTGGTAGACAGTGATTAAATCCTAGACTAACTTTGGCAAAGAATCTCCAGCATCCAATGAGGCTGGAGAAATATGTTCCCTAGGGAGTTGCACATTCCACCCAATATTGCCCAGGGGCCAATTCATTAGTTTTAACACAGGCCCAATTACAATTTCCCACAACAGATATTCTGCACATTGAATACTTAAGTAAGTATTCAAAGGTACACATTAAATAAGACCCATCCATTGCATCTGTTTTTATCAGTTACTGGATGAAGCCTCTCTGACGATAACTGGGCTAAGCACAAATCTATAAGTATATCAGAATATCATTAAGATTGTTACATTGATATTCTTTTTTTCTCCAGTCATGTTCAGTTCCATCTTAGGTCTCTGGGCCATCCATCCTCTGGGTCCTGGTACTCCAGGCAGTGTCATGGGTGGGCTCACTCTCATGATATGGGTCTCAGGCTGGACCAGTCATTGGTTGGCCACTTTCACAATCTCTGTACCACTCTTATCCTAGCAAATCCCATAGCCAGCACAGACTGTAGGTCAAAGGTTATGTGGCTTAGTTGTTGTTCCACACAGTCAAACATTAGGCCAAGCCCAAGGAACCCTGCTTAACAGGAGGAGAAAGGATTCTAAGATCCTTTCTTAGACATCACAAGAAAACCCATAGAATCAACTAACCTGGGCTCATAGGAACTCACAGAGTCTGTGATAACCAGGGTACCTTCATGAGACTGACGTAGGCCTTCTGCATTTATGTGACAGTTATAGCTTGGTCTTCTTGTGAGACTCTTAACAGTGGAACAGGGGCTGTCTTTGACTCTTGCTGGCTTTTGGGACCCAATTCTTCATACTGGGTTGCCTTGCCCAGCCTTAACAAAAAGGGAGGTGCTTTGTCTTACTGTAACTTGATATGTCATGTTTTGTTGATATCCATGGGAGGCCTGTAGGTTTTCTGAACAGAAACTGAAGGAAGCATGGATTGGAGGAGGGCAGACGGGAGGTGGTTAGAGGGACTGAGAGGAGAGGAGATACTGCAGTCAGAATGTAAAATAAATAAATAAATTTAAAATAAAAAAATAAGACCTACCTCTTGACCTTAAGTGACTCGTGAGTTTACAAAGAGCAGTGCAATACCACTGATAGAATTTAGACCCTTTACGTTCTGCAGCTATCTGGGAATTTGGTCTTGAGCTTACCATTTTCTTTTCTACTTCCCAGAGTTTTACCAGCATCAGAAGGTCTTCTCTGAATCCTGCTGAGGCAATACCCTTTGAGGATAAGGGGAATAAGAAGATTAGAGAAGGAAATTCTCCCATTGTCTCCATCTACCCAGTTTCTAACCTATTTCACACAGAGATAGACTCATTGCTGATGAGATATTGGTGGAAAAGATGACATGTAACTTGTCCCTTTTACAAAGATAGCTACCTGGGCTGCAAATTCCCAGTGAAAATAGTTAATTTTTGTTTCAGGCATTTAGGGGGACGGTACAGATAGGAGGGTGTTGAATTTGCAGTTAGTTATTCCTAAACAGGCCATGACTTGAGCACTTAGTTCTCAAAGTTGCTCTTAATAATTCCTACATAAGGAATTCAGCTTGGTTTGGGATGCAGGCAAGAGAGAATGAGAAATCATGGGACTTGGGGGTAGAGAAATTAGGAAAAGCATCCAGTTTTCATTGAACTAGTTATTAGTCAATTTATTAGTCACCTGATCCTTGCCAATTCCAGGTGTGACCATTCTGTCATGATAGATGGAGAGGATGGTAAGCATTACTGTTATACATAGAAGCAAGTGACACTTTGCTCGTAACCAAAAAGTTCATCCTTAATATACTTATCAGGTGAGAGCTACTGTTCCACACATGGCCAAGGGCCAAGCTATGTGGATTTGGTTATTACCTGTTCTCTACAATATTAGTACCATATTTCATAGTCACAGACCAATACCATCTGCAAATGAGCATAAGATACCTATTCAAGAAAGATATGGTCCCACTCAGCTCTCACATCTCCATGAAAATGAAGCCCAAGCTTCTGCCCCCTAAAAAGACATAGATGATGGATATGTCTTCATACCCATATTAATCAAAGATTGTGAGATTGTCTTATAGTTGTGTGGCTTTGGGGTCTATGTTTTTTTACCAATATCTCTCTATGTGTTGTTCTCTTTGTATTCATCTACTTAGCATTCACTTGGTATTCAAGAAATGCACAATAATTGTTTTCACAAACTTATGGAAAATTTCTCATTATTTACTAAAATATTTTTTCTGATCTTATCTCTTTGTCCTTTTCTCCTGAGGTTCCTATTAGATGCCATTTAATACATTTGAATAGTGTGTTACAGTTTTCTAAAGCTCTTCTCATGTCAACTTTCTCTTCTGTCCTCTAGATTGAACAATTACTGTTTTTCTATTTTTGCTGTAATTGATCCTTCTATGGACTCAATTCCTCTACTGACTCCTCTATTTAGTTCCTTTATCTCAACTGTCATGATTTTTTAAAATCCGGACCTTCCATTTTGTTATTTTAGAATAATTTCTATTTCCTTATTGAATAACACACCTCACTTTATTATCAAACTTTCATTTCATTGTTTTAACATGACTTCATTTAGTTATTTGAATATTGTAGCTACTTTTGAAGTGTTTGTCTACTAAGTAAAGTATGTTAAATACTTGGGATCAGTGTCCATTGGCTATGTTGACACATACTTTCCCCTGAGTAGGTATGTCTCACAACTTTTGGTTGAAAATTAGTCCTTTGTATAAATTAGTGTATCAGCTCTTCACTCTCATTCTCTGTTCCATCTTTGAAGGTTGTTACTACTGTTTTCGTTTGTGTTGTGAATTCATAATTTTCTTCAACTAACTGTAAAATCTGTCTCTCTTAGGATGTATAGACTGGTAACTCTACTCATTCCCTTCCTTCCTCCTCCATTTCTTCTTTCCCTTCCTCTCTCTTTTCTTCTTTCCTCTCTTCTCATTTTCCCCACCCTCTTCTACATCCCTAATCTTTTATCTTGATTCCTAGGAATCATTTTTAGATCCCAACTTATTTTTTAGCAAATATTTGAACAAATGCTGAGTTCAAACACCTTCAGACACAGCATCTTCTATCCTTCACAAGTAGTTCATTGTAGATAAACAATTGCACTAGGTATTATCTAGTCTCTAACAGAGATAATTCCACCCCAGCCAAGAATACACCTACAATAGCCATACTGCAAATGGAAGCTTGATTAGCCATGTTTGTCTGACATCCCTCATGTTTACTGAAAGTATTGCCAAGCTGGCCACCTCTTCAAATCTGCTCATTTTTGTTTCCATTGGGACACCAAAGCTGCTGATCGTCATCATTTGTGCCATCCTACAAAAAGCTGGATGGTGGTGGAGTCTGCTAGACCCAAAGAGCATCAGAATTTTAAATACATGAGCTCTTCAGATTACTTTATGACTTTAGCCAATTTCTAGATCATAGAAATGGGTAGGTTTTGGCTTTTGTTTTGTTAATGTTTGCTTTTAATTCTACCTAATTTCTCAGATAGAATCTGTTAAGGCAGGGTCTCCTGATCAACTCCCATAGCCATAGCCCATGGTCTTGCCACATGCCCTCTTGTCTGAAGGTAGTACCACATCTGCTGATAGTATTTCATTTTGGATCCTCTAGAAGTTCAATAAGTGAAACAAAACCCAATTTTGTCTATTTCATCCTGTGACTTTTGCAGAGGTCTCCATCCTTCCCAGAGACACTCCTGGGGATAAGTCCAGTGTTCATCGTATTGTTGTTTGCCTTATACAGGGAAGAAGGTGATTAAATGTGCATTAAAAATGAAAACCAGTGTGGTTAAGTAGTAGAAGGATACTTTAGGAGTCAGGCAAATAAGGTTCATGATCCTATAAAGCTACAAACTTGGTCAAGAAAACTAAAGAATCTAGACTTTAATAACTTGGAAACTAGGTTCTCAGGAGTACCTACCTCACAACCTGTGAATACAGTGGCATAAGGCATGAGAGGATGCTGTTGAGTGTGTTAGGTAGGAAGCTGCCTGAGCATGATGACATCATGGATGGAGAGTAGATATGAGACTCAGGGACTCTGGGATGCTTACTCTCTCTATCTGCCTGGGAGAATCCAGAGATGACTTCTCTCCAAATCACATTACCTCTTTGTCAAAAGAAGGAATTGCATAAAACAGCTTCTAAGAATCTTTGCAACTCAAAGACTAGTAAGTCTTTTAATTCTACCTTCTGGCCCAATCCAAAACTCCATTCATTTGAAATTTACCATATATCACTTTTTAAGAACAACCCAGGTAAATGGAGTTCCTATGGGCAGACACTACTTGGGTTACCTTTCCAATATCCTAAATGCTCATGTTTATGTCTGCCTGTGGCCCAAGAGACAAAATGTTTTAACAATATGTAGAAAGCCAGACTTCCAGTCCAAAGCTCTTCTTATATCATTTTGTTATCTGCTTAAATGTTGAAGCTGAAATTCTAATAGCTGCAGGAATCAAATCATGAGTTCACCAAGATAAAAATCACTTGCTGGGAGATAACACAAACATCTAAGGTCATCTTTGTCGGTCTTTGTAATAGAAGTGAAATCCATGTCACAAGTTCCTATCTTAGAGTCACCTATAAATTGGCAAGTCTTCAAGCCTCTTTCTAGTTCAAATTTCTTATTTATGCAAGAGGGAAACAGTGTG
Source organism: Cricetulus griseus (assembly GCF_003668045.3). NCBI lineage: Eukaryota > Metazoa > Chordata > Mammalia > Rodentia > Cricetidae > Cricetulus > Cricetulus griseus. Next base: position 57,592,985 of record NC_048600.1, read on the forward strand.
TCTTGAAATGTGTATTGATTCCATGTGTAGTGACATGATTCTGTTCAATTACTCAATAAATGCCTGTGGCAAAGATCATTGTTTTTCTCACATAAAAATAAAACAATGAGCCGGGCATTGGTGGTACACGCCTTTAATCCCAACACTCGGGAGGCAGAGGTGGGCAGATCTCTGTGAGTTTGAGGCCAGCCTGGTCTCCAGAGCAAGTGCCAGGATAGGCTCCAAAGCTACACAGAGAAACCCTGTCTTGAAAAAAACCAAAATAAATAAATAAATAAACAAATAAATAAATAAATAAATAAATAAAAAAACAATGATTCTCAACTATAAGTAATAATATGAATTGAATGGTCTCCTCAAAAATAATAAATTCAATTTTTGTTCCTTGATATGAATGCTTTTTTATTTAGAAATAGGACTTTTAGAGTTATGAAGTTGTTAAGATGAGGTTGTTTTGAATTATAGTTGTTTCTGATCCTGTAGCTGCTGTCCTATAAGAAGAGGCAAGCTTGTACACAGTTTCACAGGGGGAACACTACAGAGGCAAATACTTCAGTCATGGCAAGGATCACTTAGGACTGCTGGTAACCACTAGAAGCTACAAAGAAGCAATATATTCCTCAGAGTTTCTAGAAGGAGAGGAACTTCCACAGGGAGAATGACCCTTGACAATTTGATTTTAGACTTCAATTCTCCAAACTGCTACTGTACAAGAAAATGCCTCTGATATTGTAACTCTCCCAGATTATTGTAATACATCATGACAGCTCTGGAAAACTATTACATACAATTGAATATAAAAAATCACCACTTTGAAAACATGTCCTCTTGGCTCTTATATGATCAAATTTTTGTTCATGATATTTAAAAAGAATTGGGAAATGTGTTTTCTAACAGCTTTTTGGATAACTGTATTACAACAGGGGATCTGAGCATCACTGATATGTAATGCCATCAGCACTTGCATAGATTTATGTATATTATTGGTTTTATATAGTTACTGCTAGGGTATGTATAACTTTTTGTAGAGATACAAATGTCTAAAGGTTGGTGGTGTAGTACTTCAAGTTGGGAAAAGTACAGTGTTCCTTCCTCTTACCCCACTGAGCAAATGTGTTATGCCATGGTAGAACTATCTTTTAAAAGTAATGATGACTCGCCGGGCATTGGTGGCATGGTGCACGTCTTTAATCCCAGCACTCAGGAGGCAGAGGCTGGTGGATCTCTTTGAGTTCGAGGCCAGCCTGGTCTCCAGAGTGAGTGCCAGGACAGGCTCCAAAGATAGACAGAGAAACCCTGTCTCAAGAAACAAACAAAAAAAAAAAGTAATGATGACTTAGTCACCAACTGAATTCAGTATCAGAGTGCCTGATAGGTGTCTTTGATGGGCTATCTTATTTCTATGGATAATTCCTTTTCATAGTTTTTATGTTTTTGAAATTACAATTACATCATTTTCCCATTTCTTTTTCCTTCCTTAAATTCCTCCTATATGCTCACCCCCACTTTCTACCTCTCTCTAATTAATCAATTAGATTTTGCTATTGTTTACCCTTTTTGAGCATCAAGATTGATAGATGTGTTGTAATTTTTCAAGGTCACATAAGCATACAAATTGTACACAGCAGGAAGATGAATTCAGCCTAATTCAAGAAGTCACTCTCTCTAGAATGCCACTTCAAAGTTTCTGATTTTATTTGTGATGTTTAAGATAGAGAGCAATGAAGTCCTCTGTGATTATGAAGGGCATGAAAGGGAAATAAAATTTATATAGGTATATTTTTGGAGCAGAGTATATAGCATACCTGGAGGCCACTTGCAAAGAGATTTAAAAAGTACACAAAAAGGCAAAGAGAAACAACCATGAATATGTGCCTTTCTAGGGGTCCAGTACATCATCCCAAAAGATTTCTGCAGGGAGGTTTTTCTGTAGGCTAAACAAACACAAGTTCTAGAAGATGTGGCTGTGATGGTGAGTTGGTTGCTATGACATATCATCAACATAGACATGAGTCAGAGGCCCAAGTGAGAGGCATTGTCTTGAAAAACAAGTTACTTGCTACATGAGAAAAAGACAGTTAAAGCTGTCTTTTGGCCTTATCATGTACCTGCTCATATGTACACATGTACCCAAGCAACCCCATACATGTATGTGTGCACACACAGACAGAGACAGAGAGAGGGAGGAATTAGTTGGCACCAAATCAAGGAGATAGCTAAAATCTGGGAAGTGTTACATTACAAAAAGTTATGATACCAGGGAAATTGGGTTCCTCCTTGGGAACCTCCTCATTTAAGCCATACTGTTTAAGTCAGTTTGGAGGCCAGGCACATGGCAGACAAGCAGCCCTGTGTTGTTGTGGGGAGAGAAGATTTAGAGAGAGAGAGAAACCAAAAGTGTGAGGAAAAGCATGCTTATACAAAAGGTAGAAGAAAACATGATGCTTTCTTGAATGAGTCAGACAAGCAAGCAGGATTATGAAGCAACATAGCTGTACTCCATACCAATAGCCACGAAGAGGGAATTCTGAGAAGTACATAATCTCCTCAAAGGGTTAATCATCTCACCTCTATATAGCTTTAGCATGGCTTATCATGAGTCTACTAACCCTCCCTTCCTATGAGGCAGTTCCTTAGCCAGGTCATTGACCCACCCAACTGAAGTAACTGTTAAGGAAGGAGGCAATGGCATAGCACTATCTAGATCAGTGGTTCAAAAATGTGGGTCACAACCCCCCTCTGGGGCCCACTTACCAGATATTTGCATTATAATTCATAACTAGCTTGTTACAGTTGTGACGTAGCAACAAAATAATTTTACGGTTGGGAATAACCACAACACAAGAAACTGTATTAAATAAAGGTTGCAGCATTAGGAAGTTTGAGGACCACTGGCCTAGATATAAATTCCTTTCTTTACTATAACAGGAAAGGGAGGAGAGAGAGAGAGAGAGAGAGAGAGAGAGAGAGAGAGAGAGAGAGAGAGAGAGAGAGAGAGATCCACTCTACTGTTCTGGGATCAGTAGGCCACTGAAGAATTTTAACTGTAAGAGGGAGGAGGAAGAGGCAGACCATGCCAGAGGTAACAATTTCTTTTGCTTCTCAAAGAACTCTTAGAAGACACTGAGTAATGGAGGTCACTCGAGGGATCAATATTGTGCTAATGAACATGGAAGGCATTCCAGGAGTCTGATACTCTCTGCAGTCAGAGAGCAGGGTCATTTGAGGACAGATAAATAAGGAGGACAGGCCCTTAATGAAGCACAATAGAATTCCTCGTGGAAATCTTCACTTTCCCTGTCTCCCATCCCCACCAATAGCTGTAGTTCCTGAAATAAATATTTGTATTATATGACCCCTTATCCTTGACTACTGTACAATAAAGCAAATGTTGAAAACTGACTCAAATTCAACCCAATACAAAATACCATGGAAATTTTGCATTGTATCACAAGAGTCTGTTCAACCGCCATAATGTTTCAACTAGAAGGAAATCCAAACCAGTATAAGTTATTGGTCAAGTGGTTCTAGTAGATTACGTTACCAATTGCTGCACATGTAGCATATTAACTCAAAATTGAGCACCTTCCACAGCAAGTATTTTATCAAGTCTCATGATTTTGTGGCATTGGAGTTAGGTAAGGGTTTGGTTGGATCAGTCTCCTGATCCCTGTCTTTGAAGTTGTTCAGTGGTGTTCAACTAGCAAATAAACTAGTTGGGGACAGGGGACATCACTTTACTCACTTTAGTAGCCAGTTTTTAATTGGTACAATGAAGTAGTTGTGACTGCATAAAATATCAAGAAAAAAGGTTCATTTACCTCACAATTTTAGAAGCTGAAAGTCCAAAATCAAGCATTCTTACTAGTTTGCTCCTTAGATGACTATATACTAAGTAACCAATGTCAGGGTGAGGAGAGGCCAGTCTTGCTCTTTTATAACAACCTACTCTCAAAAATATAACTAGGGTCCTAAAAACATAAGTCTTACATATAGTTCTATATATATAGTCCTAGAAATGTTAATCTTTTTCAGAAAAGATGACTCTAATAATCCAATCATCTTCCATTAGGCCCCATTTCTTAATGGCCCTACCACCTCATAATACTGCCACATTAAGACCAAGCTTCCAACATATGAGCACTTGGCAGACAAACCCTATCTACCCATAAGTGTTGTGCCATAATGGGCTGACAAGAAAGCTTAGCTCAGACTGTCATCCTGACAGCTATCTGCATATAGCTTCTGTTGTACGCCCACCAATCTCAGACTAGTTAGACTCCTTTCCTGGAGGCTATGGACTTCTTTTAGAGCAGATTGCAAGAAAAAAAGTAGAACCTGCTCATCCCATAAGGTCTAGGAATAGAAACTCTTCTACCTTATTATTAGGTAGACAAGTTTCTAAGACCAATTCAGATCCAAGGGAGCAGAAGTAAATTCTACCTCTCAATAGAGTGGAAAGTAATTTCACTTATGTCCTTAATCGATGACATTATCTTTAATGAGACTATGTTGCACCGCTAGACAAAACACCCATTTTAAGTAAGCTGGGTTCAGATGCTTTGGGTTACCTATGCTTATCACATTAATGCATTGAGTTATAGGGATATTGCTTTACATTGAGTTAGTACTTCAAAGGTGAATGAAGTGAATCCCAGGCACTGACTGAAAAACTGGGATTAGGAAAACATGTTTATGAGTGACTCTCTGTTTCAGGAAAGATCAAGGCTCAGATGTTGACCTTAAAACTTTCTGAAACCGCAGAATAGTTACTTTTCTTCTCTAGGCTTTGACATCCATATCTGCAAATGAGCAATAATAACAGTGCCTGCTTCATGCAGTGCTGGCAATGAGACACATAAGATCACATACACAAAACTACAGCCAGTTATGGCACATAGAAATCATCCCATGACTGTCACTATTGCTACTTACACTAATTGTTATTAAAGTTTCAACTCATAAAAGAAAGATTATACTCTTGAGACTAAAACCAGCAGCAGGAACTCCTTCATTATAGAGAAATAATATTATAAATTGTATCAAATTAAAATAAGAGATACACAGAGACATTAGGATGAGGACTGCATCATATGTTTGATATGTTTAAAAATGCCCTAAAGTCAAGATGTGGTTTGAAAAATAATTTAAAGGATGTTTAGGATTTATAAAGATAAACACAAAGTGGGAGGATTTAAGATAGTTGAGGAGAAGCAGTTTTTGGGTAGTTAGAAATCCTCAGGGCAACAGTGGTTGTTGAGAACCCTGTGCGAGGTGAAATGAAGGCAGTAGAGCCCTAGACAATAAGTTAGAGCATCTGGAATTGATATTTCCACTGGAAAAAAATGATGAAAGTTTAAAAAGAAGTTTTACCGATAATAGTAATAACAGCCTACAAAAGTAAAACATGAAAGAAAAATAAAAGAGACTATTAACTTTTGTGCAGAATATACTTGGCAGTAAGCAAAAGTGGAGGCTGGATGGTAACAGTGGAAAATGAAGGCATGGCAAGCATAAAGAAGATGACAAACAAGGAGCAAGGCTAAGGAATCATGACCAATTCAATGTGAGGAAAAGGGGGTGCTAGGGGTTTTGTACATAGATCAATTATGAATGAGATAAGCAAAGACTGCTCCAGTGACAGCAATGTCAGCATCTGTAAAGGAGGCTTAATTGGAGCATGAGGGAAACTGGAGTAAAGGGAGAGAAAGAAACCTTGGGTGGAAGGCCAGAGAATGAAGACAGGTAAATTAATAAAGTACAAGACAGAATTATTGGTTCAACCTTCAAAGGAGAAAATGCATAGTAGAAGCATGAATCATTCTGCCTAGAAGCATGAGCATTTACACACTTGAGTTAGAGCTTTAAAAATGATGGGCCATGTGGGACATCAGTTGTAATCTCAAATCCCAGAGCCTGAATGATATCATTTGCAAGAGTACTTAACCACAAAGTGGGCTGCAAACTCACAAGTTGAGTTGTAAAATAAGGGGGTACCCTCAAGCAAGTCTCAAATCTATGCATTTGTTTACAGATTCATGTTGAGAGTATGTGTGTATGTATGAATGTATGTATGTATGCCTATGTATCATATATTATATATTCAACTGAATTTCAGTGTTACTAAACTTCCCTCAGCATTCTGTGAGAATGTGTCACATAAATATTCTCCCAGTGAGCCATTTAAGCTGGCATAGGTGAGGCTTTGAGATACAGTGAGGTTCAATGTGGTTACCACAATACATGGGTGGTTCTATTTCCTGATGTATCCTATAGTTAAGACAAGTTAGGAAGCACCTGCTTCATCAAGAATGATAAACACTTTACTGTGGTGCACTGTGTCTCCCAGGAGTTGGAAGCAATGACCTGGATTCTATGCCTACAGTGGCAATCTGAGGATCCTCACCGTAGATGATTACTTGCCCCAACACGTAACCACTAATGTTCATTCAAAGGAGAGAGTGATCCTAACTCAGAGCGTGTTCCCTCTCTCCAGTTCCAATTCATTTTATATTTTATCACCAAATAATCTTCCCTGAAAACAGCAGTAACCATGTCTCTCTTGCCCAAGGAAATTATTTTATAAATGTCAAATAGGTTTGCTTCTCTACAAATGCTTCCCAGAATCTCTTTTACTTCCTACTGGTCACATATCTTTTGTGAGAATTCTTCATCCACTGTGTATTGTCTTGGTGGAAGAATTTCCAGTGGCCCTCCCTAAATTACTGAATTCTGGTACTCAGTTTATCCAAAGAATACTGTTGCTCATATCATGGTTGAGACTTTTCTTTTCTGTTAAATATTCAGAACTTTTATAGACATACCTAAGGTTGTAGGGAGACACCGTAACCATGCCTCCTAAGGGCTGGCTACAGGTGTGCTGATCACAACCATCAGGGTGTGGTCAAGGTGATGTCAGGGTGGCATGGAAAAAGTTTTAAAGGGATAGCCAAAGCACATGGTAGCTCTCTTTTTTCTGTTGCTTCTGCTCACTCTGGTTTCCTGTCAGTTGGCATTGACCTATTAAAGATATCCTTATGGACTAAGTATTAGTTATTCACCACAATAAAAGGTATGTTTCCATCATGATTGTACAGCCAAATTGAAAATGAAGACAAACCACCTATGGCTACCATTGCATAATGTTTTCCTACATGATACCTGGCCCACTTCAGGCCCCTTAGGAGACCAAACATATCCAACCAGAAGACATATCTCTAGAGCTTGACCTATGACCAATATCAGATGTAGGATTGAAGAAGACAGTTCCTTCCTGACAGGGTCTTCTAGTTGCTAGATAGTCTTGATTCCTTGCTTCCTTTTTGACCTTTCAGGACTTTATTTCAAGGAAATGTGCCTGCCTGGAATCAACACACCTCACCCTAGATATCCAGGGTCTCAGATTTCCAAAAACAATTAGTCCCTACCTCTACTTGGCACAGCCCAACATGAAAGCAGATTGTATCATCCATGATCTATGTGCGTAAACTACATAAAGTGGACCACAGTGTGGCATATTGTAAGAAAGTATTAGAGGATGGGAATTCAGAGGACAAGTAGTGAAAGTCAGTTTCTCCTTCCACCATGGGTGTCCTAGGGGTCAAACCCATATCATCAGGATTGATGGCAAATGTCTTTCCTCAATCAACCACCTTACTAGCCTAAAGAAAGGCCAAAATCAAAGAAACATTTGTGTAGTCTTTTTACTACTCCCTTTTCAGCACAATTGGTATTACATTTACATGGTTTTATGTCTGTGTGCTTCATTGAGTATAATCATTTCCCCATCATTAAAAATTATTAAGGAACAGTACTTTCAGTAATAGAAATTTGTATAGAGATTTCAAAGGAGATCTGACAAATTCCCAAGTTTACTCTTTGACATAAAGATTCAAATCAGTATATAGAAATATTTTTCTGTATTTCTTAGTATGGATATAAAGAGTTTCCTAGAAGAGATATTGAATATTTTTACAATATTCTGTATTGATATTAGAAAGTCATCCTTAGGCAATATTTTACCATTTTACCCTCTAGCCCATGAAATATCTGATTTTCCTACAACTCAACTATTGTTTTTTTTTCTATCAAAAGCCCTTGGGGCTATTGTTAGTTACATTTTCTCTCCCCAAATGAGAAATACACACACACACACACACACACACACACACACACACACACACACACACATACACACACACACACAGAGAGACCTTAACTACCCTCACTGAGAAGATGAGGATCCCTGGTACATTCAAAAGAGATTAAAGGGGCAGGAAGTTGAACTAACACAGAAGGAGATTCTCTCTTGCTGTTTCATTCTTTGGTATTATTTATCTTCTTTTTCAGTTAAAGAGCTGTTTCTTCTGGGAAGCCTAGGGATTTCTTTCTCTCCATTTTGGAAGCAAATGAGAGATAAGGTGATATTTAAGCAAATACTCAGTACAGCCCTAAACTAGATTAAAGATGTGTCAGTGTTTACAATTGTCTCAAGCCAATTCAGCAGATGTAGTTGGAACCAGAGGCTAAAAAGTAACTCTGAGCATTCCCCACTATAGATGAAGGAGATGAGGGATTGACATTTTTTATGGGTTTCTCATCATGTATGCTCATGGTTTGTGATTCTACTGTCAGATACCTATTGCAATTAACATTTAGTCAGAGAAAAATTGAGATCTGTTTATCTTACGAGCTTGCAAAATGTGGATACTTCTGACAGAGACCTCACAAGGACAACTCAGTCTATTTCATTCTGTAGAAATGCCAATCCACGTAGTTCCCTAGAAATGTTGTGTTGTGGGGAATGTCGGAGGTTAAGTGTAATGTGTGTGGAAAGAATAGCAACCCGGAAAATCAAAAATGCCTACTTGGGGGTGGCTAAAAATATAAGAAGGTATTCATGAAAGCCAAAGGAAAGCCACTGGATAAATCAGAGTTCAGAAAGTTTTCTTCCTGGCATTAATCATTGGAAATCCAATGTTCATAGTGTGAACTCACTAGAAAGTTGTCTCATGGGCTGTCTCAAAAGCATTGCATTGTACAAGGGATAGTTGCTTGTTTCTAGTCACAAAATTAATAATGAAATTCTATTAAAATATATTAAAACCATTTATATAGAGACTTCCTAATGTTACACCTCCATCACCCAAGGCTCATATGCCACCAGACACTTGATACTTAGCTGCAAATGGTTCAAAATCCAATCTGTGTATCTCAAGGACACCCCTGTTCATCTCTACTACTCGTTTGTAGCTGTAGTGAGGACACAGATTTATTTCTTTGTATAAGCTAGACTGTCTGGAGTTTTGAAAGCAAGTTCTCAGCCTTTGTTTCAAAATATCTCAGATATTTGAAAACTTCAAAGAGCTATTTACCATGAATAGCAGAGGGATTCTGCATATATAGTATGCATTTATCACTCTCAAAAACATAGACACTTGGAAAGTGCCTTTGCAGTCTTTTTAAACCAGAAGCAATCTGGACTCTAGGGAAGAACTCAAGATACAACATTGATGTCTGTGGTTGGAATCCCCCGCCTTTATTTTATTTTTAAATTCATCCTGAAACTCTCAGAAAGCCAAAACTATCATGAGAGAATGTTCTGAGCCATAAAAGACCAAGTGAAGAAACACAATTGTACTCCCTTCAGGTGGTTTTGATACGAGCTCAAACTCAATAGCAGGAAGTATCAGCAACCCATAGTTATTTCATTTTTTCTTAAAGGACAAACATGGGGAGCTGGAGAGACACCTCAGCAGGTAAGGCACCTGCTGTACAAGCATGAGGATCTGGGTTTAGATAACAGAACACATATAAAAAGGAGGCATGGTTGTACATGCCGGTAAACTCAGGGATGGAGGAGATGCAATAAGAGGGTCAAATCAAAAGGATTTGTGTGTGTGTGTGTGTGTGTGTGTGTGTGTGTGTGTGTGTGTGTGTGTGTGTGTGTGTGTGTTATATCATAACAGAGAGGGGAGGATACTGATCATGTCTAGTCTTAGGGAAGAAAGCAAAATGAGATTGACAGGTTTACATGTCTCAGAAAATATGTGTGATGTTTCAGAGAAACATGAGAAGTACTGCCAGCATCTGTAAACTAGAGTGTATGGGGGGAGAGAGTGACAGAGAGACAGAGATAGGGAGAGAGAGAGTGTGTGGTAAGGGGGGTAAGGTTGGCAGAAGAAAGTCAGTTATCCCCCTTCAATGCAATCAGATCTGGAAGCTAATCTTTGAAACTGCATTTGCTTTTATTCTTCTTGACTTAAGTTAATGGAATGAAAATAGTCTCAGAATACATCATTTCTTTTCCAATTTCACATAGCTGCGAACCCTTTATTAAGGAGAGCTGACCTTCTACACTCTAGTGAATGTGTTTTGTTCTCTTAATTTCTCCTGCAAGTAGATAACTGGCTCAATGTCACTTGCCAAGCCTGGTCTAGGACACTGAGCATTTAATTATCCCTGTGTTCAACAAAACCATGCCTAGATGTGAAATAAGATGCTTCATCAACTGGTCAGAAATACCAAAAGGATTTGTGATTTAAAATCAGTAGGTGGAATTCCCATACAGGAGGCAATACATAACATATAAGTGTTTGGTTTGTTTTAAATTACCTTGAAGGATCACCAGAATTTGACACAGGTAGACCTCAAGTAAGTATTGACTGGTGTTATAGCAGTTTTTCCATTGCCACAGCTGAGTACCATGCCAGCCCAAGTGGGTTGCACATTGCATCACCTGCTTAGATAACTATACTCATGTAGGTTTCTTCCTCCTCTTGAAGTTGTATTTGAGGCTTAAGTCAAGAAAGCCATTGGTTTTAAATAAATGCTTCAGATCACACTGTTCTGCAACAAGGTTTAGAAACCACTCATCTAAATTCTCCACATCTAAGCATCCTCATCTACAAGATGATGCTCAATACCTTCTTCACATGTAAGCAGGAAAGGATATAAAGGAAATGCAATGTCCATTCTATCATTTTACACCCGATACATATTAGCTATTCTTTTTGAATTAATTCTTGCTGTGGTTTGAGTATGGATGATGTCCTCTGAAGGTCCTTTTGTAAAAGCTTAGTCCCATGTATTCCATTACAGTGACAGATAACTGCAAAGAAAATGGCTCCCAAAGGAATGACACTATTAGGAGGTATGGGTTTGTTGGAGTAAGTGTGACCTTGTTAGAGAAAGTGTGTCACCGTGGAGGCAGACTTTGAGGTCTCATATATGCTCAAGCCACACCCAGTTTCTCAGACCACTTCTTGTTGCCTGTGAGTTAAGACATAAGAACTCTCAGCTTGCCCTCCAGCAACATATCTGCTTGCATGCCACTATGTCACACCATGATGATAATGGTCTTAACCTCCGAAGTATAAGCTATAATTAATGTTTTCCTTTATAAAAGTTGCCATAGTAATGATGCCTCTTCAAAGCAGTAGAATCCTTAACTAAGACACTGATTAACATTTATGATATGGTTCCATCCAGAACACTTCAGCTTGGACTACAGAAGAAACTCAGTCATAACTGCTGTGTACTTATCATTTTTTATGTACACAGGTGGTTGCAGCAATACAACTAGCAACGGATACCAGAGATGCAAATCAAGAGGCATATAAGGATAAAGCCCCAGAAGCACACTTCTTTTTTAAACAAAGATTCGACTCTGCCAAATCAATAAAAACTGAATGCCTCCTTCCTTTTCATCTGAAAACTAGAGGAAAACCAGTAGCGACTGTGGGGCTGGAAACCCCTCTAATTTTCTGGACCATTTCCCCAAGGCATCCTTAGCAACAGCAGCCACATCTATTCAAATAATTCTCTCCCATCGCATACATCAATGCCCTAATTTGTGGCACCTTTTAATAGCTGTTTTCTGCTACCTCAGAAAGCTCACATGTGTGAATTAGCTTTACCACAGTCTTGTCTTCTGCCAAATCTGCAGCATTAAAAAAATAGCCTCAAATACTTTTTTAAAAAAAAATTGAGGTTAGATGTTACAGGATGATGTTCATGAGCCCTGTGGATTTTTTTTTGATCGAAAGCCCTTTCACAGCTCCATTATGTCAGCTTCCACAAAGATAGGCGTAGGGGGAACAAGTATCCTTGTTGACATTTTAGTGACAAGAAGCTTAAGGAATCAGAGATAAAATGAGAGCACAGAGAACATGGGGTTGGTTCAGTAACCAAGATGGAGCCAGAAATGTGGGATACTTAGTTTGTATTTTTCAAGGCTCCAACTCAAATCAGCTCAACTGAAAGAGAAACAGCTTTTAGAATCAGGGTCTCCCATGGTGAGGTAGTGTGTGTGTGTGTGTGTGTGTGTGTGTGTGTGTGTGTGTGTGTGTGTGTACACATGCACACTTGTGGAGGCACATGTATTGGAGAGCCTGTGGAGGCCAGAAGATAAGCATGGATCTGAGGTGCTGTCCACTTGCTTTTAGAAATAGAAGCTGTCAGTAGTCTGAAACTCAATAAGTGGCCAGAGAGCCCAGAGGATCTACCTTGTCTCTGCCTGCTCAGCTCTGGGATTATAGATGTGTTCCAGAAACCATGGCCTTTTCTGTGTGGGCTCTGGAGGTTAAGCTTGAGCCCTCAAACTTATAATGCAAATGCTTAAGTGACTGAACTATGTCGACAGCACTAAAATGCAGCTTTACCTACAGACAGAGCCAAGGATCCTAAAGATGCCATCAAGCATCAGCTGAATCTTTTGTTTCTCTCTCTCTCTCTCAACTCCCGAAAAATGTATGTAAAAGTGTTTTTGTATGTGTACTATATTCCTCATCTTTCTGTGTGTCTATGTGTTTATTTCTGCAACCTCTCTCTCTCTGGCGCGCGCGCGCGCGCGCGCGCGCACGTGTGTGTGTCCCCAGAGTTTTACCTCTACTCCTTTTCTCTCTCTCTTTGTATCTTTTTGTCTCCCTGCCTTTTTCTACTAGTCTAACACCTCTCTGTGTCTTTCTCAAATTGCCTTTTTACAGCTGGCTGCCCTGATCTCAGTTATAACCTCTGCTTTCTCCTTTTAAAATTTCACTTCCAGGCAGGTGTGTTCCTTACTATTTAAGATAGTTTCTTGCCACTTCAAGCTTCTGTACTTCCATTTATTACCTCATCTTTCAGAAGTCAGGATGCACATCTAAAACTTACCTTCTTTGACCTTGTGTGTGCTAGGACTACACAGATACACTTATTGGCCACTTAGGTTACATGCTAGTCATAGGAGGGAACATTTTTGAACCAATTGCACTTGAGTGCAGAGTAATAATTCCTTCAGAGAATAGTCTGAGGCTCTGATCAAAGAGAGAGGGGGATGCTGAATAGACAAGAACTGTGTGTATCAGTACAGCCTTCATTTTATGGGACATATAGACCCCTGCATGTGGTATCTTTTAAAAATCTTACTCCTTTAAAATCAAGTCAAAAAATTCTTATATTACCTGAAATAATGCCAAAAGATAAATAAGTGAGCATAATGGGCTGAACTCACATGTCTTCCATATAAACATCATCTACAGATGACATTCATAAGAAAAACACCTGCTTGTCTTTGCAGAAAGAGACTGGCTAAGGAGAGGAATATCTAAGCCAACATAGTGCCTCTGCCTCAGTTTGTCTGTTTGTCAGATGTCATGATTCTGTTGCAAGAACATTCTTCAGTACACAGAATTACTCAAGATAGTCCTCATAGAAATGATTATCATGACTTTATATAATTTCTAGGATCTATAGGTGACTTCTGTCTAACCAAAATGTCCATTTAGATGAAATGTCCAGTCAACCCTTAGGCTGTTATGGCAAATGTCACCAGCAATTAGGAGCAAGATGATGGAGGTGGAGAGTAGCAATTTCACACAGTTGCCCCAGAAATACTGACACTTCTACTACAGCACATGCCAGAAGATCCAATCTCAACTATGTCCATAACCTTTTGCTCATATCTCACACACAAACATAGAAACAGCAACATGAACCTGCTCCTGGATCTTAGAGGAACCTTTAGACCATGTTTTTTTTTCTAAGACATTGATTCTCTGAACATTTTCAAAATCATGATGTACTGAGTTGAAAAGAATGGGCTTCAGATATAAGGCAGACTAGGGTCATGATTTTCCTTCAGTTCCTTTAACTTTCCATTTCTACCTTCTGTTAAAAAGGAATCCCTATGAATAAAGATGAGGCACAAACATATTCACGAGATGCTGTTAGATTTTCTTCTACAATACTCAGAATGTGTTTTCCCGTTGCTCTAACAAGCTTCTTCTCACTGTGTTTCTGTATTCAATATGCTAAGTTCACCTCTGTGCAAGTGTTTGTTTTGAAACTTTCCCCAGTTATATGTCAGTACCAAGCAACCTTTACTTCTAGTTGCAAATACTCTTCCTGTGATCTAACTCTGAAGGCACCTCCTTTCACCCAGGCCACCATCCCATTGTGTAGATGGGGACACCAAGTGCTTGAGAATGGAACACTTAGATTTCTGCCAGCTGGATATCAGTCCATCTCCAGGCTGTCACTCAACTGAAATAGATACAAAGTTTATTAGGATATTTGAAGTGGAAACAAGTTGGGGATGTGATTAAAAGGAGAAATGGATGAGTCTGTAAATTCAAATGCCAAAGCCTCCAGTCCTCTCAAAGAATAGAGAGAGTACCAATCCTGTCTCCTCATTACTGCTGGTCCATATTAGTCAACCGCTGCTCTCATACTTAAGAAACAGAATTGTAATTCCCCTCTCTCCTTCTATTTATTTATCCCCCATATTTGCTCCCTCCCTCTTTTCTTCTCTATCCTCCTTTCATACTCTACTTGCTTCAGGGAGAACTCGCTTTTCTTCCTGAATATGATCCTCCCCCTCTTTTATTAGTCTGTAAGTTTCTAGAGGAGATAGCTCAATTTTTACTATTTTTCCTATGGTCCATCAGTTCCTAGTCTAAAGTATGATTTTTGAAATAAATAGTCGTGCTTCAGCTGCATATTAGCTATGCAATTGTAGACAAGTCACTTGGATTTCCTCAGTTCATTTATCAGTGTGAGATGCTTAAATACTGTAATTTTAAAGCATCCAATATATTGTGTATCCCAGTGAAATATCCTGCCATGTATATTCCTAAACACGTGGGGGCTGTCATCTCACCAGAGCTTCTCATGTAACTTCATTATGTGTAACTGCTATAGTTTTAGAGAAGGAGACTAACAACAGCTGAAGACAAGCAATGATGTTGTGGGGACTGAGGGAAAAGGCCCTGGCAAGAGCATTCAGCGAAATGTCTATTGCTAAGAACATCACAGCAAAGCCCTTCCTTTCCCTTCACCAGAGGCTAAGTTCAGAACCCCTGGAGGATGTCTCTCTGGATTCTCCTGTATATTTCAGAAGCTATTGATAGGGTTTTTTTTCTTTCTTTTTCTTTACATTAGCTAAATGTTTCCTCATTTCTCACTACCTACTTTGGATGAGCATCGCTATTGTCACTTGAACATGGTATTTGGTGTTGCAAGTAGAAGAGGCATCTTGGATTTTGTGTGTGGTTTGGTTGTTTTGCTATGTTTTGGTTTTGGTTTTGTGTTTTAGATTGCATCTCACTATGTAGCCCAGCGTGGCCTGCATCACTATCCTCCCACTTTAGCTTTCAGGTGCTAGAGTGGAGACACGCACCACCACACCAAGTGGAAGGCAATTGTTTGACCCCCAGGGTGCACCTCATCACACCAAGAGCAGAAATGGTCTGCTCAGGCAACACAGCTCCACCTACTGTGAGAAGAAGACTTGGGTTGTTTTGTGGCTCTGAAGAATCAAAGGAAAATAACAGGTGTAAATGCTTTCTGACCTTCCTGCACTGTAAATTCAACTGGAATGTTAAGTCCAGTTTCTCTTCTAAACAGGACAGTGATAGCAGAAGACCTTAGCCTGCAGTTACCTCCCCTGTCTCGGGATTCTTTTTTTTTTTTAAACTGAAAGTACAATCTTCTCACATACAATATATCCCAAGCAGTTTCTCCTCTCTCCACTCCTCCCAGCTCCCATCCACCTCCCCTCTCTCTGATACACCATTTACTTGATCTCTTCCAAAAAAAAGCAAGACTCCAGGAGACAACATCCAAACAGTACAAAACAAGGTTACAATAAGACTAGGCAAAAGCCTTCATATGGAGGCTAGAGAAGGCAACCAAAGAGGAGAAAAGAGTTTCCAAGAGAGGACAAAAAGTCAGAGACACACCTGCTCCCACATTTAGGAGTCCCACAAGAAACCATCTAGCTAAAAGCCATAACATATGAAGAAGGCCTAGTACAGACCCATGCAGGCTTCCTTGCTTGCTGAAATGTCTCTGTGAGTCACATGAGCCTTGCATAGTTGATTTGGTGGGCTGTGTTCTTCCGGTGTTGTCCAACCAATTTGACTCCTAGAATTTCCCTGCTCCTCTTCTTTGAGGTTTCCTGATCTCAGAGGGGAGAGACTCAAAGGAGAACTCCAATTTAGTTCTCTCTCTCTCTCTCTCTCTCTCTCTCTCTCTCTCTCTCTCTCTCTCTCTCTCTCTCTGTGTGTGGTGTGTGTGTGTGGTGTGTGTGTGTGTGTGTGTGTGTGTGTGTGTGTGTGTGTGTGTGAGTGTGTGCACGTGCACGAGTAATGTCTTGCTATGGGTCTCTGCACCCATCTTCTACCAGAGGAAGCCTCTCTGATAATAACTGGGCAAAGCACTAACCTATCAGTATAGCAGAGTATCAGTAAGTCTCTTGACTCTCCAGTCTCTGGTTTCTGGCCATTCAGGCAGCATTGGCTCCTGATTCTCACCTAACTTGGAATTGTTTATAACTTGTCAGTAATCTAACCTTAGAACAATTTGGTTCCATTTACTTGACCTCAACTGTAATTTTTAGTCTTGCCCATATAAGATATTTACAAATTACACATATATATGTTTCTAAAAGGGTCCAAAGTCTTTACCTTTCTTTCAAAATTCTTTTGTGATTCTTTTGTGTCTGTGTGAAACAGATAAACCAAAGGGGGGGGTTAAGATGAAGAGCAATGAAAGCAGGCATTTTCTAAGATATTGTTGTTTTATTTTTAAAAGGAAACATATATTAAGTGCTGGATCTATCCACTGAAATCTTCACAATCAATAAGAGAGATGATAGACAGATAGAGAACATGCTCCACTCTTGCTTGAGAAGTCACAGATGAGATTCTGATCCTGTGACAAGATCTGTCCTTTAGAATGAACAGAATTTACAGGTTTACTTCTTGTTGTTCGGCTGGTTGCTTTGGTTTTGGTTTTGGTTTTTACCTCTAATATCATCCAATATCTTTCAACTGAAGATCATTTGTTTATTTATAAACACCCCCCCAAAAAATGTATGGGTATGGGAAAGTGCATTTTACTCATTCAAAGCTCTCTATTATAGCTATTTATATGTTTACTTTAATTCTATACTTACTCACACTTGGGTAGTTTCTCGTTAATGACTATCTTGTGATACTTTCATTGGATAATTCAAAACTGATAGAAAGTCATTGGAAAGTTTTTATTGCTACACAGGATGGTAGAAGAAAAAATAAACTCAAGGTCAGAAAATATCCTTTCCCTGGGTCTGAAGATGCATCAGCTCTCCTTGGTTTCAGATTCTTAGAAAAACATCACCCAACATCATAATGAGCCTTTGATGGTGTTCCAAAAGGACATTGCTAACCTGAAAGAAAGGGTTCAGGAGCACCCTTGCCCACCAACCAAGTCACAGATTAACTGGATAGAAGCTACAGGGTAAGAACCAAAAACACACTGAAGATTTCTTCCATTTAGAACTCTGGGTATAAAAAAGTGAAGTTGAATTCCAGTAAGTGATTGCACCTGCAAACACAAAAGCATCCTTCAGGAGAAGATAAGACATCATTGAACTTCTAATTAGGAAATTAACAAAATTATAAGCCCAATTTGGCTTTTGCTTTCTGCTCTACCAAGTGGCAGGTGGGCAGAGAGACTCTAGAGAATTATTTTCTCTTGTCCTTATTGTCAGCAAGAAAAAGGAAGCACATTGAATAGACTGAAACAATATGAATCTGGAAGCAACTTGTGAGATCATTATCATAATGTGCACACAAGTTGGTTAATGAAATCAAGTCTAATATAGTGTAATAGACACATTAGGTACTACCCAGCTGTTGGTGATGGAGCTCAGATTTGAATTCAGGACCTTTGTCTACTCATCAACTGTTCTTTGAAGTCTATGGCCCTTTACATCTTGGAAGAATAGTTTGTGCTGGTTTATACTATTAGCAGAATCTTAAATACCTTCAAATTTTTGTCATTCCCTATTGTACTTTATTCTTTGGGAAGTTTTTTATACTTTCTCACAAAAAATTTGCATATGAAATCAGATGTCAGGGTTGCTTCAATATACCAGGGCAATAAAATAAAAACAGGCATAAGTTAGCACTCAGATAGACCCACCTGCAATCACCATGAGACCCATCAGAGTACTGGACCTGCTTACACCCACCAGAAGAGAAGCTTGGACCCATATACTTTCATTTTTTTAAAAAGGCATACTGAAAATCAGGTGTGGTAGTGCATGCATGCAATTCAAGCACTTGGGAGGTAGAGAGACAGGGAGATCTGGCTTCAAGATAATTCTCATCTACATAGCAAGTTAAAGACTAGCCTACACTATATGGTACCCTCTCCAAAAGTAAATTAACAAATGGCATGCCAGTTTTACATTATAGATATCACAATTGTAAAAAGAATCTTAAAAATTGTTCATCACTGAGATATCTGCCCCCTAATAATACAATTTGAATCAAGGTTATACACTCACTACTGGAGATTAAAGTGAGTAATGCTTGGCTGTTCGAATGCTACAGAAGCCAGGAAATTTGATACTGAATTTACAATGTAGGGATCAGGTCCCCGATGCCAAATACCAACAGAAGACTGGGTTATCAAGTCAGTTCCTAAGGGAAACACAACAAATCCTTGGAAATCATCCATCTGTGCCCCTCAGAAGTTACTACATTAGTGGAGACGATGCTAATTCTGAGACTATCCGGTCCAGGCTGCATCCACTCCCATTTTGGAACAGATTGCTCTTTCTTCAGCTAAGCAACAGATGAAGTGGCAAATTGGCTTGTATTCAAGAGTAATATTGTATGAAAAATATGTATCTTTAAACTCTAAACACTTAGCAGAATGAATGCTATTCCATGAGAAAAGCAAGCAAACTTAACAGCCAATGGAAGAACAGTGGTTCCGTGGCTCACATACAATTACTTTCCTGTTGATGTGGTAAGAAACTCTGACCAAAAGCAACTAAAGGAAGAACTAGCTCATTTTGGCTTATGATTCCAAAGTGATAGAGTCTATAATGATGGGGCTCAATGGAATGGTAGCAGGAAGTGTTTAAACTCTTCCTGTTTCCTTTGCCTCTCCATGATTTTGCAAATGTATGCTGAGACCTGGCTAACCTTATCTGTAAGTTTAGCCAAGTTTGTCATTGTAGGTCACAGTCTCAGAGTCATGTATACTGACTTATGCAGAAGTTTCACCTAAGACTTTATAAGTTTCCATGTTATCCATATTCATCATCACAGGAATTGTATGGTTAAAGTTTTTGTAAGGTGACAGATTTGGAAGGCATAAGAACTAATAGTTTCTAATCTTGGTCCTACTATTAACTAGTTCAGAGCCCTGTAAAGTTTGTCCAATCTCTCATTCTTAAATTCTTTAACTTCGAAGTGACAGCTTGGACAAAGCAAAAATTAGACTGTGGATCCTAAAGTTCAGAGTTTACAAGGCTATTTCAGTGCCAATTGAGGCTTCAATTATAAAAGTCCACAGTGGGCTGAAGGTGTATCTCAGTGTTAGAGTGTGTTCTTGGCAGGCACTGGCCCTAGGTTCAATTCTCAGCTCTATACTTGTAGAAAAGAACAAACGAAAACATAAGACAAAAGAGAACATAAGAATAAAATAGTGCCCAACCTTCCTCTCCTTCCCTGTACTTTGCCCTCATTTCCTTCATCCCCTAGTCTCTTGTTATTTTATATGCTCTCTCTTGCCCTCTTTTTTTTTCTTCCTTCCTTGAAACCCAAAATTAGGTGCTCACATATGCATGTCCTAAAGAAAAAGAAGATTGGGCCATACTATTGCTCATACATTGAAATGTCTTTCTCCTTCATTTATCTTATATGAAGAGAAGTAAGTCTAATCTGATACTATTATTGTAAAGTAATTCAGTGTGAAGTTTCCTTGGAAAATTGTATTATCTATCCCTTTAGATAAACAAAAGTACTTTTTTAGGTTCTAGTAGAAAGTCAGATTCTAATAATTCTAAATTATTGAAGTTTCCTGAAGCTTGCTATGCTTGTACACACACACACACACACACACACACACACACACACACACACACACACACCAAAAATATAAGATCTTTAAACAAACAATAGCTGCATAATAATGAGCATAATACAAGAAGTCACACTACACAAAAACTGTCATGTGCTTGGGATCATGTTATAAACTTTAGCCAAGCTCTAATGACCAAATGATCTCAAAATGTGTACTTGATGGCTTAAGTAAGAGAAGTTCATTTATTGATCATCTAAGTGTGAGTGCATATGTCAGATTTCCTGCATGTGGTGATTCTTACTCATCTTCGTCTCAGCTCGTGTTTATGTTTCCCATATTCAGCTAACAAAGAGAAGATGCAGAAATTACCCCTGCTTCCAGAAAGCCTTGGGTTCAAAAGTCACACATATGAGTCATCTTTGTCTTCCGTTAAGTCTAGAGAAACATTCATAAGGAAGTCACTTCCTGTAAATAACTCTGTGCCAAGGGACATTGTCAAATGCTAATGGACAAATAACCACCTCAGCTATGATGACTTTGAATATGTTGGGTCACTTAAATCTATAACGTACAGGAGTTATTATACCTGATTTATCATTAAGAAAATTTCAAGTCAGTTTTTAGGCAACCTCCAGCATCCATTTACATGAATCTTAGTCTGGTGCTAACTCTCATCCTCCTCTCTGTGTCTTATGAGGCAGAGTTCCAACTCCTGAATAGTGGATTCTGTACACACAGCTTATTACAACAACTATTGATTTACATATACAATGTCCTCTCACAGGCTCTTTTGGAAAGCAAGAACATCTAACTCTCTGGGTCCCTGTCCCATGATAGACATAATTGTCTCAACTTTTACCGTTTGTGATATGGCATGTGCTTTCTAGTTAAGTCACTGCCATCCCTTCTGTCTCTAATTTATCACTGCCCTGTCACACCCCTTGACATCATCTACCAAAAGTATATAGGCTTCTTTCTCTAGAACCTCTGCTATAAAAATAAAGCTTTAAATTATTTTATTTGCTGACAGGTACCATCAGCATTTTGTGTAGAAAATTCCTAAACCATGAGACAAAACAAATTATATATTCCTTTTTGAAACTGGCAAGAAGAGACTAATAATAGCCTTTGGCATATTCAAGTTTTCCACTCCTCATCTCAGATCGTTTCTCATTCCTGACTCATGAACTCAGAACTCATCTAAATAAATTTTCCTACAGCCAGACTCCTATGGGTTCACAATGAGTTTTTCCATATTGTGGAAATGTCTCTGTCTTTTCTCCCAGTCCCCTCAATCCCTGAATTTATTCACAATTCACACTCCTTCTTCTGCCCCAGTAATAGTATTGTTTCTGTTAGCTCCATTCATCTGATCAGTGTATCAGCTATTTGTCAACCAGGGCCCAGTGAGTTTTCACTCTGGGTTCTCAAGGTTAGATTTTGGTGAAGTAATAGAAGAGCAGAGGAAAAGGATCTAGAGAGAAGATGGACATTGACAGGAAATCAAGAGAGCAGCATTGACTGATATTCTTCACCCTCTGAAACAGAATATCAGCTCCAGCTCTGTAGTCTTATGCATGATACCTTGGATGGTGGGATCTCCGGAGTAGGCCAATCTCATCATTTAATGTGATGGCAACATTAAAGTCCTATCCCTGATCCAACAGTGGGGTTCTGTACCACCATGATAGCACAAAAGATGCTCCCAGGGTTCTCAATTTCTAAATATATACATTATTGGATACAGCATGGTTTTTTTTTTAAGCAGTCACTTCACTGTGTGCATTTTGTGGCATCAGGTGGAATATTCGCCTAACATTTTAATGCTCTACCTTAGAAGTCAGTCTTTATTTTTAAATTTTTCTCATCTTCCTTCAAATTATTTCTTAAATGTTAAGTTTTGTACTTTTTTCTACATTACTTTAAATGACTTTTTATGGTGGAAAGAACACAACATGATATCCACTCACACAGAAAAGTGGTAAGTGCATAGTGCAGTATCATTGCCTATAGACACAGCACAGTGCTATAGAGCTCTAGACACCAGGGAAAGCTGCAGCATTTTATCTACTGATCGACACTTCCCTGTTTTCATAGCCCCAGGCAGCTGCCATCTACTTACTGTCTGATTCTGTTATTTTGGCTACTTAAGATACAACATGTAAGTGGAATCCTATATGATTTTTCCTTCATGGGACTGGCCGATTTCCCTCAGCATAAACTTCTCCAAGCTCATCCATTTTGTTGCATATAGCAGTAGCTATTTCTTAAGAGAGAATGGCAGTCTGTATATACAACTCTCAATCAGTCACATATATACTTTTTGTTAACCCATTTATGTGGAAAAAATAATTTATACATCTTAACTATTGCTTTAATGAACATAGTACGTACATATTTCCTTGATATTCTGATTTCAATTATTTTGATTATATAGTCATAAACAGGACATTTGGATCATATGGGAATCCTTTTTACTTTTTTAGAACCCACCATACTCTTTCTCATATTATTTCTAACATTTTACAGTCTCACCAACAGTGTATAATATCCAAGATTTTGTGCATATATTTATTATACTTTGTATATAATATTTATATATTTGCTATATTTTAAATATACATATGTGTGTATAAATATATAATGTGTCCAGCAAGATGTCAGCAGTTAAAGACATTAGATGCACAAGCCTGAAAACATAAGTTTAATTTATATAACTTATGTATACATGTAAGAAGGGAATCGACCTCACAAAATTGTCCTCAGATCTCCACATGCATAACGTGTCGCATTTCTACCCCAATGATGATGATGATGATGATAAATAAAGATTAAAAAAATAACTGTTAAGCCAATATCCCATTGTGGTTTTGATTTTCAATTTCCTGATAAGATTGACCAAACTCTCTGTTCGTGTACCTGGTAGCTGTGTTTATATCTTCCTTGGAGAAATACCTGGGTTTTTTTTGCCCATTTTCATTTGGATATTTTGACTTTTTGCTACTAAGTTCGAAAAATTCTTTAAAGGGGGTTGGAAAGATGACTTAGCAGTTAAGCATACTTGCTGTTCTTGTAGGGGACTAGGTTTTAGTTCCCAAATCTCATAACTATCTGTAACTCCAGTTCTAGGATATCCAACCCATCTTCTGGCCTCCCTGGGCATCAAGCACACACATGGTGAACATACGCATGCAGACCAGCAGTGTTATACATACAATGAAATTATATAAATCTTAATATATCATATATATTTTGGTTTCTAATCCTTTGGCAGATTTATGGTTTGCATTAATTCCTCATTTTCCCACAATGCACTTTTACTCTGTTGTTTTGCTAGCTGTGGGGAAGCTTTAATTTGAGCAAGCCCCACTTACCTAATTGTGTTGCAGTGCTTGTACTTGTCATGTCACGTTCCTGAACTCCTTGTCCTGTTCAATGTCATAGAGGCTTTTCTCTTTGTTTTCCTCTAAAAATCTTAAAGTTTCATTTCTTATATTTAAATACTTAATCAATTTTGCTCAATGAAATACAGTGAAACATAGAAAGCTTTCTTCCTTTAAGATCATAAACAAGGTCAGAATGTCTGCATTAGCTACTTTGTTCTAATATAGTCTTGGAGAAGCAATAAGGCAAAGAAAAGAAAATTCATATGAAGCACAAAGGAAAGAACAAGGTTTTATCTGTTTAAAGATGACACAAAATTCATAATGGACACACACATATCCACATATATATTCACACACATACACACACACACACACACACACACACACACACACACACACACACACAAACAAACACACAAAGAACACGCTAAGTTTTCAGCCTCCCAAATCATCACACACCAAGCAGTTATACCAAAATCATCTATCAAATAATTGTTGATACACCATAAAAAACTGGAAGTTAAGAAAATGTATTTGAAATCACATTGAAAGCATAAAACACTTAAGAATGAAGTTAATCAAAAAGATGAAAACTTGCACATTGAAAATTTTGAATCATTGTTGTTTAAAATTAAAACAGACATAATGGAAAGACATCTCATATTCACAAACTAAAAGACTCAGAGTTCTCCAATGCCCATACAATTCAAAGAGTACTGCAGAGCCAAGGCAATGCCCATCAATATTCCAAAAACAGTTTTTACAGAAATAGACAATGTAATTACACACTTTATGTGAAACTAAAAGGGGACACAGTAGAATCAAAGCAAACTTTAGGGGAAAAAAAGAGCAAAGCTAGAGTTGTCATAGCTAATTGAAAGCATAGGACATGTAGGCCTGGTGGTACCTAACAATAATTCCAGCACTCAGTAGGTTGCTGATGTTAAAGTAAATGTATGTGTTAAGGGTAGAGAACAGACAGCAGAGGAAGATGCCTATCTTCGATGAAGGTATCAAGAATAGATCTTGTACAAAGAAGAATCTCTCCAACAAATGGTGTTAAATGAAACTGCTTATCTATCTAGCTGACTGAAAATATGATAAAGCTGAACTTATCTGTTTCGTCAGCATCATAAGTCAACTTACCTCTGTCCTTAGAGCTTATTTCCACTAGGACCTCTTCCTAGTGACACACTAATAAAACTGTGCTTCTCCCTTCACACAATGTTGCCTGAATTTTGGTCTCAGAGAATATTAACCTGACAAGAGTAGAAGGCTTCTAAAAATTTTGAAGACGTTCCTACTTTTTCCCCCTTTCAGGATAATCATGATGCACACTAAGCAATCAAAGTCTTTGAATGTGTCTCTGTTTAAAAAAAAAAGCAAAAATCTTTTCAATGTGGCCTTATAGTTCCCATATTTAGTTTACTATAGAATCCCACCCATGCTTGTTGCATCATGAAACTTGTAGCCAGGCTTGCTGAAATTAAATGGTCTCCATGTTAAATATCCTAGAGAAAGTTTTCACCACATCAAGATTTTTTTTTAATTAGGTGTGCTTTCTGTTTGTATTTGGTTTCTTTCCTCAACCCTATTACATATCTTCGAGCTGAATTGTTGATTACAATTCTTCATTCTTCCTCACTTTCTGTAGTCATTATTTCTGCCATAGTGCTCTTCAATTCTTCCAATAAATAATGTATTAGGTATAAAGCATTGTACTTGCAAGGGCCAATGATATATTAATAGATTTAAAATCAGCAGCAGATCAAACATCTTCTTGAGTATCTGCTGTAACTATGAAAAAAAAAACATATCCCATTAATCTGTTTCCTGAAGAAGGGACAAAATTGTTATCCTTGTAATCATAGCCAAAAAAGAAAACAAAAACAATTCCAACTAGAAGAAAATCTGTACAATTGCCATAAGAATAGATTCTAATTTCATGTTTATCATGTGCTAGACTCTTAGTACTTTTCACTTAGTTTTCTATACAATAAGAATCCTATGAGAAATGTTCTATTAGCCCTTTAAAATGACATAAGCAAATGACAGAGAAGGTAGGTTACTTTCCCATAGTCACACAGTAATGAGACCTACAATACAAATGGTCATTTTCTGTCTCAAGAACTCAATCTATAACTACCATATTCATTTTCAGCACAAAAGTCAGAATCTTGGGGGGTGGGGTGGGCAGGTAGACAACACCAATATCCAAGTCGTGTCCAAACTGATAAACTTAGAACCTCTGTTGGTGAAGTCCCATGCATCACAAAGGGCCCAGATGATTCTTTGGTCACACAGGAGCCAGGGAGAGAACAAGACTGTAAACAGAGTCAAAGGCAGGAAGATGAGTTGGATCCAAGGCTTCAGAGGGAGGTGGATAGCTCTCAACAAAAGCAACGCCTCTTACCAGGGACAGAAGCCAGACTGGAAAAACTTGCCTGTGAGTTTTTTCATAAGTTCATAAACCAGTTGGGGAAACTTTGGAATTAGCATACTTATAAAGATAATATCCTAAATGGAGAAAGATGTCTAGAATGGGTCACTGGGGCAAAATTGACCCACACCTACACAGGCTAAAGCACCAACAGCACCGAAGAGTTTGGGCTTTTCAGAGTTAGAGGCTCAAACCAATGGCAGAATCTGTCATCTTTCCTGGCCTGACCCTGACATTCTGCAATGGTCCAAAGTATATTTAACATCTCCTCATCTCAGTATCTCCACTATCTTCAAGTCCTTTGAGCTACAAATTATCCTTAGCTCCCCAGTCCAATAAATACACTCAGCTCTCTGAAGCAACTTGGTCTGTGGTGCATCAGCCTCGAAGTGGCATGGAGCCTATGAACAACACACTGTCTTGTAAAACCTTTCACTGAGGATAGATATAGGCTAAGCAGTGTAGCCAGCATTCAAAAGACCCTGAGAAGCAATTGGCACAGTGCATGGGGTACATGCCCTTTTCTACCTTGTGCTGAGAGCCAGATAAAGGAATGATAAGACAATGTAAATAAGCTAAGCTCCAGATAAGAGGAGTAAAGGACTGAGAATGCGGATGCTGAGTGCAAATGAGTCTCCTGTCTCCTCAACTTGTTTAACTGTTATTTAGATCTTTCTCTGTGAAGGACAAAGATATTGTGTTCAGTTCATTTGAAAAAGTTAACCTTGTATTCGTTTGCTCCTACCTTTCCATGACCCCCTTCGTCAGTAATGAAACAAGATTTAGTACCTCCTGTGCTCGTGATTTCTTGTGCTGAAGTCCATGGACAAGTAGGGGACTCTTCAGCCTCTTCAAATTACCAGAACTGAAGCAAGGAAATTGGCATCACTCCAACTAATGAGGTAATTGGAATTGAAGTCCAAAGATATTGATATTTTAAAATACTAGTGCAGAAAGAAAAAAAATGTCTCTGCTTACAACTGTCTTTGCTAGAATTAGATCTATTGATTCAGCCAACATTTTTCTAAATGGCCAATCTGTGATGGCATCAGGCTTTATCTGGGCAGCCTGATCTAGGTGAATAAATCACAGTTGTCTTAAAATTATCGGAAGTCTAGGATGGTGATAATAGACTATGACATGGAACAGTGATCCACAAGCTATGAGCTACAGAACAAACCAGGCCCCATGCCTGTTCTACAGGAACAAAACCACTTCTACTTATTTGTATGTTGTATAATGTGGCTTTTGTACCAAAATAGAAGAGCAAAACTATGGCAAAATCTGTGTGGCTCACAACACCCAATGTATTACTAAGTCTTGGCAGAAAAAAAAAAAAAAGGTGATGATCTCTGATCTAGTCCAAGGAGGGCTAAATGAAATGAAGTGTGACAGGTTTTATGATAGAATTCTGTGAGAGATATAATAGCATAATCTCCAATGAAGCCCAGGAGTGAGTTTATAGAAAAAAATACCTTGGAAAGTATCCAAGCAGAAATGTGGGATGTAAGCATGATGGACAGAAGCAACAGTGTCAGTGAAATAGTAGGGAGAGGAAACAGTAAGTCTCCAGGGAAATTCTTCCATAGTTAGACATAACTGGCACTTACATTGTGATCGGAAGGTAGAAGAGATGAGTCAGCAGAGAAGGGATGGTAGGACCACCTAGGATTGCTTCATGTTCAAAACTAGAGCTGTTGACTGGATCCAAAAACCCTTTAGCATTTAAAGAGACAGACAAAGATGGGACTGAAAAGGAAATCATGTATTTCTCTACCAGGCTGAGCAATGTCTCAGAAAATCTGGGGATCTCACAATCATTATGCCATCATTATAACATAGCAGGAGTTATAACTTCAGCAAAGTAAATTAAATCTCTGTGACATGGCATTTAAAGCACTTCCCACCATTATAAAATGTGAGAGCAGCTAGCATAAAGCTAAAACGGAAAGTTATGGTAAACAGTTGGGACCAATGAATAAGACATCTGGTTTACTCAGGTTGGGGGAGCAGATTGAGGAAGCTGTTCTGAGAAAGTAACATTGAAGACAAAGTCTGGTGGCTCAGTGGATAGAAGCCAGGAAAACAGTCAATGTATTATGTGAGAATTCTGTCTTAACTGGAACAGCTGAACCATTCCAAAATAATCCTCTATACCTGGGGAATGTACTTCTGTGTATGTTCATCTTATTGATTATTGAATAAAGTACTCTTTGGCCAAAGAGACAGCAAGTTAGATAGGACTAGGAGTCAAAGAGGATTCTAAGAAATGTAGTAGAGAAGTGGTGATCCAGGCAGGAAGTGACATAGCAAGGAGACTCAAATTTAAGCAAGGAGAAACAGGAAGTGTCCCTTTTCCTCTTCACATCCTCCAGTGGTGCCATGTGAGCCACCAGCAAGAGAGGGCACCAGTGGAAGGCATCCTCTATAAGATAAGTCTTATAAAATATATAGATTTATTATAATTAAAACTGAGCTAATAGATGAGAATCCTAGTCATTGGCCAAGCAGAATTTGTACCTAATAGAAGTCTGTGTATTATTTTGTCCATCCACACAGCGGGCAGAACTAGGGCAGCTGGTGGAGACTGCCCACATGGTGGTAGGGCTTGGGGGGCTTTTGGGGGAAAGATTTATTGTAACATATACCATGGTGGGAATTTCTGTAATTTGTAGTAAAAAGGATAATGTCCTTGGATGTTTGGTCTCTAGCTAGCAATGGACAGTAGTAGGGCCTTTAAGAGACACTGGGTCATTGTGAGTATCACCTTCTCCTCCTTCCTTTTATGAGTTAATTCTCACAAGACAGGACACTCCCCATTCTCCGGCATCCTGTTTTACCATATAGGCTCTCTTCTCACCTACACCCCAGCACTGTGATGACATCACCACATCTCCCCCTCGACAGAGCTAAGCATTTCAACACCCAGAACTGAGAACTTAACAAGCCTCTTTTCACTATACATATCTATTCTTAACTATTTTGTTACTGCAATAGAAAATATACTAAACCAAAGGGCCATGAGACTGCAATCTCACTGAGTCCACCTGTATAAAATGAAATAAGAAAGGTGTCCAACATGTGGGCATGCTTTAAGGACAAAATAAACTGAAGTACCTACAGTACATAACAAAGACTAGCACAAACTAAACATAAAGAGATGTCAGCAGTCAATATCAGTACCTACATTTTTCTTCTGGTCTCTAAAACTTTAAGTCTCCGGATTCACCCTGTACTCCTCTAAAATTCTTGGGGGTAAAACAATCATGGTCTATAAAAAAATAATTTTGGAATACATAGTATTTTTGATCAGTAACTCTCTTTATCAAAAGGAAATCAAACTTGATGAAATTCAAATCTCACTGACTTTGGGAATCCCTTTCTGATAGTGGTCTTCTAGTACTACTTGCATCATGCCAGTGATGCAGTAACTTGCTCCCTGAATGAACATCTCTTTCACAGGAATATTTTTCCACACAAATCAGTTCAGTTTCTTGGGACAGCCATACTTAGCCTTAAGTTCTGTCCTGTGAGTCACATTGGAGGTAATCTCCAACCCTTCCACATGAGAACTCAAAACCTCTGAGTACATTCTCAAGTGAATTCCAGGTAAGAGAATGAGATCCATATATGCCAAGGCACTGTCTTCCTTCTGACATCAATGATCGTATCAAAAGACACATACTTTTCCACAAGGTTTATCTTATCCATCTCTATATCCCAGCACTGATCAGTGTTTCTCACTCACAGTAGCAAGTACCTGGTAATTCCTATTAATAAAAAAGAAAGAAATGCCTATATTAAAGCAAAGTACTCCTTTAAAAGCAAAATAAATCTAAATATCTCTCTGGCCCATTTTATTCTGAATTCTAATGTGCATCAAAGGACAAAAGAAAGCTAGTAAATATGCACATTGCTTGGCCACACTGTCACAGATGGGAATTTCATCAACCTGAAGATTCTATGGGCACCTGTATTTTTATTATTGAACATCTCTGAATCATTCCACTTGGGATGCAGATCATACTAAAGAAGCACACTTTAAGAATCCCAGATATCAAGCAACTTTTTTGCATCTGATATATGAAAATGCTTTCCATATTTCAGTATTCTTACATAGAACTTTCTATTTGCTTTTATCATTTCTTTCTCCTTGAAACATTTTTTTTTCTGAGTTACCCAGACATAGCTTCCCTCTCATGCTGAGAGATAAGTATGCCCCATCTATTACACTCTTTTCAGGCATCCTAGTGAGATAATTAGGCATTGCAATTGATTGCAATTTATTAATCAGAGCAGGATGTTACGGAGTATGGGAGGAAAAGCAGAGTCTAGTATAAATGCAAGACAAGTATACACAGTTACAAGGAAATAAGACAAAAATAACAATGAAATCATAAGATGTATTTGAACTGTTGCCCTATTATATGCTGGAACATTCTAATCTAATGAGTAGGGATATTTAAACTTCTCTGACCTATAACCATAGCCAGACATTCACTAAATATTTAGTGAATATTTATTATGTATTAGATACTATCCTTGGCTATAAGAATGCACAATTAAATAAGAAAAATAAGACCTTAAAGATTGATAATAAACTTGTTAATACACATACTTACAGATGATAGGTTATTTTATGCTACATAATATGCAAATAGAATTGACCAATGGAATAGAAGTGGAAGGATGGAAGAGTGCTAGTCAGGTCTGGTGTTACAAAGGAAGGCTGGAGGAAAACATTCCAAGGATTTGAATTTTCTGCAAACATCTAATTCATGGAGTACATTTTCTGAAGACCTCATAGAAGGACAGTTAAAGAAGGGGAAGCAGCCATACTAAAGGTATTGGTGGCCATCAAAGTGGGATATGTATACTCTACAAGCTGGAGAAGCATCAGAAAGGCTTGCACAATGTAGCAGAATAAACGAGAAGAGGAGTGGCTGAAACATAATTATAAAGGTGATAGCAATTAGATAGGAAATCTGTAGGGGTAGCATTGTTCTCAGTAGGTTAAAGCAGCAAAAATCTGAGCACTCATTGCCTAGCCTATTCATGGCAAAGATAATCATAAACCCAGAGAGGCTATCAGATTCCCTTTAAGTAGAAACTAGTACTCAGGTCCTGTGAGAGGCAGAAATTTGGTTCTTGTGTTTCTTGGTTTCTGTTGCTCTTCTCTAAAAAGAAACAATCTGAATTCACTCCAAAAGTTAATCTCCTATGAATCAATTTGCTCACATATAACATAAGTGAGACAGATACATTCTGTTCAGTACTTTGCCAATTTCACCATACTCTTCCTTCTTAGTTCTCAACTACTCAAATTAAAAATGATACCATAGTAATGCACAGTAGGTCTCAGAATTATTTTTCCTCTTTCTTTCCTAACCATTGATCAAATAACAAAATATTGTAGTTGTGCTGTGTATTTTTAACCTTAATATCATTGCAATTATATATTTGGCATGATATTTCAGAGAGAGTAGAGAAAAATAAACTTTGTTGATCGGTTTCTGCATCGTGTTAGAGAAGAGCTCACAATGGTAAGGAGATTTAGCTTTGGAGTTTGGTTGTCTTTATAAATAGTGTTGCACAAATCAAAGATGAGATGTGGTAAATCCTCTCACCAGAAAATGATGAAGCCAAACAAAATTCTACAAAGCATCTACACTATGACACTGGGAATTGACCAAAGTGATTCGGTCAATTGTGCTTTTTCTTTTTTAAATTACTTAATATTTCTTTTAGAGAAAACAGAGACAGTGTGAGAAGTTTGAGGCTGATATATCCCCAACATTCTAGCTCTTCAGTATGGAAGTTCACCACAACTGGGCAGAGAGTGGACAGCTATGCAAATAGAAAGTGCTGGCTCCATGTGGAGCAGGGTGGAGAAAAGCTACATGGCCAAAAGCATGGTCAAAAGCATTACTAAAACTAACATCAACCTCATTGTCAATCCAGGAGGGCAAATGCCTTACCTGGCTGAGGCTCTAATACTAACAGACACCAGCAATTAATATTCTAGAACACAGTTAGAAACTCTGAAGAGCAAGACAGACATTCAAGACCTTGATAACATCTCAGGCATCACTAAGACTGGAAAGCTATGTGTGTATTCTGGAGCAGGAAGAAAAGATCCTAGCTATCCACTACCCAAAGTTAAATGTGAGCTTTTGCAGGAAACTTGGCCATAGCTGATGCCTGTCTAAACCTTTAACACATTCTACAATGTACATGTAGTCACCAGCCGAAAATAAAATCTACATAGTATTTAAACATAACTTCTGGCCAATGTTTAACCTTGAAAATTAGATGACAGGATGAAAGACACCACCCCTCCGAAATAAAAAAGGAAGACAAAAACATTTGAGGGGAAAGAAATATCTGAGTGGAAAGAAATATTAATGGCCACAAAAGCAAATGGGAAAATCAAACCAGATCACTGAATAAATTAATAATAGTAGCCACATCTCTTAGGATTAGAGAAATGAGAATGTAGGATGCTATAGTAAATTATGTAAGATATCACAATTTAAGAAAAATGTGAAAATTAAAAGACTACAAACAATAAAAAATCAATAGGAATAATCTCTGAATGTATCTAAATCACTTTAGTGGAGGTTTGAAATGAATATATAAAAATATATTTAAAGGATTAAAGCCAACCATACCTAAAGAGTTACAGAAAAAAATATAGCAATGTGTAACCAAATACACACAACCAGAAAAGTGATAGAAAATATAAAAAGAAACAAAATGGAAAGTACAAAAGCTGTAATAAAAAAATTGGTTGTTCAATACCAAACAGTCAGCCCTGAAAGCAGGAGACATTATACAAATTGACATGTTGCACTTGGGAACATAAATATATTTACTAACACATATGTATTTGTATGCATGCAAGAAAATTAATGGAAAAAAGAAGCCATGAATTTGAAGGAGAGCTGGGAAGGATGTAGGGGAGGGTTTGGAGGGAGGAAAGGAAAGGGAGAAAGGCTAAATTATTGAATTAAATTTCATAATCTTAAAAAAAACAGAGAGTCAACAGAACATTGAAATTGATTAAATAAAGAATCAATAAATATGCTAGTAAGTGGAGATTGTAAAATGTGAAAAACAAGCTAATATTGAAGAAAATGGGCAATGCCTAAGAGATCTGTAAGAATAAAATATTGAGATTATGCAAGTGGAGACAGAAAATTAGAAAACAGAGAGAAAGAAAAATAGAATGAAAAGATAAAGAAATAAGCCAAACTTCCAAAATTTATGGGAACTTGATACATTCAAAATATACAAGCCCCAAGTCTGATTTTTAAATGATCAACATCAGACATATCATGTCTTTGCTGTTAAAATCCAATAACAAAAGATAGAAGCATAGAAATGGTAACACTTTACTTATAATAATAAAAATAATAGAATTCATAAAGCAGCTACTCAATATGCTGGAAAAAATCAGTAAACAAGTCAGTATATTCCAAAGTTCTGAAAAGGAGAAAATAAAGACTTTCCCAGATGAGCAAATATGGAGAGAATTTGTGCCTCAAGCCTCAATAAACTCTCAAAGGAAATCCAGTAGGTAGAAGAGACCTGACCACAGTTAACAATTCAAAGTTATATAAATAAAAAGCATGATTAAAAGAAAGACACACTTTTCCTTTCTTCTTTAACTGTTTAAAAACATACTATTTCTTGAACTTTTCAAAACTATATTACTGGGTTCTTTCATGTGAATATAAAAATGTGGAGCATCAAGTGTCTTAAATGGATAAAGAAAATATAGCTACACTGGAGCAAATTTTCTATATTTTAAATACATATACATTTGAACTTGACTTTGATAAAGTGAAATTTAGCATAAACTGTGGAGCAAATACTAAGAAAATGATTAAAAATATTTGATAACATCGACAAAGAATTTAAATTTTATAGGAAAGGTCAGTAGGAAAGGTATAAGTGCTGGTGTGGTGACACACACTTGTAAATCCAGCACCACATGGGAGGCAGATACAATAGAATCAGGAGCTTATGGCCAGCCTCAGCTGCATAACAATGTGTGCTCAGTCTGGGCTACATGATCCCTTGTCTCCAAAACAAAACAAAACACAAAAAGGTTGGGGACAAAGAAATAAACAAGAGACAGGAGAAAATGGGAATTTAGGAACTACAGAAAAATAAAGATGAAGATATGACACAAAGGAAACAATTATCACAAGTTGTTTTGCTACTTTTTATACTGTTGTGCTAAGATACTATGACTAACATGGCACTGGGGCAGTGGCTGAGAGATAGATTACATGTTAAAACAACAACCACAAGCCAGAGAAAAAAAGAGAGACTCTGGGCCTGTTGGGGGCTTTTGCAATGTCCATGCTCCAAACTTCCATGGCACATCTTCTCCCACAAGGCCACATCTTCTAATCCTTCCCAAGTAGTCCCACTAACTGGGAGCAAGTATTCAAAGGTATGAGCCTATGGGGACTATTCTAATTCAAACTGCCACATAAATTAACCACTGTGACCAAGTGTGGTCACATTCAGCAGTAATTCTAGAACTTGAGAGACTGAAGTGGGGAGGGTCTTGAAGGGACCAACCCCCTGCTTTAGCAACCATGGCAGGCTGCAGAAAAGACTCAACATGTGCTTGTCTGACCTTGCTGGGCCTGCCCTAGTCACTAGGAGGTCAGATGCCCTCCTCGTGGTAAGGAACCAATCAGAAGTTAGCTGGTGGGCTGTGCTTTATGACTTTATAGTACAAGTACACAACAGTGATATGCAGAGCATAGCAACCACCCTTAGAGGGCCTATAGGCCATAACAAGCAGTTGACCAATCAACACAAGTCATCCAAGCCTGGAAGCACACCAATCCTGAGACCGTTGTGTACTCCTAATCCGGGACCTTCTCCAGCCTCCACTGAAATGAAAGGATGAAGGGCCAGAGGTAATGAAATTAGTTCTTAAACAATAAAAGACTTTTTGCTTTTGCATCGGAATGGGTGTCTTGGTGATTTGGGGGGTTCAGAATTTGGGCACAACAGGTCAAGTTGTATTTCAGTCTACATACTGAGTTTGAGGCCAGCTTTGGTTATGTAGTAGTACTGTGTGTCAAGAAAACAACAAATAAGCAAATAAATAAACTGAATATTAAATGTAGATAATCACTTCAGCAAAAGGCAGAAGCCATCAGAGAACATAAAACCAGCAATATGCTAATACATCAACACAATAATACAAGGCTCCTTACAAGGATGAGGATAAACATATCCTGTGAAGACAATAGCAGTGCAAATGCTGTAAGGCTATATTAGTACCAGAAACAGATTTAAGGAGAAAATGTCAATAGAGACATGGAGGACTTTTAAAATAATAAATATTCAAGAATATATACCAATTACAAATATGTACAGACAACAGAAAGTTACTAAAATTTATGAAGTAAAAACTGATTGAACTCAAAAGATGAACAATAAAATAATGAATGTAGATTTAAATGTCTACTCTCAGAAATAATTTTAGAAACTAAACAGAAAGATTATATTAATATGTGACTTAATATCATAAATAGCATAATTCATATTTATAGAACATTCCATCAAAGAATAGAAAATATGCATTCTTTTCAATAGCACATGAAGAATTCTCTAGCATATACTATATGCTGAGTCATACAATGATATTAATATATTTTTACACATGGACATTATAAAAATTGGATTCTTCAAATGGAATTAACATAGAAACAAAATGGGGAAATATACAAATATTAGAAAATTGGAAATGTACTTCAATAACTCATAGACCACATGTTATTCTTTTGTTTAAAAAGAAGAAAAGAGAAATGCTGAGACATGAGACATAAGACTATAAGTTTATTATAAGGCCTGGCAGAATAGGGAGACTAAGAAGAGGATCAGGGGTAAATGGCTGACCGCCATGGCCGGTCGCCATAGAGAGAGCACATAGGTGAGAGAGAGTAGAAAGGAAGCTGAGAGGAAACAGAGCGGGGAAACAGAGAGAGGGGAACAGAGAGAGGGAACAGAGAGAAGGAATAGAGAGCATAAATGGGCAGGGGCCTATCTTTTAAAGGGGTCCTCTGTATCTGTGTGCAGACTTAGTTCCCATGGAACCTTGGGCTGACCAGGGTACTGCCTGTTCCACCAGGTAACAGGGGCAGGCCAGCATAATGCCTGAACCTTTCACCACAGAAATCTCAAAGAATCCTGGATAAATATTTTGAAATAAATAAAAATGAAACTATAGCACTCAAGATTTATTATATAAGATTAAAGTAGCACTCATTGAAATTTATAACTATAAATGCCTATATGAGGAAAGAAGAAATATCACAAATACATAACCCAAGCTTTAAACATAAGAAATTAGAGTAATAAAAAATGTACTCTGAACCCAAAACAAAAGATGGAAATCACAAAAAGTATTAGAGCAGAAATAAGTACTCTCCTGAATATGTAAATCCTCTCTCTTTATCCTTAGTATTTTTGTATTTAACTAGGAGTAGCTATAGAAGCTGGAACACTAGAAAGGGTCCATTGATGGACAGGTTCCTTTAGGGAGCAGAGAGAAGCAGAGCATATTTAAAAGGAAAGTAGAGAGGGAAAATACTAAGAGTAGAACAGTTAAAGCTGTGAAAGATTGGTGAGGTGGAAGGATGGGGGAATGAAGAGGAGGGTTAATCAAAATTAAAAACTGTACAAAAACAGAAAACAGGCATGTGCAAACCTACAAACCATCTTATTACTCAAATATATATATATATTTATATATGTAATATATATATTATATATATAATATATATATCACACATACATGTAAAATATATATCCTTTTTTTGTTTTGTTTTATTTTCAAGACAGGGTTTCTCTATATAGTTTTGGAGCCTGTCCTGGAACTAACTCAATAGACCAGGAGGTCAGATGCCTGCCTTGTGGCAAGGAACCAATCAGAAGTTAGCTGACGGCATTATGCTTTATGGCTTTGGGTGTGCTTTATGGACAAGCACACAGCAATGATGTGCAGAGCATAGCAACCACCCTGGGAGGGCCTATGGGCCATAACAACCAGTTGACTAATCAACACAGGGAAAACCCTCCAAGCCTGGAGGCATACCAATCCTGAGCCTGTGCGTACCCCTAGACCACTCCCCTTATGCTGCCCTATAAGATCTCTACACAGACACATCGAGCTATCTTTTCTAGCCATCTGCCATGGTGGGTGGATGAAAGACCCAAACTAACATGGGGT
The DNA here is from genome assembly GCF_003668045.3 of Cricetulus griseus. Taxonomy (NCBI): domain Eukaryota; kingdom Metazoa; phylum Chordata; class Mammalia; order Rodentia; family Cricetidae; genus Cricetulus; species Cricetulus griseus. Next base: position 57,630,417 of record NC_048600.1, read on the forward strand.
TAGCCCGTTAAGCAACTACAATAAAGCCTCGTGCAGTTTGCATCAAACTTTTGACTCCGCCTGGTGATTGGGGTGACCACAGTCCTGGGCTGAGATCCTGGGGGCCTGAGCTCCCAGGGGTCTTTCAGATAGATGAATGTGTGGATGGGTAGACATAGAATCACTAATTAACTTTGATAATTGTTGAATCAGTCTGCATTTTTGTGTAATCTAGAAATATTTTCATAGACTAACTAGCATAATTGAGACAGAAAAGAAATAAAACTATTACTTGAAAGAGGCAAGAGCTTTTGACGACACCAAAAAGACTTTAACCAGTGTCTTAATTAGGATTTCTATTGCTGTGAAGAGATGCCATGGCCACGGCAACTCTTACAAAGGAAAAAAAAAATAATCAGGGTGGCTTACATTTTCAGAGATTTACATTATCATCATGGTGCAACACAGTAGTGTGCAGATAGACTTGCTGCTGGAGAAGGAGCTGAGAGTCCTACATCTTGACTCACAGGCAACAGGAAGTGGTCTGTCTCACTAGGGTTGAAGGAAAAAGCTTGTAGATTCAAGATACCTTTATTCAGATAAATACCAGCCAAATGCAAGCCAGAGCATGCCCAGGGACAGCAAGGCAGGGAGGCCAGAGAGAGAAAGGGCAACAGAAGGGGAAGAAATCATTCCATGTGCTCATGGTCGCTTAAGAGCCCATGGTGCATCATTCTGACTTCACCTTGACCATGCCTTGACAGGCATGGTCAGGCACACCTGTAGCCAGCCCTTAGGAGGTGTGGTTATGATGTCTCCCTACAAGGTGTAGCTTGAACAAAGTCCACCTCCTCAGTGACACACTTCATCCAATAATACCACACCTCCTCCTACAAGGCCTTACCTCCTCATAGTGCCACTCACCTTGGGGACCATTTTCTTTCAAACCACCAACCCAGACTCCTTTAGATACATTAGATATGAGGGTTGGACAGACTATATTATGGATAGAATTATATTATGGGTGGTGGGGTAAGGCCACCTTGGAGACAGGTACTAGCAAGATGGAACACCAAATAAAGCTGTGAAGCCTTTAGGTAGAAAGGAATCCACAATAGACTTGATAGACCTTCAGGTCCTTAGAGGGCCAGGACCAAATATTTTTAATGGAACCTGCCCCTTGCCATCACCCCCTCTACCTTTACAGAGGCCAGACTCCTCATGCATGTGCCTCTGGGAAAGTGAGTGGTTTTATGACAACTTGAAGGGCAAGTATATTCTGTATCTGATACAAAGGAGAACAAGAGTTGAAACAATGAAAATCCATAGGGTAAAAGTCTGTGGAAGAGAGGGCTTGGAGACAGCAAGGAGATGTCTATAAGATTGTTTTTCTCTCTGCTGTAGTTGAAAAGTATTTGTGGGATATGCCACCTCCTCTCTATTTGAAACACAAACAGGGTACAAATAGCTAAGTATGAATGTAGCATGACTATTTTATGGTAGTGATTTGGACATAATAGATGGTCCCAAGGGTGGGGCATAAAGGATATGAAGCGATTTCTTTCCTCCATTCTAGTTGTCATCTTAAAAGGGAAGGTGGTAATTACAGGAAACAAAACAGAAAGAAGAGAGTGGATGGAAGTTCCTAACAAAATCAAGATCAAAGGAAACATGGTCATAGGTTTATAAAAGATGCCTCTTCACATTTTCAGCTATCACTCAGGTCTGTTTGCTGATAAAAAAAAAATAGGTTCAAGCCAGAAATATGAATGTCTGTCCCAGACATGGCACAATTCCCACAGGCCCTACATGAATAATATTACAGCTGAGAAGGAAGCTGGGGATATAACAGTCCAGTGAAAGTAGTAACAAGACCTACAAATATGAGGCAGGATTAGGATTGTGTATGGGGGTATGGGTCAATATGCCTTTGGTGTCGTGATAACCATTGGCAAGGCTGGGGTAAAACTAAGAATAAGGAATGTTTAAGCTTCCTTTTAGTATGGTGTTATCCTGAACACCTGTCAAATTTTCAAAATGTACAGTGATGTCACTCTTCTAGGTGGAGCCTTCATGTTAAAAAAAAAACGCCATCCCCATGGATTTTTTTCAGTAACTACTTCCTTAACCTCTTTACACGTGAAGACATGATCCAACTATCAATAGAGAGATGCTTACAGTAGAATGACACAAGAGAGTGATGGGAATAGTGGAGAAAGAGAAGACCAAAAGAAACTAGTTTGTTGGAAGGAATTTGAAGGTTCTGATTTGTTTAATTAAGTCTCCTACCTTATGGACAACTTTGGTTTAAACCATGACAATTCTCTACTGGAGATAAGCTCAGGTCATGTACCACATCTTTTTTCTGTTGAGTTCCTAGTAAATCTCCTGAAGTTAAATTGACTAGAGGCACCAAATATTGTCATCTTGATGTATATTAATGGTATGATATTGAGTGAACAAGTTAGGGTCTACTGGCAAAGAAGATTCCAATGGGAGGTGAACTACTGAAAAGAAAGGCAAAGATTTCTTGGGAGTCCCCATCAATAGTCTGATAAAAGAAGTTCACTGAGTCCTCCAAAATCACCCATTGGCCTTGATGCCTGGATGGCTGAAAAAGAGATAAACAACATGGCTCACCCTCGATGTAGCCCAATAGTATTTGATTTTCTCTAAATAGTTAATCATGGACTGGAAAGAGGTGGTTTGAATAACAGGGTTTCACTTATTTCCTAATCCCAAGGCTGCTTTGTAGCTGAGTTTAAGTAACAGGAAGGCTTTCCCCCTAAACATGAAAATTTCTCTTGGGTCCCTGTTTTATTTTCCAGAACTTTCTATTCATCTTTCCCATTAACCAGCAACCTCTGTGAGGGCAAAGATTGTGTTTATTCCCCTTTCTGTCATGCCACCCAGTCTAGAAACAAACCTCCAGAGGAGGAAGTATATAGCACTCAGAACTTTTACCCACATGCATGCGTCTACTTCTTCTAACTATGTATCACTGAGTACTCCTAGGGTCTACAAACCCACCAATAGGATGTCTGATTCCAGGGAAATGAGATGACTGGAGAAGTTTGATCAGCTAAATTTGTTTTGTTTTTTATATGACATTGGCAGCCAGCTTTCATGTATCAGATTCCTTTCTATAGGAATACTTGTTCCCTTTGGAGTTAGAAACTTGCATCCTGAGGCAATGTTCTGCTCTCCTTGGAATTAAATTTCACAAGTACACCGCACAGGGTGTCATGGGTTAAAGAGGATCCTCATTTCAAGAGTTATGGTGTGCAACTCCTCTAAATTACTAGGTTTGAAAATCTGGCACCTTGAATCTGTCCTCCAAAAGCTGTGGCTCTATTATGCACTAGTTAGCATGCATAATGGGAAGGAAGGAGGGGGTTTTCATCAGATGAGATCAAGGATCACTATTTATGCACACCATCACTCAGAATGATTCTTATTTATGTGTTTCACTTTTCGTTTAGTTTCTTCAGATCAAAGAGACTCAAAGGAAGGAAAGACAAGAGGAGGAATCAAACATGAGCAAGCTTGTGTTAATTTCTGATTTTCCAGACCTGGTGACAGCTTAGAATCAAGGAGGGAAGAAAAATCAGGCTTGAAACCTGCTTTGTCAAGACACATAGGTTTGTCATTGTTCTCCATATGACATTAAACAAGTTAATATCATTTGGTCACTATTTCTGCAGGAATAACTAACCTTGTGGGTGATGTTAAAGGAGCAGGAAGCATGGGTCTCAGTCATATGCATCTGTAACCCAAGCATATGAGTTAGTACATAGTTAGACCTCCCCAGTTCCCTGACCAGCCAGGCAGTCTATTTAATCAGTGAGCTCTGGATTGAGTAGGAGAACCTGTCTAATAGAGCAAACGATTACCAGCCTACATTCCACACCACCAGAGAAGCTAGGAAACAAGGAGGACTCTAAGAGAGATATACATGGTCTCCCAGAGAAGGGGAAAGGGACAAGATCTCCTGAACAAATTGGGAGCCTGGGGGCAGGGGAAAGGAAGCTAGGAGAATGAGAAGGGGAGAAGAGGAGGGGTGAGGAGGACATGAGGGAGGAGGAAGGTTGAGTTGGGGAAGAATAGATGAGAGCAAGATGAGAAATACCATATTAGAGAGAGCCATTATATGTTTAAAGAGAAATCAGGCACTAGGGAAATGTCTGAAGATGTACAAAGATGACACCAACTAACAATCTAAGTAATATAGGAGAGGCTACCTTAAATAACCTCCCCTGATAATGAGATTGATGGCTGATGCCATCCTATAGCCTGATGATTGATGTCATCCTATAGCCTTCATCCAGCAGCTGGTGGAAGTAGAAGCAGACACCCACAGCTAAACACTGAACTGGAATCCAGTTGCAGAAAAGAATGAGTGATGAGCAAAAGGATCCAGACCAGGCTGGTGAAACCCACAGAAACAGCTGGCCTGAACAATGGGGAGCTCTTGGTCCCCAGACTGATAGCTGGGAAACCAGCATGGAACTGATGTGGGTGTCATCCCTGAACGTGGGTGTCAGTGAGGACACCTTGGAAATCCATGGGGCCTCTTGTAGTAGATTAGTACTTATCTCTAGCATAGGTATAGACTTTGGGAGCCCATTCCACATAGAGGGATACTCCCTGAGCCAAGACACATGGGGATGGGCCTAAGCGCTATCCCAAAGGATATGACAAACTCTGATGACCCCCTGTGGCAGGCCTCACCTTCCCTGGGGAGCACAAAGGGTATCTGATAGGCAGTGTTTTAGTTGGGGGGGTCATTGTAGGGGAGGAGGGGTGGAAGAGGGAACTGGGATTAACATGTAAAACAATCTTGTTTCTAATTCAAATAAAAAATGAAAATAAAGGAGAACCTGTCTAAAAATAATGATGGAGAGTAATTGGGGAAGCCATCTCATATCAACATCTGGTCTTCACACACAGGCTTACATGTTTGCATATGCAGCTGCAAGCACACACACACACACACACACACACACACACACACACACACACACACACACACAGAGGCATCCATGACATGCCAAAAATAGTAATATTAATAAAAGATATCTGTTCACATGCAAATCCTTAAGAGCAATGTCTGTTTTACTCATTGCTTTTTTTGTTTGCTTGTTTGTACTACATTGATGAGGAGGTTTATGACATATTTATTATGTTTTATAGCTTTCATTGTATGTTTCTGTTCTAAACATCTTGAACCAAGATTCCCTAGGTAATGTTGGTTCAAGGAAATTTCCTAACTTTCTCCACTAAGCAAGCAGACTACCTAACCCCTGTCATTCCTTTCCCCCAGAATTTGAAGTTCCTTACCCTGCTACTTTCATGCAGCATAGATTTCTAGTCTCTGAAGCCTTGGGCTGACTACTGAGGGACTGAAGCCCTAAAGGGACTAAGAAGGGCAAATTTCAAGAATAGAAGGTATTTTCACAATAATGAGCCTTTATTAGCAAGAGTTTAAATTTACACAGGGCACAAGGCATGGATTATAATTCAGGTTGTGCATCATGCTAATTTGTAACCATGAGAAAATGGATTTGTAAATTTTGAATTTTCCTCTCTGTAGAATAGAAGTAAATGAATATGTGGTGTAATGTTTTGATGACTACATGAGCTGACTTGAGAATAATGCTCAAGCATAGGATCACATAATCATTAGAGGACAGATCTGGATTCGAGGGCAATTTGACTGTGACATCATTAACCACACTCACTTCCAGGCATAATCTGGCTGTCTAGGGAAATGTTCCGTTCTTCCCTTACTGTTTCATGTGCATTCCTCATGATGCTGTGTACTCAGTGGAAGAGGACCACATTCCCCAAACAGAGGAGGTCTCTCCCAAAATGGAGCAGCTCTCCATCTTCATTAAGGGTACATGAGAGCTAGTGATCACCTGCTAGAACCTCAAAACAATCTCTCAATAAATAGATTTGTAAGACACTTGGTATGTTGTAGACTTTTAGTAAGGAGCAGTAAATTGCTAACTCAGATTTAATGATTCAGAGTCCTTTGTGTATTTTGAAATGGGACCCTGAATGCATATATCAGGAAAGGAGGCTGATGGGGGAAGTCCTTCTGTGTATATGTCTCTCTTATTGGTTAATGAATAAAACACTTTTGGCCAATAGGGAAGCAGGATAGGCAGGACTAGAAGAGAAGGAGGATTCTGAGAAATGCAGTAAAGAGGAGTCACCGTGTGAGCCCGGAAAGAAAGGACACATAAGGCCAGCGTCCTGGGTAAGATAAGTCCTTATAAAAATATATAGATTAGTAGTTATGGTTGATAATTAAGACTGAGCTAGCAAATAAAAAAATCCTAGTCATTGGTCAGCAGCATTGTAACTAATATATGACTCTCTGTGTTATTTGGGAGCCCAAAAGTGTCGGCAGAACACAGGGAGCTAGCGGAAAGAATTATCATTACAGGAGGCTAGATAAACATTTGTACAATGGCTCAACAAATGAGCTAATGAGACAGAAAACTCCTTTCCATACTGCCTTGAGCAGTCATTCAGTCAAACATCCATTCAACTTGATTCATTCATTGACAAATGCCTGGAGTATTGTTACTCCTACCTCTAGAAGTCAGTAAAATCTGCTAGAATGTAGAAAACAGGAAAATATAATCAATCCCAGAAATAAAACTACTATATAGATAGAAGCTATATCAAAAAATAAGATGAAATAGGGAACAAACTCTGTAACTCAGGTCATAGGGAAGCACTTTCCGAGGGAAGAGATAAGAACTGGAAACCATGGAGCTGGAAAAATTGACCAGAAAAAAAATTATCAGGTGTGGGCTGAGGCATTAATTTTAGGCAGTAAGAAGAAAATGCAAGAAAAATCTGGAAAAGCAGACAGCTTGTCTTATCTAAAAACTGCAAAAGGTCATGTGACTACAAGAGAATGAGAAGATTATTTTGGTTTCATTTTTTAACCTTTATTTTTTCATACAATATATTTTCATCATATTTTCTACACACTGACTCTTCCCACATGCCCTCTGTTTCCCTACCTACCAAACTTCATAATCTATATATATTGCTTTACTTCTCTCTATTTCTCTTCAAATAATATCAAACAAAATGAAAATTAAAACAAATAAGCAAACAAAATAAAAAGGCAGAAAATATCAAAATAAAACAAAAGCTCACAAAAAAAACAAACATGGAATCCATTTTGTGTTGGACAACTACTCCTGAGCATGGGACCTCCCTAGAGTGTGGTTGATATACCCAGTGACTCTTCATTGGAGAAAGTTGATTTACCTTTCCCAGCAAGTATCAATTGCAAACAGCTTTCTGGTTAGGGGTGGGACTTTGTGTCTACTTCCCCTTCTCAGTGTTGGGATTTCTGTCTGAGTTGAACCTGTGCAGGTCTTGTGAGTGCTATACGGTCTCTGTGCATTCTTTTGGTTTCTTCTTTTTTTAATCAAGTCTTTCTATCTGCCTTTGATAGAATTATGAGGGGAAATGCCCAAAGCATTATAAAATATGATAAGTCTCTTTTCAGTGGAATTCTCGTAATTCAAGTAAAAGCAATCTGGAAAATGAAATGGTTGTGGAGGTTTCTTTTTGCAAAACTGAACAAAGAAGCTGGCTGCCCTTCCCCTGGCTAATGCTGATAATTATCTGTGAAGACTCCTTTGCTCTCTAGATGAGTTTCTGCAGGTTTCAATGAAACTCATTCCACAGTGGCTGTAAGGGGCAGACAAGAGGTTGTCAACACCTGAATCTGTCTAGTTCGAAATAAAGGATTCTGAAACTTGGCATGAGTACCTACCTTTCTAGAGGTTCCACTTTAACATTTAAAAATCATAATGTCTTCAAATCACAGCCTTTCATTTTGAAATATTTACAAACCAGCCCACAGCTTAATTTTATCTTTCGTTTCCATTGTAACTTAAATACAGTAATGAATTAAATGGAATTAAGTAACAGAAGTGAAAAGATCTTAGGGACTACTTCATGCTTCCTTTGAGTCTACCCAAAGATATGATGGGTCATGGACGACATCACATAACAAATTAGAATCAAACACAGACTGAAATTTTATCTCAAATATTGTTTCCTTATTAGAGAAGCTCGACTTTGCAGTGTAGATTTGTAAATTTTGTTATTTGAAAACATGCCAAATGCTTGTTTTAGAATAATCCTTCCTAAGAAGCTATAAAGATATGAGCATTTCCATGGAGCATAATACTGCCCCTTTAAGAATAATACTAAATCATTTCTTCTAGGGACCACAGTAGCAGTAGCACTTTAGTAAACACCATCTAGTGGAGCTGTGAAGCAAAGCACATTTCCTCCCACGGATCCCTCCCAAAGAGAAATTCCTTCCTCAGGCTCACATTTTAATCAATATCATTATCTCCCTGAGTGCTACATGATTAAAAATAACACTGAAAATTGTCCTACTTCCAGAACCCAGCAGGGAGGATGACACTGCTCAAAAGGAAGTTGGTTCGTGAGAACAAAGGTTTTTGAGGCCGTACTGCAAACAGTGGAGCCAAAGGGCCCAACATCCCTACCCTTGCTTTATTGTAAGAGAAACAAAATAGAAGTGAGTTAGCCATGCTACCACCTTCCCATGATAGAGATGCCCAGGGGGGACATGGAAAGTAGTGGGTGATAAATTGAACACTTTATTGTAAACAATCTGTAAGACAAAACAACAACTCTCATTTTAAGGAGACATATTTCCATTTCCCTCAGGGAATGAGGAAGGAGTTAGAGAGTATACAGTATGCTCTTTTCCTCAGACAGTCAGATGGAAGATTCTGGAATATCAAGTAATATACCAGAAAAGTTTTCTCTGCAGTATGAACCTGGACAAAAAAAGTCAGGTGGCACCAGATGGATGGCATTCAATTGCTCAGGAGCTGACTGTTTGTTTAGGCACACAGGCATGGGCAGAACAGTGTGGGCTCTGTTGTTCAATACATTACCAGGTGAGACATTCTGTAATGATTACTACAGAGCTGAATCACTCACATCATTCTGACAGCACAGCAGAGCAACAGCAAAAGAGACTTAAGCTTTCAAAGTTAAAAGAAAAACCCTTCCTACAAAATCTACACAGCCCTCTTGTTTCCATCCTTCTGGACACTAACTCTGAGCTCTCAAGATGAAGAAAGGACAGGGATAGGAATAGAGATGTGGCTTGATTACAGGAGATGTTCCATGTGAAAGAGCAAAGGAAACTGGAAAGAGTCAAGATGCTGCCTAGCTGTCCTGCTGCTGCCCAACATCACTGTGGGCTCCAGAGCTCAGGGTCACACATGATTCATAATCCCAAGAGTGTTCTACACAACTCTTCCTGAAAGGAGAGTTCTCATCATTCATCTTCAGGAACCCTGGAGATCTGTGTGGTCATGAATGTTTATAGCAAAAGAGGAGTCTATCTGATGGTTTCTATTGCCATAATAAAACACCGTGAAGAGGAAAGGGTTTATTTCAGCTTACAATTCCACTATCACTGAAGGAAATTGTTGTGGGAGCTCGGTCCATTTAGTCAATGACATTTGCAGTGACTAGCCTTGTGGTTTTCTCTGATATGTGACTAGATAAGAACTGAGGGCAGGGGTCCCTCTCCCTCTCCCTTTCCTTCTTCCTCTCCCTTTCCTTCTCCCTCTCCCTTTCCTTCTCCCTCTCTCTTTCCTTCTCCCTCTCCCTCTCCCTGTTCCTCTCCCTCTCCCTTTCCCTTTTTCGTTTTCCTATACCTCTGCCATGGACAGCTTCCTGACACATGGTCAATGACCTGGTACAGAGCTTTCCCCATCCTTCCCCGGTGCAAGCAGAGGCAATGGCATCACTTCTCATTGTACTCCTGAGTGTGTGTGATCCCCATTTCATCACTTAATAAATAAGCCTTATTCCCAGATATCTGTGGATTTCTCTCTTTAGGAAGTCATGGCTGAAACTCAAGGTTGAAGGAGAAGCTGAAGCAGAGACCATAGAGGAGTGCTACTGGTCTGCTTCTCAGCCTGCTTTCTATACAATGTGGGTTCACATGGCCCTCCCACATGAGTCCCTGATTAAGAAAATAGCCCACAGACTTGATTACAACCAATGTTATGGGGGTATTTTCTCAGTTAAGATTCCCACTTCCTAAATGACTCCAGCTCATGTCAAGTTGACACAAAAATAAAAAAAATCTAACCAGAACAAATTTCTTTCTCCATCCTTCTGTTAGATTATCCACTCCCTCCAGGCAGTTTTACTTAATGGCCATGATGTGGGGGTTATAAGTCAAATAAGATCCCCCCAACAGGTCCTGAGCCTTAATTGAAGAACTCTAGAGGAGTTGGGAAGCAAAAGGTTGCATCATTCACATATGGCACTTTTGTGTGTTTATCATAAGGTCAGACACAACTAGTGTTCTTCAATAAAATGAAAAGTTATTCGGACAAGGATAAGAAGCAGTAGATAGATGGAGGGAGGAAGTGGCATTTGAGAGGGGTTGGAAGGATGTTTTGAAAGGCTGAGAATAAAAGAACACATTCCAGGAGGCAAAAATGTGAGCCGACTGAGAGACAGCAAAGGACAAAGCTGTAAGGAAGACTCTGAAGTAGATGAAAATAATGGAAGACAAGGAAAGATGACAGACGGTGGAAGAAGCCCAGGGAAAGCAATGTGTGTCATTGAAGATCAAGTATTCAGACCATATATGAAGAGTAAGAGGGAAGAAGTGTGAGGTTTCTCACTGGCAGTTTTGACATCTCAGAGATCTCATACCTGGAGTTAGCCTGCTGAGAATTCCTGACAGTACTTCCACACACTGGTCTTCATCTCACTAAACAGTATTTTCTGGCCTCGTCTGTGGCTTCCTTACTATCTTGGTTACTTTTCTTGTTTCTGTGATAAAAATACCTGGCAGCAGCCACTTAAGGAAGAAATTTAGATTCACAGTTCAAAGCTCCATCCAGCACAGGGTCTAGAGCTTGCCACTGCTCGTATCACATCTACACTCGGGGAGAAGAGAGACAATGAACTGCTGCTTATGTAACATCCTCTGTATTGCTTTTCAAGTTAAAAATATTTATTTTTACTCATGAGAATGCATGTAGCTGATTGCTTGTATGTACATTATGGTATAAAGATCCCCTTGAAGATAGTAAGAGGGTATCAGATCCCCTGGACTGGCTGTAATCTGCCTATGTGGGTTCTGGAAACTGAACTCAGGTCTGCTGCAAGAGCAGCAAGCATTCTCAAGCCACAAGCCATCTCTCCAACTCTTTTTCTGTTTTTCAATTTTGAATAATTAAATGTATTTTAACTGATAATAGCATGAATTTACATAACAATGAGATATACATTATATGTTTCTATGTGTTATTTAAAACAGAGTAAACATATATATCTCCTCAAGCATTTACTATGTATCATAAAAACACTCAACACCAGCTTAAAAATATTTTTATTTATTTTTTGTGAACTTCTTATGGGCATACAATGTATTATAGTCATATCCTCTCCTCTCCCTGCACCTTCCTTTGGATGCCCCAACACATCCCCCTCCTAACTCCATGTCATATTCATATCCCACTGCACCCAGTTAGTACCACTCACATCTTCTTCAGGAAGTCCAGAACTCAAGCCTAGAGAACAATGCTACCCAAACTTAGGGTGGGTTTTCCCACCTCTATGAACCTCATCAAGTAACGTGTCCACAAGAAGTTCAACTAATGCTCTGCCTTCTTTGTCAGTTCACTGTGCCTGACTCAGCATCTGATAATTGAGTCTAGTTTTGAGGTGAATCAGAACATCTCCCAACCAAGGCCATCTCTCTCTGTATACATTATATTTGCCCTGCTTCCAAAAGTCAAGAGGGCAATTATAGACTGACCCAAGGCACATATGCAACCGTGGCTGACCAGATGAAACACTTTTTATCCCTCTGAAATCCACCAGTGTTTCCATTGTCTTCATCCTGCAAGTGATCTCACTATGAGACTCTGCATGGGAAAACAGAAGCAACCTACATTTCACTACCATACACATTTCCAAACTCAAACTGCCCAGAATCTCTCTGTGATTAAATATAAATGTCACTTCTGCCCTGCCCCAACATGCTCTTTCCATTTAACAATGGATTAGTAACCTAGTCAGCTGAGACTTGGAGACAACTTAAGAAGTTATTTGCAAACTGCCTTGGAAGTTCTGCTTATTCATTTATTTAAAATTTTTCTGTTTAAGTTTTGAGTGGCATGCTATTCATTTTCCTCATCAGGCAGTTAACCTCATTTTCAATCAATTCTTTTAAACTTATCCTTTCAGCATCATTTTTATAAAGGTTTGACCTCAGAACACTTCACATTCAAAAAGTATAGTCAATACTCAAAAATATTGAGAAATTCCATTTTCCACTAGAAAGCAAAAATGAGACAGAAGTAAAATGTTCAAAGCAATAAACACTAAAACTTTTCTCTCTCCATTCTTTCCTCTCATTCACATCTGTTCCAACATTATATTTGCCCTCAAAATCTCTTCTCTGATCCCATAAGACAGTGTCCCTTCCATCTCGCTTCCACTGACCTCTTTCTTCTGGCCCTTTATTTTACAGACTGTCTGAGAATGCCTCTCAATGAGAATCACTGCTTTTAGAAGAAGGAGAAATTGATCCCTCAATTTTGGGATTCTCATTTTTGTGGCTGTGTGCATTTGTGTCAAGTCTTCTAATTCCCACCTTCTGGTCCTGCTAATGTGATGTGACTAGACCTCAGAGTCCTTCTCCCACACAACAGCACTTCATAGATTTGATGAAAGCCTATACCCACTCACTTTTATGCCCTCATATTATCTGGAATTTCCAGGGAGTTGTTTTATTTCTGGGTCTTCATCCACAATATATGTTACAAGCATCCCATTCAAAAGAGGTTGAACCAAATAGAATTTGGAGATCTGGCAAATATCTCATTGGATAAAATGTTTTCTGTGTAAGGGCAAGGACTGAAGTTTAGATCCCCAAACTCCATATAAGTTTCAGGTGGGTAAGGTGGTTCCATGTAGTATCAGCCCTCTGAAAGGAGAGATATTGTTCTCCAAAGCAAGCTGACTAGCTAGACTGCTCATATGGGTGTACTCTTAGTTCAACTGAGAGATCCCGCCTCAAAGAATAAAGTAAGAAATGACCATTGAAGACTCCAAATATCAAGTTTGTTACAACACACGTGTGTACATGCATGCACGTACACAAACACACACACACACACACACACACACACACACACACACACACACACACACACACACACACACATATTCAAGTATACCACACACATACACACAAGAAAAATAAAGAAATAGGGAATTGTTGTCAACAAATATTAACTAAGCACTCTTAACTTGAAAGAATCATCTTTTTATATAAAACAAAATGTGAAGACCTTAAAATGAAATATTAATTAATGCACATGACTTGTTTATGTTAGCTATACTGCTTAGGGAAGATCTTTGGTAGATATAACATGGAGTGACTGACACAAAGGATATAATCATGTGACAAACATGAGGATAAGTTCAAAGACCTCAGTGGTTACAGTTTGGCATGCTCAAGGAGAAAGAAGGATAAAGGAGAATTAAGATGCCATGGCTTGCAGTGTGGTCATAGGCATGAAGGTAACAGGACAACAGTCTACTTTTAGCAAAGTGTTGTAACTTGGGTAAATGACCCCAAAGGCTTGATTACCATCATATAGCACTATTGGAATGTTACAGAACCTTTAAGGGGAAATAGCAACTGGATGGCAGGTGGTTTGGTAGCTTGCTATGGAGTAGGTTATTAAGACCTATGATGGGTCTTGATAGTTATGGCTCTTTCTTCTTGTTCTCCTTTCTACATAGCTACCATGAGGTAAGTACCTTTGCCTGCCATGCATTCCACCATGTTTCACTATCCTACCACAAATCTGTTAGCAACAGACTGAGATCCCTAAACCTATGAGCCAAAATAAACCATCCCTCTTCTTAAGTTGATATACCTCCAGTACATTTTATAGCAACAGAAACCTGACTAACACATGGGGAGAAAGGCCAGGTGATGATGTGAGTTAATGAAAGAAGTATTTTCATATTTTTCAGATTTTTTTATTTGAATTAGAAATAAGATTGATTTACATGACAATCCCACTTCCCTTCTCCCTCCTGTCCTCCTGTACCACCTCCCCCCAACTAAAACCCTACCTATCACATATCCTTTCTGCTCCCCCTGGATGGTGGGGCCTTCTATAGGGTGTCATCAGAGTCTATCATATCCTTTGGGTAGGGCTTAGGCCAACCCCGTGTGTCTTGGCTAAGGGATTATTCCTTTATGTGGAATGGGCTCCGAAACTCCTCACCTATAATAGGGATAAGTACTGAACTACTACAGGAGGTCCCATAGATTTCTGAGCTTTCCTCACTGAAACCCATGTTCCTGGAGTCTGGATCAGTCCCATGCTGGTATCCCAGCTATCAGTCTGGGGACCAAGAGCTCTCCGATGTTCAGGTCAGCTGTTTCTGTGGGTTTCACCAGCCTGGTCTGGACCTCTTTGCTCTTCACTCATCTGGATTCCAGTTCAGTTCATTGATTAGTTATGGGTGTCTGCTTCTACTTTCACCAGCTGCTGGATGAAGGCTATCAGGTAGCATATAAGTCAGTCATCAATCTCATTATCAGGGGAGGGCATTTAAGATAGCCTCTCGTCTGTTGCTTAGATTGTTAGCTGGTGTCATCTTTGTAGATCTCCAGACATTTCCCTAGTGCCTGATTTCTCTGTAAGCCTAAACTGTTTCCCTCTATTATGGTATCTCCATTCTTGTTATCTTCTATTCTTCAACTGACTCAACTTTTCTGCTCCCTCATGTCTGCTGTATCCCTCCTCTTCTCTTCTCATTCTCTAGCTCCCTCCCCCCTCTTCCCAAGCTCCCAAATTGTTCAGGGGATCTTGACCCTTTCCCCTTCTCCAGGGGACCATGTATGTCTCTCTTAGTGTCCTCCTTGTTTAGTAGCTTCTCTGGCAGTGTGTATTGTAGGCTGGTCATCCTTTATTCTATGTCTAAAATCCGCATGTGAGTGAATACATACCATGTTTGTCTTTTGTGATTGTGTTGCCTCACTCAGAATAGTTTCTTCTAGTTCCATCCATTTTCCTGCAAATTTCAAGATTCCATTGTTTTTTCTGCTAAGCAGTACTCCATTGTGTAAATGTACCACATTTTCTCTATCCATTCTTCAGTTGAGGGGCATCTAGGCTGCTTCCAGTTTCTGGCTATTACAAATAGTGCTGCTATGAACATCGTTGGACAGATGTTCTTGTTGTATGAATGTGTTTCTTTGGGGTATATGCCTAAGAGTGGAATTGCTGCATCTTGTGGTAGACTCCCATTTTCTTGAGGAGTCACCATACTGATTTCCAAAGTGGCTGTACAAGTTGGTACTCCCACCAGCAGTGGAGAAGTGTTCCCCTTTCTCCACATCCTCTCCAGCATAAACTGTCATTGGTGTTTTTGATTTTGGCCATTCTGACAGGAGTAAGATGGTATCTCAGAGTTGTTTTGATTTGCATTTCCCTGATGGCTAAGGCTGTTGAACACTTTCTGAAGTGTCTTTCAGCCATTTTAGATTGCTCTATTGAAAATTGCCTATTTAGTTCTGTACCCTACTTAAATTGGATAGTTTGGTGTTTGGGGGAATAGCTTCTTGAATTCTTTGTATATTTTGGAGATCAGCCCTCTGTCAGATGTGGGGTTGGTGAAGATCTTTTCCCAGTCTGTAGGCTGCCATTTTGTCTTGCAGACGGTGTCCTTTGCCTTACAGAAGCTTCTCAGTTTCAGGAGGTCCCATTTATCAATTTTTGATCTCAGTGTCTGTGCTACTGGTGTAATGTTCAGGAAGCAGTCTCCTATACCAATTAATTCGAGGGTATTTCCCACTTTGTCTTCTAATAGGTTCAGTGTGGCTGGGTTTATGTTGAGGTCTCTGGTTCATTTTGACTTAAGTTTTGTGCATAGCATTAGGCTTGGGTCTGTCTTCAGTCTTCTACATATCCACATCCAGTTATGCCAGCACCATTTATTGACGATGTTCTCTTTGTTCCAGCATATGAATTTGGATTGTTTGTCAAAAATTAGGTGTTCATAGGTGTGTGGGTTAATATCAGGGTTTTCAATTCTATTCCATTGGTCTACCTGTCTATTTTTGTGCCAAGCTGTTTTCCGTACTATAGCTCCATAATAGAGCTTGAAGTTAGGAATGGTGATGCCTCCAGAATTTCCTTTATTGTACAGGGTTGTTTTGGCTATCCTGGATCTTGTTTCTCCACATAAAGTTGAGAATTGTTCTTTCAAGGTCTGTGAAGAATTGTGTTGGGATTTTGATGGGGATTGCATTGAATCTGTAGATTGCTTTTGGCAAGATTGCCATTTTTACTATGTTGATTCTACCCATCCAAGAGCATGGGAGATCTTTCCATTTTCTGATATCTTCCTTAATTTCTTTCTTAGGAGACTCAAAATTCTTATGGTACAGGTCTTTCACTTTTTTTGGTTAGTGTTACCCCAAGGTATTTTATGTTATTTGTGGCAATTATAAAGGGTGATGTTTCTCTGATTTCTTTCTCCACCATTGTGTCATCGGTATATAGTAGGGCTAGAGATGTTTTTGAATTAATCATGTATCCTGCCACTTTGCTGAAGGTGTTTATCAGCTGTAGGAGTTCCCTCGTAGAGTTTTTCAGGTCACTTATGTAGACTATCATATCATCTGCAAATAGTGAAAGTTTGACTTCTTCCTTTCCGATTTGTATTCCCTTGATCTCCTTTTGTTGTCCTATTGCTCTACTATAACTTCAAGGACAATATTGAAGAGGTATGGAGAGAGTGGACAGCCTTGTGTTGTTCCCAATTTTTGAAGAATTGCATTGAGTTTCTCTCCATTTAATTTGATGTTGGCTGTTTGCTTGCTGTATATTGCATTTATTATATTGAGGTATGTTACTGTTATCTGTGATCTCTCTTAAGACCTTTACCATGAAGGGGTGTTGGATTTTGTCAAAGGCTTTTTCAGCATCTAGTGAGATTATCATGTGGTTTTTTTTCCTCAGTCTGTTTATAAAGTAGATTACATTGATGGATTTTCATATGTTGAACCATGCTTGCATTCCTGGGATGAAGCCTATTTGATCATGGTGGATGATTTCTCTGATGTGTTCTTGGATTAGATTTGCCAGTATTTTACTGAGAATTTTTGCATCAATGTTCATGAGGGATATTGGTCTGTAGTTCTCTTTCTTAGTTGTGTGTTTGTGTCACTTGGGTATCAAGGTTATTGTAGCCTCGTGAAAAGAGTTTGGCAATGTCCCTTCTGCTTCTATTGTGTGGAGCAATTTGAAGAGTATTGGTATTAGCTCTTGTTTGAATTTCTGGTAGAATTCTGCACTGAAGCCATCTGGCCCTAGGCTCTTTTTGGCTGAGAGACTTTTATGATTGCTTCTATTTCCTTAGAGGTTATAGCTCTGTTTAAATTGTTTATCTGTTCTTGATTCAGTTTTGGTAAGTGATATCTGTCCAGAAAATTGTCTATATCCTTTAAATTTTCAAATTTTGTGGACTACAGGTTTTCAAAGTATGACCTGAAGACTCTCAGGATTTCCTCAGTGTCCCTTGTTATGTTCCCCTTTTCATTTCTGATTTTGTTAATTTGCATATTCTCTCTCTGCCTTTTGGTTAGTTTGGATAGCAGTTTGTCTATCTTGTTCATTTTCTCCAAGAACCAACTCTTTGTTACATTGATTCTTTGACTTGTTTTCTTTGTTTCAACTTCATTGATTTCTGCCCTCAGTCTCTGCTTAGTACTGCTTTCAAAGTGTCCCATAAGTTTGGGTATGTTGTGTCTTCAGTTTCATTGAATTCTAAGACGTCTTTAATTTCTGATCCATCCAGCAGGTCCAGTTATTCCAGGGTCTGAAGAGGTACTGCCTGAATCATGGGCGAGAGAAAGAAAGTAGACCAAGCAAGATTCTATTGTCAAGGTCTCGGTTTATTGAAGGAACAGTAGGACTTATATAGGAATATGGCAGGATGGGAGTGCCTTACTGTGGTTAGCATCTCTGGTGTTTTGCGTAAGTAGCTATCTGAAGAACGTCTGCTTCCTGGGAACATCTTATGTTCCTAGTTCTCGGGGCTGCTTATCTTCTCCTGCGATAGAACAGCCCGTGGTGGCAGTTGCCAGGTGGCAGGTCTTTCAAGGACCTGTAATTTCCCACCACTCTGGATGGCCCTTTAACTTATGACTCCCAACAAATTTCATTCTTTATTTCTTCCTTGACCCAAGAATGGTGCAATTGCGTGTTGTTCAATTTCCATGAGTTGGTAGGTTTTCTGCACTTTGTTTTGTTTTTTGATTTCTAACTTTAAAGCATGGTGGTCTGATAAGACACAGGGCATTATTCCAATTTTTTGTACCTGTTGAGGTTTGCTATGATGCTATTATGTGGTTGATTTTTGAGAAGGTTCCATGTGATGCTGAAAGAAAGGTATATTCTTTTGTGTTTGGATGGAAAGTTCTATAGATGTCTGTTAATCATAACTTCTGTTAGTTCCTTTGACTGTTTATTAAGTTTCTGTCTGATGGTCCTGTCCAGTGGTGAGAGTGGAGTATTGAAGTCTCCCAGTATAACTGTGTGAGGGCTTATTTGTGATTTGAGTTTTAGTAATGTTTCTTTTACGAATGTTTGAGCCTTTGTATTTGTGGCATAGATGTTTAGAATGGAGACTTCTTCCTGATGGATTTTTCCTGTTATGAATATGAAATGACCTATTTCATCTCTTTTGATTGATTTTAGTTTGAAGTCTAACTTGTTATATACTAGGATAGCTACCCTAGCTTGTTTCTTGGGTCCATTTGATTGGAATATCCTATCCCAACCTTTTACTCTGAGGTAATGTCTGGCTTTGAATTTGAGGTGTGTTTCTTGTATGCAGCAGAAGGATGGATTCTGTCTTTGTATCCAATCTGTTAGCCTGTGTCTTTTTATAGGCGAGTTAAGACCATTAATAGTGAGGGAAATTAAGGTCCATTGAGTGCTTATTCTTGTTTGTTTTTGATTTGCTGTTGGTAGTGGTATTGTATGTGGATTTACCTTCTTTTTCTTTTGGGTTTTGGTAAAGTGGGATTATCTATTGCCTATGTTTATGTGAGTGTAGTTAATTTCCTTAGGTTGGAGTTTTCCTTCTAGTACTTTCTGTAGGGCTGGATTAGCAGTTACATATTGTTTAAATCTGGTTTTGTTGTGGAATATCTTGTTTTCTCCATTTATAGTGATTGAAAGCCTTGCTGGGTATAGTAGTCTGGGATGGCATCCATGTTCTCTCAGAGTTAGTAGAATATCTATCCAGGTCCTTCTGAGTTTCCATGGAGAAGTCCAGTGTAATTCTGACAGGTTTGTTTTTATATGTTACTTGACCTTTTCCCCTTGCTGCTCTTAATATTCTTTCTTTATTCTGTATGTTTGGTGTTTTAATTATTATGTGACGAGGGGACTCTCTTTTGTGGTCCACTCTATTTGGCTTTCTGTAGGCTTCTTGTACTTTCATTGGCATGTCTTTCTTTAGGTTTGGAAACTTTTCTTCCATGATTTTGTTGAATATGTTTTCTGCACCATTGAGTTGTGTTTCTTCACCTTCTTCTATACCTATTATCCTTAGGTTTAGTCTTTTCACGGTGTCCCATATTTCCTGGATATTTTGTGTTAAGGATTTGTTAGACTTCAGATTTTCTTTGCTTGATGAATTTATTTCCTCTAGTTTGTCTTCAGCGTCTGAGATTCTGTCTTCCATCTCTTGTATTCTGTTGGTTATGCTTGCATCTGTGGTTCCTGATTGTTTACTCAGCTTTTCCACTTCCAGCATTCCCTCAGTGTGTGTGTGTGTGTGTGTGTGTGTGTGTGTGTGTGTGTGTGTGTGTGTTTTCTGTCTCTAGTTCAGTTTTCAGGTCCTGATTGTTTCCTTCAGCTGTTTAATTGTATTTTCTTGGCTTTTTTGGCTTTCCTTGATTTCTTGCATCTTTTGGTTTGTTCTCTGAAGGATTTTCTGATTTCCTCTCTTAGGGTCTCTATCATCTGCATGAAGTTGTTTTTAAGGTTGCTGTCTTCTGCTTCTTCTGTGTTGGGATGTTCATGTCTTGCCTGTGTAGAGTCCCTAGACTCTGGTGGTGTCATATTTGTTTTCCTGTTGTTGGATGTGTTCTTATATTGTCGTCTTCCCATCTCTTCTTCCAGTGGGTACAGGTGGTGTCACTTCCTATGTGGAGATTGGAGACAGCAGAGATGAGAAAAGCACTGGGTGATAGCATGACAGGGATATTAACTAAATTATTCAGAGTTGAAACAGAGTGTATAATTTCATTCTGAGTTATTTTGAAGGCAGAATCAGTGTGATCTCTCACATTTCTATTACCTGCCTTGGCTTAAGAAGACCCCAAGCCCATGCAATTTCTGAGAAGTTTTCTCTGTTTTCGGCTCTGGTATCTGTTGGATGCTATTCCAGCAAAAACATGTGCATTACCATAGAACAAACTACTACTGTTTGTCACACTTAAATCTAAACCCATTATTAGCATGTAAAATTATTCCCAGAATAGTTGAAAATTATGGATCTCTTCCTATAACACTGGAAATGTCCATTGGTTGCAGCACAGTGCAATCCCTTACAGCTGCTGGGGTTCCAACTCTTTATCTCTTTTTCAGGGCTTCATTGAAATCTCCACTTTGCCCCCTGTCAGGATTAGAACCCAGAAACCTGAGATGAGTATTTTGAATGCTAGTTGGCCATTATAAATTATTTCACAACATTGAATCCATTCAAGGAAGTTGTTCTAAGTCAGGCCAAAAATAAAATGCCATGATCCCTGATAACAACTGACCTGACACATGTCACCCACCGAACTATTGTATAGGAGAAGACAGTATTCTGGGGACATCTACAGAGAACTCACTATCCCCAGTAAAGAAACACAGAGATCTCTATTAGCCACCATCTTCCTCTGGATGTTATCACAGCTGAGAGAAAGACTTGTAAACTGTGTGGCCATCATTGCTCATAGAACTGTCTATAATATGCAGCCTATTCTAAAGAGGACAGAACTTGGATCCTGGTGACAGTAACACTGATCACAATATGCTTATGATCTGCCTTTTCCTAGATATGTGTTTGTGACATTCTGATTAAACTAGTGTGAGTTATGGTTTACAGCTGCATTGAGCCAAAGCTGCTCTACCAGGAAGACAGAGGTCATTTATGAAAAGTATCAAAAATATTTTATAAGATCTATTGTGTGCTCTGCACTCTTTGAGGTGTTGGAATCACAGAAATGAATAAGATGGTACTGTCTATTCCTGTGACATTCCATTTGGAAGAAATTATATTTGAGAAGATATAAATGAGTGATATCAGATAACATTAAACAGTATGAAAGAAATGACAGCAAAAAATTACTAGGCATTATGGGAAGAAGGAACGTGTATCAAATACAAGGCTGCTTTTTATATTAAGGTTTGTATTAGCAAAAATAGAGACACTAGGAGTAACTCAAATGTCCATCTGTAAGGGCCTGGTGGAGTAAACTATGATATATATATATATATACATATATATATATATATGTATATATATATATATCCTTTTTGATTATGGTTTTGGTTTTGGTTTAGTTTTGGTTTTTTAAGACAGGGTTTCTCTGTATTTCTTTGGAGCCTGTCCTGAAACTTGCTCTGTAGACCAGGCTGGCCTCGAACTCACAGAAATCCACCTGCATCTGCTTCCCAAGTGCTGGGATTAAAGGCTTGCACCAAAGTGACACTGGCTACAAGATATATAATTACAAAAAATTAAAACAAAAAAGAAAAATTAAAGGCTGAGGCTGGATTGTTGACTCAGCAGTGAAGACTACTTGTTCTTGAGGAGTCAATTCCTAGAACCCACATAATGGCTGCAACTATCTGTAACTCCAATCCCAGGGGATCTTCAGACCTCAGTGGTCATCAAGCATGCATGTGTGCACATACATACATGCAGGCAAGACACTCATACACATAAAATAATATAATAAAAAAGGCTTCTTATAGAGTAGTCTGTGAAGTGTTAACCTACTGTGAGAATTGCAAAAAAATGAATCTGTAGATGACAGATAGATAGTTGATAGATATTTAGATATAGATATATAGAAATAGAGATAGCCATAATTACAGACAGAAGTGTGTGTGTGTGTGTGTGTGAGAGAGAGAGAGAGAGAGAGAGAGAGAGAGAGAGAGAGGGAGGGGGGAGCAGGGAGAAGAGAAAAGAGTATGTGTTAGAGATATAGATATAGTTTAATATCTATATGTAGAGCTTGTGAGCATTGTTAAGGCCTTGGGTTCTATCCAATTTACAGTTCTACAAGGAAAAAAAACCAAAAATGTTATCAGTACTTGTCTCTCATAAGAGAATCAGTAGGAAAGGCTGAAATATAAGAGGTGTTTGTTTCTTTTCATGTGTCTTTCCATACAATTTTAGAGTTTGTCATATGGAATTTTAATTTTATATAAATTAAAAGTCTCCAGGGTAGATCAAAAGGAATGATATGCAAGTGAAGTTTATTGCTCAGGAGGAGTGGCTTATGACATTCATGACACCAGAACAACAAGACTTGATTTGAAATAAGAATCAAAAAAAAGAAGCCATCTGTTCTACCTGGTGTCAGCTGGCAGATATAACCTCCACCACCAGGAGTAAAAGCTGCAGGAAGAGATTCAACATGAGAAGCTCTGTGAGTACCTAGAGTGGCACCACATGGGACCAGCTGCCAGGGTTAGCCACAAGATCATTTCAGCACAAAGAGATGATTCAGCATGGATAACATACTATGTGTACTTGTGAGTGCCAGGAGGTTCTCACCCCAAAAGGTCACAGTAGTGGCTGCAGAAGAACACTCCATATGCCAAAGGAGCTCAAAAGACCTAGAATCTGATGCAAAGATGAAAGGTTGCATGCTCACATAAGCCCCATGACCTTCCAGGTGGTCTTAAGCCTAAGTCCTTTGATCTGAAGCAAGCCAGGAACCTGTGTGGATTCAATTTAATCTGAGGCCCCCCCCACTTCTCTGAACATGTGTTTTGTAAAATCTTCATCTGTTACACATCAAACTCGTATTTTTAACATGGTCAGCAGGTCTCGGGGGAGGTTGATTCAAAGCCAAGTTCAAGAATGTAGCAGACTGAGTGGTACAACAGGCATGTAGGACCCACAGCCTGCAAGCCACATGCAGTCTAGGATAGATACAATTTGGTCCAACAAAAAATGTCATAAATTTACTTAAAATATTATGATAGTTTTCTACAATATTTTTAAAAGTTCAGTTGTGTGGTCTAAAACATGAGCATTGTAGATGAAAATGTCTTATCCCAATGCCAAAAGGTTGGACACACTAACAACTGACAGAGGGGTTGGGGGCTTTCCTGGGTAGTGATTCTTTTCTGTTATGTCTCCTTATCAGTAAGAGTCATTATGTTCAATGACAAGAGAGATAGTTTTCTGATTAATAACCCATGTGTTAAGAAACAATAGATCAAGATGAAGAAAATGAGACTTCATTCGTCCATGGTATATTCCATACACCCAGAGCATTCTGAGGGCCTCTACTTCACTGTGGCATTGCAGGATCCCTAACAATACCCGCAGAAGCCTTAGGCCTACAACTTCTTGATGTTCTATACCCTACCTTTGCAGGTTCAGCTGCATGCTTTAACCTCTTCCTCCCTTGCCCCTGGATTTCTGAAGTGGAAAATTAGACATGGAATACAATGTAAGGAAAGGGGTGGGAATATCCAATCCTTTGTCTTGCTAAGTTTGATCTCTAAATGTTTTCTCTAACTCACTATGAACAAGATTGAGACATATGTCATGTCCTATGCCCAAACTCCCATTGCTAATCCCATAGCAAAACACTTCCTCCTACTGCTTCTCAGTGAAGCCCCTGAACTCCTGTTAGAATGGATCAAGATGTTTCTGTGTTTGCTAGCCCCCTACAGGTGCTGTAGCCAGGCCTTTCCTTTGAATCTTTTCCTTGGTTTGAGAAGCAAGGACATTAATTCTGGCATTTTTTATAGTGCCACATGCATAGATAGTAAAGTAGTATATGTCATCACTGATAGATGATGTTAAGGACCTTTTTGTTTGCCTAGAATACATACTGGTGCTTAAACGGAAGCCCAGCTCTACTCATGGATCATTGTTTTTCATGGAAAAAAAGCGAAAATATCTGAGTTCCCTACTAAACCACTTTTTTGAAATTTTTTGTAAGTCCTTAAAAACAACTGTTTAAAAGGGAGAAGAAATTTGGATTTTTGCCTCTGGGTACCCCTGTTTTAGCATTTCCAGAAAGTGGGGGTATTGTTAATATGATGGTCAGAGGTCAGCAAGCAGCACAATTATATGCAATGACACCTACTGGATGGGCCCTCCACATAAGGCTTTAACCCATCTTCCACCACATAGACTGTGGGCATAAAGTCAAATCAGGACTTGCTCTTGGCAGGACTGTCACTTTCTTGTTTTGTTCTCAAACTTCATGGACCACTTCCTCAGCTTGCCTTCTTCTCTGTCTTCCTCCCTCCCTCTCTCCTTCCCCCACCTCAAAAATCATGCTTCTTGTTGCAGCGGGTTCATAGCTCATTCATCTGCAATGCCTTCCAATAAAAAAAAATGTTTTAATCACCCACTGTGTTCAGAGTAGTTACAGGCACCTAGAAATGTGCAAAGAAAAGCAAAATAGATAATTACTTTCTCATAATTTATAAAACCTAGAGTTTATCAGATGGCAACAAATTCTTCAGAACCCAATAAGGCAGGCAAGTAGATTAGGGAATAGAGGGTGGTGAGGAGGTGAATTCTTATCTCTGGTTATGAACTCTTCTTGTTGTTGTTGTTCTTTTTTAATTAATTTTTTACATTACAATCCCAGTTCCCTCTCCCTCCTTTCCTCCCAAACCCTCTACTCCCTGCCTCCCATCTGCTCCATGGATAGGGTAAGGCCTCCCCGAGGAATTCTACTAAGTTTGTCCCATCATTTAGTTGAGGCAGGACCAAGGCACCGAGGAGGGGAATTCTTATCTCTGGTTAAATGGTCAGGAAAGTTATCACTGACAAGGTGACAATCAAAGAGCATCTAAGGGAATACAGTTCTAATAATGTAGCTACTATGGAGAACAGCATTGAGGATCCAAAGTGTGTAAAAGTAAAGAACAAGAAACATGCCCAGGTGTCAATAGACAGCATAAGGCCAAAGAGGCTGGAGAAGAATAAACAGCTGGGAGCATGATGAGAAATCAGGTCATAGCTTCACTATCTGAGTTACAAAGTGGATTTCAGAAAATTAATTATAAGGGTCATAGGTTTACTCAGGATGAACGGGGATGAGGATGATGTCTTGCTTTTTTGCTGCTATTATACATTTGTTATAATTTGCACAAGTTTGGCAGCTTCATCCAACACAAATCTGTTTCCCTACAGTTCTCAAAGTCAGAAATCCAAAATTGGCTTTGCTTGACTATAGGGTCAAGATGCATAGTCAAGGGGCAAACATGGCTGCTTCATCCTGGAGGTATGAGAAGACACTATGAGCTCCTTGCCTTTTACCTCCTACATGCCTTTGCTTGTTGCTACTTCCTCCACCTTCACAGCCTATTACTCTAATCTCTATTTCCCTCAGCACATCTCCCTTTCCTCTGCCTGAAACTCCTCCAGCATCCCTCTTACAGGGGTTGTTGTAATTTTTATATCTTTTATATCGGCAGTGTCTGGGTAAACCAGGAGAATCACTTCATCTCAAGATCTTTAATTTGATCACATCTGAAAGTTTCTTCTTCCCTTTAAGGCAATGTCTTAAGTCTCAAGATTAGGTCATGCACATATTTAGTGGATCACCATGCAGCCTACCAAAGACAATATTCTCAGTCTGCTCTGTTGAAAATGAACTTGGGATGAAAGAGGAGAAATGAAGAAAGCAGTTAAGTAGCTCTTGTAACACCTCAGGTAAGAGTCAATGGTGCTTTGGTTCAGGGTAGTGGCAGCAGAGGTGTTAAGAAGTCCTATCTTGAATGCTTTCAAGATAAAAATCAATGTGTTTTGCCAATATAGGTCATGAGAACAATATAAAAGAAAATTGAACCTCCAATTTTCACAGTCCTGGCATCTAGGAAAATAAATAAGCCCTTGAAAGAGCAGGTTTGGAAGAAAGATAATGAGTTTTCCTTTTTACATATTAAATTTGAAATGTCTATGGAAGACCTAAATTGATCTTTCATTATTTTTTAGTTAACTATTAAGAGCTGTAGCCTGGCGTTGGTGGCACACACCTTTAATCCCAGCACTCAGGAGGCAGAGACAGGCTGGTCTCTGTGAGTGCAAGGCCAGCCTGGTCTCCAGAGCAAGTGCCAGGATAGACTCCAAAGCTACACAGAGAAACCCTGTCTCGAAAAACCAAAAAAAAAAAAAAATTAAGAGCTGAACCTATTCCTGTGAATCAAACTAGACACTGTCATGATAGTGCTCTGAGTTACTATACATTTTACTTTAAATACCATTTATAGTTCATTTAGTACTCTTCCCTTATTCAGTTTCCTTCTCTGCTTCAGCTCCCTGTAGTCGACTGTGATCTGAAAATGTTATGTAGAAAATAAATATTTCACAAATTTGAATAATTTTTGTTATAGCCTTTTATCACGAGTGTGCTTTACTATTACTCATTGTTGTTAATCTCTCATTCTACCTAGTTTATAAATTAAACTTTTCTGTAGGCAAAAGCAAAGTATATCTAAGGCTCAGTCCATATCTGTAGTTTAAAGCATTGTCTAAGAATTTTAAGATAAAGGGGAACTACAGTAAAAACATGGGAAAATTGTGAAGTAGGGTAATGTAAAACTAAGCAGTAGTGAGTCAAGATCCATGAGTTATTCAAACTCCGGTTGTAATGCCATCAAAATATCATCAAAAGGCCCACAGTGCCATTTAATACTAACATTCCAAATACAATGTATTTGCATTGCATTGAAATGTAGCTTTATATTGCAATGATGGCACGGAGTCCCCTATTACTCAGCTTATGGTCTAGTTGAGTGACTTGAACTCTGGTTCCATCATACTCACAGAGTACCAGGTCCAAGTGCAGCTTTGTGAAGTCTATCTTCAGAGTCTTATTCTAGATGTCTAGGTGGTCATAGGAGATGGCCAAAACCTAGGTAACACTAGAAAGAGGCCATAAAGGAAAGGACCACGGTGAGTAAATCCATGTGGTGTTACGTGTAGAGTGTGGATTTTCAGTTAAAAATTCCTTGATCATTATTGTAGACAGATAAAATTCTATTTTAATCTATTACTACTTTAAGAAGTAGGAAGAAAATACTATTATTGCCTCATTTTATTGATAAGCTGAATCAATGAGAAGTTAAAGAATTTTCCAGATATTACAACAGCTCAGTTTGACTCTGACATCCAGACCACAGTTGGCACCCATTGTTCTTTGTTGGGGGTGACAGCATGGATTGATGAATGATTGAAGGCATGAAAGGGAGTGATTTTTATGGGGTTATTGAAGATGTCTAGACATTTTTATTTATTTTTTATTTTACTTACCAGCCATGTCCATACTTTTATTGAGATTACTGGGACAAGCTCTGGGGCCAGGCAACTTCAAATCTGGACTTGTCAGCAACATGATATTTGACCTGGGCCTAACAGTTCATCTCTATAGATGGAGAAACAAACAACATCTGAATCACTGGTCATAAAAATGATGCATAAAAGTTTTCTTATTGGTGGCTTTTGTGGACCCCACATCGTCCTGTATCACCTCAGCCTCTCTTCCATTTTGCATTTACTCAAAGATGCTATCTCTTTTATTCCATATACAAATCTGGTTGCTTTGGAACCTGTCTTAAAATGCTCATCTTCCAGAGGGACTCTTCCCACAGATCTGTCTATGACATGGAAATATCATTCTTATCCCCTGAGGTATGATTTTAAGCATCTCCCCCACTGAGAAATCTTCTAACACAAAATACCCCTCCCTTCCCCATCACTGTAATAACATTGTATTTTATTTCTCTTTTCATAATACCTACCACTATCTGAATGTGCATTGTTTACTTATTTGCAGTTACTATAATATCTTTAACTTGAATTGAAGGTGCATGATGTCACTTGCTCATCATTTAAGCTTGAACTCTTAGAGCACTACTAGACCTACAGGAAAGCTCAAGAAACATCTCTTTAAAGAAAGGAAGTAAAGTAGAGGAATGGGAAGAAGAGGAAAGTTCTTGCCATTGCCACTTAATGTACAGAAATATTATTAAAAGCTCTAGTGCTGTCATTATTAGGTAAAGGTTTACTTAAAACTTCAGTCACAGATAAGTACTTTGCTAAGCTAATTTCCTAGGCCTTGCAATAGGGAATAACCCTTAAACTATTGATGTGTACAGACTGAAAACTTATGGAGGGAAACCACATTGTTCCCTAATAAACTAATAAGTTTAGTCCTTGACTCACTTATTAAACTCAAAGCCCACAATGCATTGTTAATATTTTGAGACAACCCACACCTTACTGGAACGTGTCCCATGCACACAGACTATTCTCCAAGTACCTACCAGGCTCAGTGACCGAACAGATGGACTCTGCCTTGTGTCTGGGAGGCAAGCCAACTCTCGCTGTGCTGGCTACAGCTGAGAATCTTACAGAAGCAGATAGAATTTACCAATTTCCAAAAGGGACAGAGTTCTCAAGTCCCATTTCCAAATTTGATGCACTCAGGTTATGTATTTTAAATGGACTCCTCATTGTTTATCCTCACTTAATGTTTGTTCTTTTCTAACTGAGATGAGACTTTATGACTACAAGTATCCTCTTGGCAGAGGATGGACTCTGAGGTACAGATTATCCCTCAGATCAACACAGCCTCCAGATTCATCTGATTTGACAAAGTGTTCACACTGCTAAACTAAAGATAAAGCAACAGGTTGAGAGGAGATGCTAGAGGGGCTTTCTTTTTCACAAAATAGTACCATTCAATAGAATTTACACAAAGATGGTATAAATTAACTGTTTGCATCTGAAATTCATGAAGGGAGTGTAGATGAAAGTGAAACAAATCAGCCAAAACCCTGAATTCTGTAGCACTCTGATTATTTTCGTTATAATTGTATTGTTTGTAGTAGTGGCTATTACAAGAAAAAAGCCACAAATTTCACTTAATAGGTTGAAATCTGAGAAAACAGGAAAATGCAGAGATAGCAGGTATTTTTTCCAGAGTCCTAGCTAAAGGGGATCAGCAATGGAAGCTGCATAGAAAAGATGAGCTGAGAGGTTTTCACATTTTAGAGGCTCCTTCTCTATAGCTGAGACAGAGACATCTAATCATGCTCAATCCAAAAGATTATTTAAGGGCAATTCTTCTCTCAGTTTAGAATGAAGATAGAGTTAGAGAGGTGGCACTATTGAGTCTTTCATTTTTTCCCTCTTCCTGCCCCACTTCCATATCAACATTCTCCTCTGTTATATAGAAGATGCTAGACTCTATCTTATCTCTTTAATTACATGTTTCATCTATTTCTATGCCCTACATTCATAAAATAAGCAGGTATCTCTTCCATTCTTCTTCCCTCACCTTATCCACAGGCTATGTATATATGAATACCTCATGAACTAACTGATGAAAAAGAGAACAGAAAAAAAGTTCTTTTTCCTTGACAAATCTTTCTCTGTGCAAAATAGGAAAAATATGTTTCCTTATAGCCTATTATGACCTATTCTTCCCACAAGGGTCTCATATTGCCTACCTCATTCCCCATATGCATAGCATATATTCCAAAGTTTCACTTATCAAAATATACATGTCTTATCATTTATGAATTTTCAGATTTTCTTTTCTTATTTTTTTTTGAAGACAGGATTTCTCTGTGGCTTTGGAGGCTGTCCTGGAACTCACTCTGTAGACCAGGCTGGCCTCAAACTCACAGAAATCCACCTGCCTCTGCCTCCTGAGTGTTGGGATTAAAGGCGTGCACCATTAACAACCAGCTGAATTTTCAGATTTTCAAGGTTAAACTACTTTTCCCACACAAGAACTCCTATTTCAGTAATTGATGACTCGTGGTAACCGCAGTTGACCAATGTAAAGAAAATCCAGTGTTGAAACTGTTCAGTGTCCTTCAAATCTCTCAGCCTACAATCTGTTTTAAGGCCCAGGTAGAAACAAGCATCCATACCATGAAGATAAAAACTCAAGATTAAATAAAGCATCAATCATCAGATTTTCAAAAAACCATGCCTAGGTGACCGGTGCCAGAAGCCTTATAAATGAATAGCTGGCTGCAAAGGAGCCTTTTATCATATGTATTTAAATACATTCATCTTGGAAATGTGAGCAAGAAAACAGTGAAGCCGAATGGTTTGTTTACTGATGGAGGACTGTATCTTCATGGTGCTCTCCTTCACTGGACTCTCTGCATCTGTCATTTTTAGGTAGGTTGCCAGAATTCTGACATGTGAGTGACCATTACAACTTAAATAGGCCATTCTGGCTAAAGAGATAAATCCAAATGGGAAGTTAGAGGGAGACATAAATCTGCCCTAGACTGGAAATAAAAAGAGGTTACTGTGGAGAGCATATTTCTGCTTCTAGGTGAGAGACTGAAAAGAGCTTAATGTTTTAGATAATCTGTGGGCTTTACAGGGAAAAGAAGTAGCTGAATGTAGAAATCAAGAAAAACAGAAAAGTAGCAAAACGTAGGACAAGATCTTTATATTGTAATAAGATGTTAGGTGTTCAGGGTTTTGTTTGTTTGTCTGTAGACCCTGGCTCATCTCTTCATGTAGCCTTGGCTGGCCTGGAACTCTCTATATAGACTACACTCCCTTTGAACTCACATCTGCCTGTCTCAGCCTATTGAGATTAAAGGTATGTGCCCACCATGCTTGTCTTTTTTGTTGTTGCCATTCTTCCTTTATTGAGACAGGGTCTCCATTAATAAGATGTTTTAATGAACCAAAGATACATTGGTATGGGGCTTCAAGTTGTCCCATATGAAAAATGAAGATGTTGGGTCAATATCTCTTTGGAGGATGATGATTTCATCCCAAAAAAAGTTCAGAAAAAATTTGGGGTATGTTAAGCCCATCAGCTCTGACTAAAATTCCCTCTTGCCCTCTTTTCTTCCTGAGTGGTCTCAGTGTGCTCAGGAGATGAACAGAAGACTCGATTCTCAGGCTTTAGAAATGAAAAATAAATGTTATGCCTTTTCATCATTAGATCAAGCCATATATTTTGCTTTCTGGCATGTGTAACAGATTGTCAAAATAAACTCTCCACCCTGAACCATAAATGCTGTATCTCACCCATACATGAGGTGAGTTTTCTGACAGAGTACATCTACAGCTAGCCATGAAAACCAACAGCAATAAGACAGTAGGGTTTTTTGTTTTCGTTTTTGGATTTTTTGTCATTCCAATAGAGTTATTCCTATCCAGGAGGATGTTCAATCAGTACAACTTTTAGAGATGATAGAGATAATACATCAATTGGGAAAAAAAACACACATTGACACAATACAGTCACTGTCCTTGTCATTTGCTCAGTCATTAAATACCCAATGAATTTCTATTATGCCCCAAGCACAGTCTGAGTCACTAAAAGGAAAAATATGACAAATTTGTCCTTGGCCCAAAGAAGCTTGAAAGAATAGGGATATAACCCAAGTATGGCTACAGTCAATCCATAGCTACCTAGAGTAAACCCTTGTGGTTTGCGTGATAAGAATTCCATATCAGCTTAAATATTAATATAGCTTGCCTTTAATTACAGTGCTCAAAATATGAAAAGTATCTTCCCTATCCACCTAAAATGAGCCATTCTGTTGTGGCATTCCTCATTTAGGATGTTTTCCATTTTTTCACCATGGCATCCAATACAGCTAATCATGGTACCCTTTATGCGTCATCAAAATGAATTCCAGATGTATCTGAGAAAAAAAAGAAAATAGTCTCCCTTTTATTGTGAGCATGGTTTCATTCATTTTGCCTGAAATTATATTATTAACAATCATAATAAAACAACAAAGAGATGGTAATGACAACTGTGGTAAATAAAAGTAATGAAGATGCCAAAATTCTGAATATTTGCAGCATACTCTTTTCCATTTCTGCTCTTGTTTGATTCCTTTGAAAGCAGAACTAAAGCCATGTGTGGCTCTGTGTTTCTGTATGTACCAGTTACTCATGAGGCTGGGGCAGGCAGATTTCAAGTTGAAGGTCTGCCTGGGCTACAAAGTAAGTTCAAGTTCAGACTGGGCAATTTAGTGAGATCCTGTCAAAAAGGAAAGGAAGAGAGAGTTGGGGGGTGAAGAATGGATGGAAAGCAACTGAAGTGAAGGACTCAGTGGTTAAATTCTCACCTAGCATGTACAAAGCCCTAGGATCAATCCCTGGTAACATACACACACACACACACACACACACACACAGAGAGAGAGAGAGAGAGAGAGAGAGAGAGAGAGAGAGAGAGAGAGAGAGAGAGAGAGAGAGAACTAGATAACTAGATTGGTCATAGTGACAAAACTTACATCTTACCAGAACCCATACAAGGTTCTGTCTTCTCTATCTCTACAGGTTTCTCCTTGCGTACTCCCTGTGGTTAATATCTTTAAAATCTCCAGGCACTATCCTAGACATTACCTCTTTTCCAAAGTGCTATTGAACTCCAAAGCTTTGGAAGATTTCCCTCTTGTGTGTGTTACTGCAAGTTATTTTTATTTGTCATCTTGCCCCCTTGATTGCTTGGATAGATATAATTATGGATTCAAAATGGCCCTATGTGCCTGAGGAATGAAAAATGAATAGTGCCTATGCCTACCTTGCTTGGGGCAAACTAAGCATAGCTCTCACTACAATATATATATATATATATATATATATATATATATATATATATATACATACAGAGAGAGAGAGAGAGAGAGAGAGAATATTGTCAAGAATATTCTTAGACTTAAATTGGGTTCCTCCAGTTGAAGAAATATGACATAGTTTGTTTAATAGATCATAAAAATGATAACACATGATTCAGGGGCTCTACAAGAGGGAAGAACCCCATAATAATCAAATTATAAGCTCTTCTCAATCTAGACTTCAAGAGACTTCCAAACCAGCTATGGATAATTTCTCAGAGAAATGCTCAAATTTCAAAGTCTTATGGAACCTCTAAGCATGATGCTACTAGAGAAAGATGGACCATATTATTCTCTCCCCTTAAAACTCTCTTAGAAAGATCTGCACACAGTCTTGTAAAACCAGAGTGATACCTGTGAGTATTGATGTATAAGAGATCCAGATTTAAGCCCCTTGTCAGTTATATGATTTTATAGTAGTCATTTAGAGACCCTGAACCTCACACTACTCTACTATAAAATGATGAGGTGTCACAGCTTGTTGTTTTACATGAAATCAGGTGTACTGGGAACCTAATAGGCTTCGAGTTGTTGGATTTTCCTGAATCCATGTCTAACGTGTAATACTGTCCAATTCTAAAATATACACAGGGACATATATGCCTAAGAATATCCTATGTGAAGAAGTGTTAAAAGTGTTTTGAATCAGTGCCTCTCTACCTCTGACAGAAAGCAGTCCCATCTATAGGGCTTGTTATGTTAGACAGTGATGGGCCCAACTCCCAGGGCTTCTGATCTATGAAGATCAGGATGGTGTCTTTTTCATTGCTCTTCCACTGCATCCCTCCCCACCTGTGCCATCTTGTTCCTTCCTGTTCTCATGGGAGTAATACTACATGGGCATGTTGACTCTTCATAGGAGCCCTTACCTGTGAGGAAGAGTGGACTGGGGACAGGCTAGGGGGATGAGAGGAGGTGAGGGGCGGGGAAGAGAGATGGGAGGGAGAACTGTGATTGGATTGTAAAATGAAATCAAAAAATAAAATAAACATGGAACAAAACTGGAAAAAATAAGTAGAGGGAGGGGGGAGAGAGATGGGTGACACCACAGGGAGAGCATGCTCAGTGTATATGTATTCTTGTAAGAAAATGTTTATCCAATTATTAAAATTTGAATTGATTTAAAAAACAGGATGGGCCAGGCAGTGTTAGTATATACACCTTTAATCTCAGTACTCAGGAGACAGAGGCAGGCAGATCTCTGTGAGTTCAAGGCCAGCCTGGCTGATAGAGAAACCCTGTCTCAGAAAAAGAAAAAACCAAAAGCAAACAAAAACAAAAAAAGAACAGGGAACAGGATGGGGCTACTGGGCTTGTCAGTCTAACAAGCCCCCAGGTGGCCAAGATGATTTCTGTTGTCTGCCCACATGCAGTAACTATCATTAAAGCATCATTACATATACATATAAAAAATACACAGAACCTATGTGATTATTTGGAGCATAACAAATGCTCTATGTTAGTAAATATTACTTTGGGATCCTCAAAAGAAACCAATGAAAGGAAAGGCAATTATCTGTAGGAAAAACTCCAAATTGTTTCCAGTAGTAGTTCCAAGATGAACCAGTCTAAACCTCACTGTTTCCCATTAACTCACTAATTGCTAAAGTGCAATCCTCCCTTAGAAATTAAAGTTGTTTCCTTCCAGTTAACTTCAGTTTTAAGGCTGTTCCAGTATACCATATGTTTAAAGAGTAACCCAGGATTTTCAAATGTGTGTTACTAGAAATGCAAATAGAGAAGAGTGTCTGTGAACTTTTTTTAGGCAAATAAGATTTACCAAAGACACAAACAAGAGAAGGGCTAAAACAGACCAGAAAAATGAATCAGAGATGGAAATAAAAAGCCCTCACTGTGGTGTTGAGAAAGTCTACAGGATGTAGACAAGCTCTCTTCTCAAGAACCTTTTAATACGAGCATCAACAAAGAAGAGACTGAGAGTCAGTCAACTACAGGTCTCCACCTTGCTTCTAGCTAACCATGGAAACCAGAGGGATGGCTTTTGAAAGCTCCAGTGAATTTCTAGTCACTGCTACCATTTACACACTTATAAGAGTAACTGGGGAAGTCAACATTAGTGATAAGAAAGGAAACGAAATGTTTAAGCCTGGCCACACATGAAGAGATTGAAGGCCTCCTTTGTAGGAAATCCTTTTTCTCTAATTTATTTGTTAGGACTCCTACAGAACTGACATTGACTTGGCTTTGTACTATCTGAGTCATTCACTGACTCCTTTAACCATTCACTGAAAAGTGTTGTGCTGGCCCCTGAAACGATGAAGTGAACTCACTTGTTCTTGGCCTCCATCTTCTTCATAGGCATAGCAGTTTTAGTGGCAGAGACCCTCTTGTCTGACAGTTTTGAAAAGACAATATCTTATAGGATGTATGTCAAAGTGTATCTCCCAGGCTTCACCCTCAAAGAGTTCAGTAAGTACAGTGTGAAGCCTGAAATCTTATTTTTTTGCAATTTTTCTTAAGCATCCTAATGTAACTGGTCTTACTAACACACTCTAGAAACAATGCCCTGGGCTGTTATAGGGCATCACTTTTTGTTGATGGATCCCTCACGAAGTCTCCTAAGTGGAAGCAAGACAGATGGAATCCCTTTCCATTTTAATAAAGAAGTGAGACAAATTAAATCTCTGTGCTTCACTTTCTTCCTCTGGTATTTCAAAGGCCTGTGGGGAGCAGTTTTAATTAAGTAATTCATGGAGAGAACACCTGTTCAGGTATACCTTGGATTTATTTGGAAAACAATGATTAAAAACTAAAGTCCCACTGTTACCAGGAATAACTATTTGGTTGAAGGATAGATAATATTTGCAAAGCAGGAAAGGGCTGTGAGTACATGTGTTTGATTGCATATAGATCAAAAACCTAACATTAGTCCACACTGAGAACACCAAGCTATCATCTCACAAAACTATTCCAGCCACTGATGGTGGCTGTGTGGAGCACTGTGGTGAAAACAACTCTAAAATCATACTTCTTTGGCGTAAGAGGAACAATATGGTGGGATGAATATTTAGCATTCTTAGCATCAATCCTTGCTCCTTCTGGGCAAGGATACAAGTGAGGACAAACCAGAGGTAACACGAGGCTAGTTTTAGAACAATGCCAAGGCAGAGAAATCATCAGGCCTCTAATCCACCTGAGGCCTTCAGGCACTTTGAAAGATTTTCCAAAACTAACTCTACTGTCCCAGAAAGCAAGACAACATCAACAAGGGATGCTTTTGTTTTCTCTGCATTCCCCACTGGAACAGTCAAATGTTCTGCTAATGGTCTTTATGTGTTCTAAGGCTTCTGGCCCCTCCCTACAACATGAGCTTGACAAGACAATAGCACAACCTACAACAAGAGAGAACTTAAAAACAAAAAGTTTCTTAAGAAAAAATAGCTGAAATCGTGACACATTTAAGATGGCTAGATGTTTTTGGACTCTGGCTTGGGAGGAAAAGAAAATATCAGACAGAGGAGAAGTATCTGGGCATCTGTCAACTCAAAATAGTTTTCATTGCAAACCTATGCCAGTAAAGTTGAAAATTAGTCTTAGATGAACAATCTAAAGCATGACCCCAAGAAACATTGATAAGGATGCTTGGTATGGGTTCTCACAGAGAATCTCTACAACTGAGTCATCCATCAACTCAGGACTCACCCATCTGTTGCCTGAGTGTGCCACATCATCTGGCACTTTTTTTTTGAACTATAACACATATAGAGCACAAAGTGAGTGCTCACTGCTGATAGAAGGGAACAGAAGTCCCAAGAGAACATCCTGTCCCAACAACTACATCAAGTTGTGTGAACCATGTCATTCACCCTATATGTGGACCTCTCTGTCCACATCCTCATTGGCTTCCTGCAGAAAGCAAAGGCTATAATAATGTTGCATTAACTCTGAATGGGCAAAGCAGTCAGCTCCTTCTGCAAAAGATTAGTTTGAAACAGGTGATCCTTTACCTGATAAAAGCACAGAGGAATATTGACAAATAATGAAGTATGGCTTTAGTTATCAAAAGCAAAATAAAAATATTCCACTGATAAGATGATAAAACTGACAACATGAAATATGTGCAATCAGAGCTGGCAAACCATGTACTGGAGTCCATAGTAATTAGCTGCTTTTCTTGAGAGAAAATCAAAGACATGTGCCAATGGCGATATCTGTCATATATTTTCAGACAAAAATACCCATCTAAGAAATTATGTGAATGCTGCTAAATATAGAGGACTTGTTGTAGAACTTTTATAAAGTGGAGAAAATTTTAAAAACTAAATGTTAAAATAACCTAGAACTGGATAAACTATGCTATAACTATATGACTAAATTGCTATTGGGAGAATAAGAAGTTGAAAATATAACACTGATAAAAATGGAATCCAGCTTAAGATGGAAAAAATATAAGGTCAGGGAGACCTATGTAGGGAAAAAAAAGGAACAACAGAGAGGTATGGGGAAAGAAAATGGATAAATAATGCTAGGATGCTTGAAAAGGCCATTGGAACTATATTATTTCATATCTACATAAATTAGATTATATGCTAAGTTTATATGTATATATGTAAATATACACATTTACATAGTTTAATTGAAATACCAGTTGGGGTGACAATGCCCCCTCAAGTAGAATTTAACAAACACGTGAGTGCTGAGCATGTGAGAACTTTTAAGTTTTGGTCTAGGGAATTCAAGAGACCCACAAAACAACCTGTTCTGTTGCCATTGTACTTGGAGCCTTGAGTGAAGAAGGTAAACCCCTATCACTGAAGATCTAAATGCACTGTGGACCAAGGATTTGGAGAATCAATCTGGATCTGACCTGGAAGCTGCTTCGTTGAGTGCTAGTTCTCAGGGTTTCAGAAGGATCTGGGCAAGCTACCAACAGAGAAAAAAGTCTCAATACAAGAAAAAAAAACTCTCAATACAAGGGAATTAGTGGCTAGCACTGTAAATTTATCCAACTACCTATGGCTGGTGAGGCCATGGAACCTAGATGAGAACTGCTGACACTGCCAGTTCCCTAAATCAGTATAATCTCTCACTGCATTCAGAATACCTACCCTTAGAGCCACAGATGAACAGCATTCTCACCCTTCATCAGAGAAACATCTCCTTACTATAGAGACCTTTTCAGAAAACTGCAACTGGTCAAAATTCAGAGATCAACTGACCATTGATCATAACTAATACATTTACAACATACCCCTTACACTTAAGGCTGGGGAACATAACAAAAACATGGCAGAAAGGTTGGAAAAGCCCGAGAACCAAGACAGCTGTTGTGAGATGGTTTCTTTAAACACACACACACACACACACACACACACACACACACACACACACACACACACACAAAGGGGAAAGAAGATGGAATCCTGGAGCAGTGGGAAGGGCATAATGTGATCAAGGTACATTGTATAAAATAGTATATTGAAATATAGTCTCTAAAATCTACCAGTGATCGTTCACTCTGTGTTATAAAGTTAAGAACAATTTATATTTTTCCTTTTTGCTAATAGTCATTTCTAAATTTTTCTGTATTGAACAGATCTCACTTCAGAAACTTAAGAGTTATTCATTTAACCATGGAAAAGATAAGTTATATGGATGAAAATCAGGTTTTTCCCAATCTCACAGTAGAAGGAGAGCATCCCTCACATTGCTTGGTCCCACTCTCCAGCTCAACCTCACTCTCAGCTATTTCAACTCTAGCCCTGCAAGTCTCCAGGTATTTTTTGCCATAGCTTCCTACCCCAGGCCCTTAATCTAGTAAATTCTAGTAACTTTGCAGTTATTTATTCCTTCCAACTACCATTGGCTTGTCCTGCTGGGAGGATTGTGCATATCTGACCCATTTCTCTTGGATTTTAATCCAACAAATGAAAGTAGACATAACAGGAGGCCACATCTAAGCAGATCTTCAGAAGCAAGTCAAGTTTCCATTGGAGCCCTTCTTTCCCACTCCATGACATCAGTGTGTCCCATATAGCAGCTCTCTTCAGTAGAGCTTAGGAGACTGGCAGAGCTCATACACAGCATGCTTCTGGTAAACCTTTGTAGCAGAAGCCATGTAGATTTAAAGACCATTTGTTGCTGCAGCTAAACTGACCACTACATATAGCACACAGTATTATTCTGGAATGGCTGACTCACTGCCACGGCCACCCCAAGTGGACTCCATTCCCCGTTCCAATCTCACTCTTTAACCATTAGGGAAAAGCCTTACAAACATGATTTCACAGCACCAGGGACTTCTCTTTCTTAAAATTTGTCACAACCACACTGTCATAACTATTGTATGATTAACAGCAGGGGAATATAACTTTATTTATTCACCATTGTTTCCAGACAGCTAGCATAGTTCTCAGCAGACCTTAATCTTTGAGCCAAGACAGGTTAAGTGAAAACATGAAGAAAAGGTTGTGCTAACTAACAACACTGAGCACAGAGTTGAAAAATATATATCCAGCAAAACAATCCTCGTATATTCCAGAAGTCCTTTATAATGAAAATTGGGCACTTGTCTGGGATCTCCTAAATAAGCAATAATAATAATGATGATGACAAATTACTTTTACTATCAAAAGTATCTTTACTATTAACAGTCTTGAAATAAGTGTTGTTATCCCCAAAGGTCAGCACATTCAAAACCATTCAGCTATGAGCTGGTAAAGCAAAGCTTTGAAACAGATCACCCTAAGAAACCTGTAGGTCACCTGGAGGTGGCAGTAGTTAGCGTCCAGAGCCTGGGGTAGAGCAAGGACAACCTCTGCACTGGTGCAATAGCTGTTGAGGACATCACTTCTATGGTCACATATAGCTTTAGTATCTGTGAGCAGACTGCCTACCAAAGTTCATTTGTGAGTTGAGAGGGGAATTAAAGTGCTAGAGCCACCTGGAAATTTCTTGTAAGTTGGAAACAACAGGGAATAGGTCCTGAACCCCTAATTTTGACTTAAGAACCAAGAAATGCCAAGCAGCAAGACCACCCTGGGAATCAGTGAAGGGGATTTTTAAAATTCATAGTTCTGAACTCTGGAGAAATCTGTATTTAAATGTCCCAGATAATGCTCAGGGATCCTAGCATCTGGAAGTCTCTGATCAAAACAGAGATAATACTAATTTTTGTTTTCAAAGTAGGGAAATGAAATCTTAGATTTGGAAACTGAATGGTAAATCCTAGTCTTTGAGTAATTCACTTCTTTATCTGCAAGACCACACATGGATTGCATGGACCAGCTATTAACTGGGGTGACTAACTGCAATGTAAACAGACAGCATGCATTTCTTGTTTCCTCATCACTACCAGTACATTAAATATAGAGCCTTGTTAGACTTGGTGAGCAGACCTGTTGCTCATGCTCTGTGCTGAGAATAATCTGGAAGTCAGAATGCAAATTTGGCTCAGCTTGATACTACGTGCAGAGCCCCCTTAGCCTGGAATGAAGCCCACCTGTGGCAGCTGCTGGTTTAAAACCCTCAAATCCTGGTATCTAGCCTTGACATGCTCGAAGTTGTCTAAATTGGCCCTACAAATTGTAAAGCCTTCACTTTCCCATGGTCAGGCCAAAGTTTCAAGTTCTCATTCCAATCCAAAGCACTCTCTGAAAACCAATTGCAGGAGTCTAGCAGCCTGGTGGGGACCAAGACCAACCAAGTACCAGCTAACAGTGCCTAGGCAGCCTCTCTGAGGCACCTGAACTGGTTGGGCCAGTCCTGCCAGGAGCAGAAAGGGAGGAG
Organism: Cricetulus griseus; assembly: GCF_003668045.3. Classification (NCBI taxonomy): domain Eukaryota; kingdom Metazoa; phylum Chordata; class Mammalia; order Rodentia; family Cricetidae; genus Cricetulus; species Cricetulus griseus. Next base: position 57,671,183 of record NC_048600.1, read on the forward strand.
GAGGTACAGGGATTGGAAGCCAGCCTAGAATGGATGAGGGAGGGCGGGAGGAAGCAAGTTTCTGCAGCAGGCCACAAATGAACGAAGGAAATCAGGAATGAGGAATTGTGCTCAGGTGTATAAAGTTGAAAGGTGAATTTGTAGAAGTAGCTGGAGCTTCTGTGCCCCAACCAGAGACTGAAAAAGGAAGTTCTCCCTCCCACTCTTCTTTGATGGCATACCCTGGGGTGAGAGAAGCCCAGCCTTGCTTCCTGATACCCCAGAAGAATAAGAACGATCGAGTGCTGACATCTACCATAGTGTGACTCTTGCTGCACCCAGGAGGAAGGAGGTAAGACCGCGGGCAGGAGGGCATGCTCTTTTCTCTTCAGCTATCCCTTTGCTTCCTGGTCTCAAGTTGCAACTGACCTAAGTGTCCTGAGCCTTGGGGCTACAGTTGTGTCTACCAGTACTTCCAGGAACCTTCATTCTTCGGTCTCAGAAGTTCTTGGCCCAAGCTAGCAGGCCCAGGACATATAGACTCATAATTTATAAGAGCTGTTATACATGGTGATGTTGTGAGTAGAACTTCCTCACATTGGTGAATAGGCAGCCCTGGCAACTCACCTCTGCCCTTACTACCTATTGTTTACAAATGACTTGCTTGTATGGAGAGCCTGTAACACATAGGGTACTCGTCAATACTTGCACTATTTCAGATCTGTTTCCAAATGCTTCCTGTAGAATCTTGAAATAAATGTTTGTTAAAAAAAAAGAAAGAAAGAAAGAAAGAAAGAAAGAAAGAAAGGAAGAAAGAAAACAGTGTTTTGGGATGGTGTATAATAAAATTAGCAATGGTGAAGAGTTACTGAAATCCTTTCATATACAAAGCATGACTATGAAATACTTTATATATCATTGTAAGTCTATCATGGGGTAGGTGTTGTTATATCGGTAGTGCTGGGAAAGGAAGGTGAGACTCAAGGAGGCTAACTGAAGGCAACTTTCATTCATTACAGAGCCCATACTCTCTGCATTTGCATTGATGAGGCTGTTTTTAACCATTGGCCTTCCAGGTTCAGAGTGCACAGCCCTAATGCAGAACAACTTGGGTTTGCAAAGAGCCCTTTTCCAGGCAAAACCACCATCTGCTGTTTCCAGTCACATCCACTAACCTAAAACTTGGTTTCTAGGATTTGGGCTTCTCTGACCCTTACCTCGCAGGAGAACACTAGCTGCCTGTGATGAGAATTATACACTCCACGTGATCTATGCCATTAAGAGCTCTGAGCCAGTACAGCTGAGATAGGGAGCAACTCTGGAAACTGTAGCAATGGCAAGGGGGAGGAATATATTTGAAAATGGGAGAGTTAGACACTGCACCAGCATCCTAGGGTGGGGGCAGCTAGAATTAAAATCTTATCACCAGGGCATAGTAAATAGATTCCTCACAACCCCAGAGCTGATCCACTCTAGTCTTTGCCCATAATAAATCAGTTACACTCACTAGCCTGAACCTGGGCAGGACCAATGCACACAAACCTCCTCCCTTGGCCTGGAACACTTTCCCTGTAAGCAAATCCCTCTCGTTCTATCAAGTTTCAGTTCAGATGTTGCCTCTTCAGTGAACACTTCTCAGATGAAGGCATCTAAAATTCTGTCTCCTCACCTGTCCACTGTTTCCATAATGCTCATCACTCTTACAGGCTTCAGATGGATAGAAACTTATCGCTTTTTACCTACTGCTCATCACCAAGTCTTTGAAGCTAATCAGTGTTATTAATAGCAGATGCCCAGTTAATGTTTGATGGGTGAGTGAATAATAGAAAAGATGAGAAGGTATCTAGGCTGCTACTTTGTCTCCCTCCCATTCAGCACCCCTGCTCAAACCTCCAGTGGAGACACCTGTGTGCGTCTAAGGTGCATCTAAGATCTAGAGGCATTACAATGCCTGATTCCATTCTCAGGTAACACAAGGCAAGAGGTAAAAAGGCACCAAGTAGACTTTGTTCCATGAGAAACTACCAGGAATGGAAAGGCTGGCTGTGCAGGCCAGTGTGATAAGCTGCACAGCCTATGACTCACTGCAGTTTGACCTTCTAGACAGGGGAGGTGGAAGAGATGTTAGCCTTGCCTGGGAATTTGTCATGCCACTATATCAGATGTCATAGAGAACTCCCTGGTATTTCTGTTTTACCAAGCCACCACTGAAAGTCATGCCAGGCTCCCTTACACAGCACATGCTTTGGGGGTGTCATTCACTTTCAGGATGACAAGAAGGTCATATTTGAGAGCAGAGGATGAAAGGACTTTGTATGAGTTCTACTGCTCTCAGAAACCTGGTGCCTCCATTTCCCCTTATTTCTGCTCTGGACAAGTTGAATGACAGTCTATCCCTAACAGCAAGGGAAGAAGGTGAAATTCCAGTGATGAAAACACTCAAATATTATTGTGACAGGGAAATAGGAACCATCAGTGTCTCTCTCTGTGTCTGTCTCTGTCTGTCTGTCTGTCTGTCTCTCTCTCTCTCTCTTCCTCCTCCTCCTCCTCCTCCTCCTCCTCCTCCTCCTCCTCCTCCTCCTCCTCCTCCCCCTCCCCCTCTCTCTCTCCCTCTCCCAAAATCTCCCAGCCCAGCAGGAGATGGAGAGCAGAGACAATTCAGGGAGCTGTGTGGATTCTGGAGAATTCTGCTTTCAGAAAGGCTACAATTGTGAACATAGTATACCTAAGAGATTTCCGTGAAAGATTCCTTTTTCCACACAGCTACCTCCAAAATCAAATCACCCACCTTAATTAACACCCACTACACTTACTTTTCAGGAAAAGCACAAGAGCATCTTGCACAGCGCTGCTTCTCTTTGGCACACACACAGTGGCTGGCACCATTTCACAGCCTGCTGGGTTTTATGGGTCCCTGTGTGCACTTCCATGTTCTTCATTGTAATGGATGTTAAGCTTTGCCAGCATCAGCCCTGGCCCTGGCCTGTATGAGTTAAAAGACTGCTGATTCTGGCTGGCTGGCTCTGTGCTTCTGTTTTAAGACACTGCTTATGCTGTTCCATTCTGTTCCCTGCATAATTCTTGGTTTGCAGAATTTCAGAAAATGATTTTTTAGCAAGAAAATAAATTTTTGAATCGGGATTGAAGTCTGAGTCCCACTGCTTTCTGGAGAAGCAGGGCCCCACAAAGCAGTGTTGTGACATAAGAATTATAGTAAGTGTCTAAGTAATCCTGTTTCAATCATGTCATGGTGGTGGTAAGAGAATAAGTGACAGTGAAGCTTGGTTGAGGCAATTCTAGGTTCTAAGGGCTTTCTTTAGATAACCTTCTTTAGTGTCTATGCCTCTTGCCTCCCTGTTGGATTAAAGAGATTGTGATACATGGAGGGGGAAATACCATGGTGTAGTGAGTGATAGAGTCTACACACACACACACACACACACACACACACACACTGGTCAATAAAACAGCCTGTATTTCTACACATCTAAAAAGGCACCCAGAAGTCTACTATACAAGACCACATAGAACCCTTCTTTATGCAGAAGTTGAGATTGTCAGGTTGTTCCTTTTCCGAGGCTGTCAGGCAATGAGTTGATGCTAACGATGATTGTTGGACATTATCAGCACATCCCATTGTCATCTTGTTCACCAAGGTTTGGAAATTTGTTTGAATGGAACTCCTTTTCTCTGGGGCTGTCTTTGTGACCTTTAATAAACTGACAAATGTTTTCATAAGGGCAAATGGTGCATCTTTCAAGGGGGAACATGAGAATCAGCCCTGTTGCAGAATGTGCAGTCTGTACAGTGTGAAACTGAGCAATTTTTAAAGTTCTAAAACTTTAGGAGAAATTTTAAGATACTTTATTCTACAGTGGGGCCTAGGACTAATGCCATAATAATGCTAGTCATTATTTACGAATTGCTGCTTCATATGCAGCACTGGTAAAAGGGCTTGTCTCATGTTATCTCATGTGCCCAAGACAATTTATCATAGTGGGTAAAGAGTTATAGGCTCATGGTTTTCAGTGCCTGGCATTATTAGTTCTTACCTTTGTGATACTTGATCAATCTTCAAACACTGTGTCTTCAATTCCCATCTTGAAGTGAAGATAATAATAAACCTGTTCCCTAGGAATGTTGTTTGGTTACATGAACAATATATGGGGTTACATAAGCGAATATATACATGTGTGCTCTCCATTTCTATGTGTGCACATGCATGTGTAATGTCCAGTGTAATGAGTTCTCAAATGTCTGTTTCTGCTACTTTCTCCACTAATATTCCATGAGACAGATCTTTTCCCACTGATTTATAGGAGATAAATTTCTTTGAAAATCTAATTTGAGAAAATGTATAGTCTAAAACATGACCTCCATATTGGCAGGCCTTGTGCCATCGAGAACTAATGAGGGAAGCATATGTTGAGAAAAAGTTGTGGACCTAGAATTTCACCACAGGTATCAGAACTTTCTCTTCTGCTAAAACCCTTTCCAGGGCCAGACAATAGCCTAGCCTTGGAGTCAAAGTTTTTCCACTCCAAACCATCAAAGGAGCTCCTATTGCCAGGATCAAGTATGGGACAGGATTAGCATCGGGTTTTGTTGTTGTTGTTGTTGTTGTTGTTGTTGTTGTTGTTGTTGTTGTTGTTTTTTCCAGACAGGATTTCTCTGTGTAGCTTTGGAGCCTATCCTGGCACTAGCTCTGGAGACCAGGCTGGCCTTGAACTCACAGAGATCCTCCTACCTCTGCCTCCCAAGTGCTTGGATTAAAGGCGTGTGCCACCAACACCTGGTATTGGCATCATTTTTGAAGGAGCTTTCTTCTAGCTTTATGATAGCATTGTCCCATATGGCTCAATTCTGTTAATATCAAATCTCTGGAGCTGTCACTCACCCCAATACTGGTGTTAAAAGAAATTCCCCTTATGTCTTCACTGGTCTAGATAAAGATGGTTATTCTGTGTACTCTCTTAGCCATAATTATCACTTAAAATTGCAACTGCCCCCCCCCAATTGAGATTTCTTTTTTTCTTTTTCTTTTTCTTTATTTGAATTAGAATCAAGATTGTTTTCCATGTCAATCCCAGTTCCTTCTCTCCCCTCCTCCCCTACAATGCCCCCCAACTAAAACCCTACCTATCACATATCCTTTCTGCTCCCCTTGGATGGTAAGGCTTTCCATAGGGTGTCATCAGAGTCTGTCATAGCCTTTGGGATAGGGTCTAGGCCCACCCCTGTGTGTCTTGGCTCAGGGAGTATCCCTCTATGTGAAATGGGCTCCCAAAGTCCACACCTATGCTGAGGATAAGTACTGAACTACTACACGAGGTCCCATAGATTTCCAAGGTTTCCTCACGGAAACCCATGTTCCTGGGGTCTGGATAAGTCCCATGCTGGTATCTCAGCTATCAGTCTGGGGACCAAGAGCTCTCCGATGTTCAGGTCAGCTGGTTCTGTGGTCTGGACCCCTCTGCTCATCACTCATCCTCCTCTGCAACTGGATTCCTGTTCAGTTCAGTGATTAGTTGTGGGTGTCTGCTTCTACTTCCACCAGCTGCTGGATGAGGGCTATCGGGTGGCATATAAGTCAGTCATCAATCTCATTATCTGGGGAGGGCATTTAAGGTAGCCTCTCCTTTGTTGCTTAGATTGTTATCTGGTGACATCTTTGTAGATCTCCAGACATTTGCCTAGTGCCTGATTTCTCTGTAACCCTAAGATGTCTCCCTCTATTATGGTATCTCCATTCTTGTTTTCTTCAGTTCTTCCCCTGACTCAATCTTTCTGGTAGCTCATGTCTTCCTCACCCCTCCTCTTCTCCCCTTCTCATTCTCCTAGCTCCCTCCCCACTCTTCCCATGCTAAATTGGGACTGTTATACCAAATCACTCTTCTCACTTGCTTCTGCCAGGATTCCAAGGCCCTATAGCCAGGAAAAGTCATTAATTGTTATACAGTCTACATGGATGGATCAGGCAGAGCTCTACAATAACACCCAAGTATTAATGGTAATTAATAATCAAGAATAGCTTCCTTTTATTGAATATTTGCTGTATGTGACTTTGATTAGCTTATGTAATTTTAACAGAGCCACACACTCTGGAGAAGGCTCCCATCCATCTGACCTCCATATTTTAGTAGAATTGGAAGTCTAAGGAACACACAAACTCAGCCAAGGTCACCTGAGGGTGGAGGGGGAGGGGGGGCACATGTAAACATCTTAAGTCTGTGTGACCTGTGACCCAGAACATGTGCTTCACCTCTGGCCTCAGCTCCTGCCACAGATTGCTCTTGCCTGAATCTCCCTCCAGAGATGTTTGATAACACATTGCAGATTAGCCTTGGAAAAACCCGTCATGCTGGCTGCCTCATGGGGCGGACTGTACACAAACCTGTCTCACCTGTTTCCTTGAGTCCTCCTGACGTTGCCCTCCCTGGCAGAGTCCTCTATTTATTTTTCTTTTGCCTCCTTTTCTGGACATGGTTGAGCTCCTCAGCTGTTCAGTCCAAGTCCTCCAACTCCTTAATCACAGGCATGCAATAAGATGTGAGAATGAGGATAAAGATTTTTCTCTCTAAGGAAACTCAAGGCCCAACCTTACTCTTTGGATAGTAATGTCCCTGCATTATTTTCTTTCAATTTCTGTTTTCCTTCTTGTCCTTCTTTCAGTATGACTTAGTGGGAGGCTGGATTTCACAGCAGAGCATACAACATATTTTTACTGTACTGAAATAGTTGAAATAATTGACATCTTAGATTGAAGCCTAGACTGGCAGTTCTATCATTTACAAAGGTATGACTCCATATCGAAAACATACCTTTCTTTATAAGTGGTGTTTATACAATTGGGTTGTTACTATAAGGTATGCAGAGAGAGGCAGATAAACCTAATTAAAGTATAGCCTCTTTACTTCCTGTGTGACTATGGACAAAGAAATTAGTTTTCCACAGTACTTTCTAATCCCTATATGGACCTTATTTTATTAATTTTCACTCCAATCTAATGAAGTGAATACTTCAGTCATTTCACAGACAACACAGCTTAGTCTAGTTTGATTAAACACCAATAAGATGTCCAGGCTAGATTTGAACCCGGGTCTTTCAATGTCAATATCCATTCCCTGAGGACAAGTATAGTGACAAGAGTATTAGTTTGATGTTCAATTATTCATTTTCTACTTCAAGACCAGGGACAAGTCATCTGCATGTCTTTTGAAGCTCATGCTGAGGTCATTTTCCAAAGGCCTGACAAACAGACCTGTTCCTCATTTGCCAACCTTCCAATTAATGATGGAACAGCCCCAACCTGTGCCCTAGCCGTGACTCCTTACCCTGTGCTCACTCAGCTCTCTGTCACAGGAAAGAAACCACATCAATAGCTGTATGGCTTGTTTCTTTCCAGTAACTGAAAGATTTTCCAAACAAATGCTAATGCTAACCTCCAAAGAGAAGATGGAGGACAGATTTTTTTTTTTCTCTCCCACATGGCAACATTCCATTCTCTTTTAGACTTCCAGTACACTCAAAGTTTTGAAGGGAATTTTGCAGTCAGAGCTTGGGGGTGTACCATTAGGAGGCAAGCCCATGAATGCAAAGATTTTCTCAGTCACATTTGTCACTGTGCCCTGGTACGCACAGCAGTTCTGACCACATGATAAAATGTTTCTTTCCTACATTGCTGTTTTGTGTGATAAGTGTAAAGCTGCTACAGTGATTTTTAAGATTTGTTGAACTCACTTATGAGCAAACCATAATAACTTGAATCACCGTCATTCTTTTAGGGACATGTTTTCTTCTATAACTTATTTTGTTTTGTTTTGTTTTGTTTTTGTTGTTTGCTTGTTTGGCTTTGGCTTTTCAAGACAGGGTTTCTCAGCGTAGCTTTGGAGTCTATCCTGGCACTCGCTCGGTAGACCAGGCTAGCCTCAAACTCACAGAGATCCGCCTGCCTCTGCCTCCCGAGTGCTGGGATTAAAGGCATGTGCCACCAACACCCAGCCTAGTAAAGGGTTTTTATGCCTAGTTGGGCTGGGTAGCCACTGGTGGCAAGCAGGTTAGACAGTGACCATTTGAATGTTCCAGGAACACATTTCTCACCTACATCTTCCTACTTCTTAGCAGTGAAACCTGGAAAGTCCAAAACTGTTAGATTTCCTTTTCTTGAATAGCAACAATGTCCCAACACAAATAGCAAATGCCCATAACATCTTTAAATCTAATTTAGTTCTCAGCTCAGCATCTTACAGGTGAGAAGAGAAGATGCATGGAACAACCTGAGTGACTTGCTATGGGACACAGAGCTGGTGGGTGGTAAATCCAGACTTTAAAATGCTGTCAATTCCAATCTCTTTCCCCTGAGCTACCCAGTGAACCTACCTCTTACCTTTACCTGGGTATGTCATGAAGCGTTTCACAGGTAGAAACTAGCACTAGTCTGGCTTGTTTCAAGCCAGATGCTTGAATTGTCATATCTAGACACGCAATGGCCTACTATAATGTGACTGTGATTGGTTTTCTTGTCTCTGTCTGGGATGTAAAACTGCATAAGAGGCTTGGCATTATAGTTGCCTACTATTTTGTTGAGGTGAAGAAAAGACAGACTGCTGTGTATTCTGACCTACAGAAAAATGGCTCCAAACCTTAGAAAAGGTTCCCTAGGAGTATAAGTCATGAGGTTCAAGAAGGAAAACCCTTTGTGGTATCCAGATTATGGGTGGTAAGGTCAGGCAGGTGTTGAGAAGAACAGGAGCCATTCTTGGCTTCAGCTTTTCACTACAAACTTCATGCAATATGGCAGAGACAAATGCAATATTCACTAAAGCCAAACGCTATTACTTACATGGAACTTAGGTATGTTGGGAAAGAAAAATTCTCTAAGTGGAAAATAAGTGGTACTTACAATGAACAGAGTAAATAGAAAAATAAATACAATGAACCCCAAACACTGTGAATAAACTACAGCTAGGCTCTGCCTCCTGAATGCTGTGACCCTAAGACAAGTTCTAGTTCTGTTTAAGAAGAGTTGGGTAGAAACTGGCATTTGTTAGCAGCCACAGAGCAGGATGAACTGGGTCTGGAAACATATGGTGGCACAGGAGTGGAAATGTGCCTACTGCCATTCAACTATCCACTCAGAAATGGTTGGAATTGATATTTTATGCTGTGTCTATTTTACTGAGGCAGCTCTTTATGTACAGCTAGGAAACAAACTTCAAGATATAGTGGTATGTTGGGGAGACAGAGAGAACCTGAATGCTATCATCTATGCATTATTAAAGGGATGTAGACATCTACACTTCTATTGTTTTCTAGGCAAGGGCCCCTGTTGGAAGAATTTGAGTCTATAGAGGGAAAGAGGTTCTGGCAGTTGGAATAGAAAAGTAATGGAGCCCACTGTTCATGGATCACCATTTGATTTCTATTCTAGGTACATGGAGAGCTAATTCATATAATTTTATCCCTTCAAAAGAATAAAATTGAGACTTCTTAAGGCAATGGTTCTTACTGAGGCTGGAACCTGGATTCCAGGAAACCAAAGTAAAGTCCCCTAACCAGAAACATGGATACGACATGTTGTTATTCCATGACATGGTGCTGTTACATGAACATGGTATGCTGTTGTGATGACCACCACCATCACCCGGAAACTACTTTTGTTTTTCTAAGTAGTGTGTATGAACATTATAGCTTGAGAAAGGAGAGGAGGCAGATCCTTAAATCAGCATGTCTGGGGTGGGGTGGGACTTGAGTCTGATAGCTTAAGGTTCCCCAGATGATTTCACAGAGAGCTGACATAATGTAACAGGGAACACTGAAGCAATCTAAAGTAGGACCAATTTTGCTGCTGTGTGACTCCATTTTATTCATTTATTACTCTGTTCTTGTGAGCACTGGCTAGAATGCTGTATTAATATCCTGAATGTCACATAGAAACATATAATGGTGAGATCTTCCTGCTAGCCTTGGTTGGGAAGATGCCTGCATGTATTAACTTTGGAAATAATTCTTTCCCTATCTGGAATGGAATTAGCTTGGGATGGAGCTTTTTAGTAGAGTTATTGCCTAGTATGTGCCAAGCCCAGTATTCAACACTTGACACTAAGGGAACAATGGTAAGAACAACAATTAATGAAACAAATTTGACCATGCCACACTAAAGAATTAAAGGCTCCTTATCTGCAACAAGGCATAATGTCAGAGTGGTAGTAAAAAGCCAACTTAGATGTCAGAGGGGTGTAGTTTTGAAAGCCTCTCTGAAAAATAAGGCTTACTACCTACACTGTAGAACTACCAGATCCAAGACAGATAAAGATAATAGGTGGTGCTAGGTCCACTGGGGTTAGTCAATCTTAGGTGACAATTATAATGTTTATATCCTCTCATCCACCCATTCTGCATCCTCAGCTCTGGCACTGCCTCTTCATGTCTGTTCATTGCCTCTTGAGCATTTCATGTGCAGGTGACATTTCTCTCATTGCATTTGAAGCCAAGGGCCTTGCATGCTGCCGCCTCTATATCTCAACAGACAGAGTAAAACAACTCTACAATTTCTCACCAAATTCTCTGCCATTTTTGGAAAATGTAACTGAAGCCTCATTACATGGATGAACAGCTTTCCATCAACTCACTCCAAGCTTTGATATTAATATAATTGTTGTAAGGATACTACAGTTAGCCACAAAGGCATCACTGTTAGTAATCAGAGCCTGCTGTAAGTATAAGGAGAGCTGGTGGGAACTCAGGGGACTTTAGATAATGCTATGCAGAGGGTTTCCTTGATCCCTCCCTCTGATGACAGGTATCTGTTGAAGGCAGAGAAGGACAAAGTACCTCAATCAAAGTGTAAGTCCTGCTCTATAAGAGCGAGAGCCATTTCAAAATGGAAAGCTGGACTGCTTTAAACTCTGATTAAGCCTGCCACAGCATCGCACCACTTTGAAAACTGTCAGAGAATATCAACACTTTAAAAGCAAAGGATAATGATCCTGATGGGCTCTGTAAATTCTAGCTTCATGCTGCTACTCTGAATCATCTCCTCCAGCTCTCACTTGTCTGTTGTGTACTTAAAGAACTTGCTTTATGTGAGTCCCATTTCCAAGGTCAGGGACTACATCTCACCTTGTGTAGTGTCATAAGTCTAGGACACATGCTCGATCTGAATTCACAGAAAGAGTAAACACGATCAAGGATGTCATACAAGTTTATACAAGTTTATACTCCCTCCTAGTTTATACTCAGTGTTTTGCTCTGTGCTTCCTCATGGCATGGAAAAGCTGGGTGTTGCCTGTCTATGTAGCAAGGTATTTCTTACTGCTAAGCTTTAGCCATCTTATCCACTTGCCTCTTAGGGACTCTAAGCCAACAGTCATCTTCTCCACTAAACTGTCTTGCTGGGTGAATTTCTAAGCAGCCATGATGCTCACTAATGCCCTTAATCCTAACCTAACTTCTCATTTCACTCTCCTCTGCTCCATGCACTGTGTGTGCCTCTCCAGAACCTTGAGGAAATTGAAATGAGGAAATGTAACATGGGGATGGAGAGGTGGTGTATAAAGAGAATCTGTGTGTATGCGGGTACTCCATTGATATTTCATAAGGTGTTTTTTTCGTATGGAGTGGGCACTTTCACAGTTCAGTCTCCTCTAACCAGATATTTCTCCCTCTTCCCCTCCTAGTCATCTAATACCCTTCAGACCTTGCATCAGTTAGACTACTAATCATGCACACATTCCTTGCCCCACTCCCTAGCATCAATCCTACACTCTGTTGATACGCTTTTCTAGCACCAATGATTCTTTTATTTAGATTTTCCATGTTTCCAATGATAACCTGTAGGCTTAGTTGATTTAAATGTTTCCTGGTATACAGAAAGCTTTAAAATAACTAATTTTCCCTTAACCCCCTGCCTCTAAGGTCATAAAATGGGGGCAAGAATCTGCAGGGGCTCACAGGCATTGTGTTGTGGTGGCCTTGCATATGTGAAAGGAGTAAGCAGAACAATGACACCCAGCCTCCTTTCTCACTGTGACACTGCGAAGGTGTAATTGCAGTGGCAGTACATAGAGACTGTTCTGTCCCATTGCATTGCTAAAGCCTGCCAGGAAGCCTGTGGCTTCTGCTCCCACTCTGCCTCACCCAGGGCCCCTCCCTGCTTAAACCAGGTCACATCTCCTGGGAGTGTGCTCCTGGGAGTCCTCAGCCATGTCTAGCTGCCAAGGAAACAGAAGATATGACAGCAAACCTAGAGGGAAGGCAAATGTCAGAAAGTCCACAGTTATGACTTAAAGAAGGTCTGAAATCTCAAGATATGATCAGTCACCAAGAAGTAATCTCACCAGGTTCTGGAGACCTTTGGGGTAGGAGGTCCCATCTTCCTCTTCTACCCAGAGCAGAAGTGGTATGACTTCCTGAGAAGATTAAGATGTTCTAGATGAGCCGCCTGCTCACTCTCACCCCCACCCCAGTTCTACTTGTAGCTAACCATGTTTCTAGCTTTGACCTTGACAGGACATTGATGTTTCTATCATTGACAAATCACCCTAAAGTTTTTGTGCCATTTTCTCAGGAAAGCCTTATGGGGACTTTCCCCAATCAGCCTGTGGTTACAAGGATTTAACTTGCAGGCAGTTGGGAGAAAGGCTACAGGGGTGTGGACATGAAATGTTTGACAGATCACCTCCCCAGGTGGAGCTGGGAAGTGACACTGAGAAGAAACACATACACACAACACACACACACACACACACACACACACACACACACACACAAAGTGCCCAAGGAGCCTGGACACTGCACCTAGCTGGACCGCTGATCCACTACATATCTTGCCACTTGTTAATTATGCCTCATCTTCCTCTTGCAAGACAAATGGAAGGAATAGAGGAATGGTTTTCACATTTTCTTTGGAGCCATAACATTGGGAAGTGATGGTTTTGAATCATTGTGGTAAACAAAATATCAGAATTCTGAGACATTCACCACACTTACTGATTCTTCTGTCTCTTTCTCTGTGTCTCTCTGTCTCAGTCTCTCTGTCTCTCTGTCTCTGTCTCTGTCTCTGTCTCTCTCTGTCTCTGTCTGTCTCTGTCTGTCTCTCTCTCTCTCTCTCTCTCTCTCTCTCTCTCTCTCTCTCTCTCTCAGACACACACACACATACCACACCCATGTGTCCTCAGTAAAACCACAGACACCCCTTTTTATCTCCTAACAGAAGCTTCTTACCATCCCTCTGTAAGGAGCACATGGCTCTACAGGTGATAAGACAGAGTGAAACATGGAAAGGTTCAGAGGTCTTTGACCCAGATCACCTCTGAAATCTACCAGCTTCTTGAGCCTTCAGCTGTAATATGGAATGTACGTCTTCTGGCCATCTATTAGAAAGAAACATGAGGACATGCGGCTAGCTTGCCTGACTTTAAATTTGGCTTTTACTACCTATTTCTTCTGAAAATTTTCTTAATTTCCCTCTGTGTACTTACTTCACAGATATGTGGTAATTAAAGAGTTAAATACACAATGTCCTTAAAGGGCATAATAAGGGTTCACAAATATGGGCAGTTCTGGTTTTATTGCTTAACATTAAGTAAGTTTTTCTAAACATTGAGGGATCATAAATCTATGATCTATTAAAGTCATGGTCTCACTCCCTGGGGAACTATGTACCAGAACATATATTGCCTTCAATTTAGGGAACATGTGGCTCCAAGTCTTCAGTGGGAAATTGAGACCCTAAACAAAAGAAAAGGAGCCACAATCCAAGGGAGTGAGACAAAACAAAGGCTGGTGCCCCACCTTCCTGGTTCCCAGGCTGGCTCTGTCTTCAGGTTCTGTCTTCAGAACTCTAATCCCTGGTGTGCTCTCTGTGACATGGTCATGTACAGTTGCCCCCCTTGTTTTTCTTCTACAGACTACTTGTAACAACTGGGAAATTTTCTGAATGTCAGTTTCCATCTCTGTGAATGGGTCCATGCATTAAAGTCATTCCTTCATAGTTAGAAAATTGACAGTTACCAAAAACTCTGTGTGAGCACAGAGCAGGTGAGCAACTCTAAATTGACCCTGTGTTTCTAGGCGACAGAAGAGATCCAAGAGTCTAAGAATGCTGAAGCTTTACCTCCAAAATACATATTGGTCCTGGAAGTTAGGTTTGTGTGTTTGGGGGATAGCTGTGGGAAAAAGAAAATGAGAGAATTACGGTTATTTCTGTGATGTCTCCTTGCCTGGATATCCAAGAATATGGCTCCCCCTATAGCACCTGCCCTGAACAGCCTTTTCTCCCCATTGTCAAGGTTGCCTCATCACATTCTTTGAACTTTTAAAGGCATCACCTGATAGGATTTGAGTGAGGGAATTAGTTGTACAGCTGTTGTGATCCAGCACATGATTCTGAAATAGAGAGATGTGCTCAACTCAAGCAGGCAGTGCTACCTATCCAGAACCCATGTGGAGGTGCCTAAATGATCTCAAGATTATATTTGACCACGTCTCCAATGGAACCATCTTTTTGGCTTTATGAAACACCTATGACAAGTCTTGTCTCAGTTCACAGAGGCTTTAGATCTGAAGCCTGAGTGGAGTTAGCCTGAGTCCCTTAAAAGGAAGCACTAGAAAACATTTTGGCCTTTTTGTAAAACTTTTAAAAAAAATCTACCTTTGTCTGGTATTGGCAACCTCCTTCCCTAAATAGTTCCAGGATTGATGCAGGGTATATGATCCTGGCCTTTCATTTCTCATCTAAGTGGCTCATTTTCACAAGTGTACAACTACCAATAGGATTTGTTCTCTCTCTCTCTCTCTCTCTCTCTCTCTCTCTCTCTCTGTCTGTCTCATGTGGATGTATGCTATAAATGATTTTGCACATGTATGTGTGAGTGCAATTGCCTGTGTTTGTATCTGTGGAGGCCAAATGTTGGCATCCAGATGTCTTCAGTTGTTTCTCTACTTTATTTTTTGAACTTGCTGTCTTAGCTAGACTAACTAGACAACAAATCCGAGGGATCTACCTGTCTTTGTCCCCTGGGGCTTGGGTTATAGGGCATGTCACTATACCTGGATTTAACTGGATGCTAAGGATCCAAACTTGGGTCCTCATGCTTGCTCGCCAAACACTTTACCCACTGAGCCATCTTCCCTAGCCTTTTTTTTTCTTTCTTGATGCAAGACCTTGCTGTATAGACCAGGCTAACCATATGGTCCTTCTGCCTCAGCCTCACACGTACATGCCATCACATTTAACTAGTCTTATTTGCCATGGAGAAACCTAAATCAATTCTTCCACAAATCACAATTCCTGAAACTAGATCCTCTTGGAAGGTGATTGAATGTTTACCTTGTTTGAAAGATTTGCAATGATTCAAAAGAAATACTGAATTATTTTAGCACAAAAATAGATTTGGAAAAAAATAGAGAAAGCATAATGTGTTTCTGGAACATATTGGTACTATTTTATGACCTCTTTGACAACTTTGAATGCAGAAGATAACTTACTTAATATGGCTTAATATGCTTAGCCAGGCATAGCTTAAAGGCTATTGATAAATGCATATGCATAAGTGTGCATATCAGTATACATGTATATTAAGTGGAAAATAGTTTATATTTTTGCAAAAATATTTTAGTATAATTAACTAATCAATAAAAATTATACATTTCAATGTACCATGTAATGTTTTGGAACATGCATACATTGTGTGAGGCTTAAATCAGGCTAGACATCTCTCTCTCTCCTCATTTATCTTTTGGAAAAGCATTGTACTGTTTCAACCTAACATGTCAAACAATGAACAATCTAGCAATTAACAAGTTCTGATAAATGATTGCTAATTAAATTTTATGATACATAAAGCACAGCTGATCTATTTTTTGTGTTAAAATAGTCCTGTATTTCTCTTGAATGGCTGCAAATCTTTCAAACAAGGTAAACATTTATTTAAATATATTCCAAATGGATCTAGTTTCAGGAATTGAAATTTGCTAAGTAATTGGCCTAGGTCTTTCCATGGCAAATAAATAATTCCATTTACATTTCACACAGGCCTGGTAACAGGGCATGTCCTAAGTCACTCATTACTGTATGTGCAAGACCTCAAACCTCATAAATGGTGTGAAAGCAATGTGGGCATATAAAGGAAACAGAACCTTCTGGTTCTCTGGATTCCTTCAGGGTTATTATGACTACTCCCTTCTTAAAAGCTTTCAGTGGGAAGACCATGAAATATGTGAGTCGCACAACCAAATTCAAATGGGAGGTTTGAGCCAAGTAGATGGAGATGAAAGAGAAATTGGGTAGACTGGACTAATGATCTCTGAGAGGACAGCTTGGGAAAGCAAACATTAGCTGTACAGTACTTTGTTTTCCCTGAAGCTGATGGTACAAGGCTGAAGCCTCTAGAGCCAATCTCTCTCCATGCTCTGATAAAATTCTGAAGGAGGGGTAAATAAGAACCTCTCTAACCTCACATTTCCTCCATCAAATCTTAGTTCCTGAGATTTTAAAAGTGAATACAACAACATGGAGCTGCCGGTTTTAGGTAGTGATTTAGAATCTTGTTAAAGGTTGCCAGTGCACGAAGCTATGGCCCAAGCTTGAGTTTGGATCACCAAAATTTTATGCCTGCAATAGTAGGGAAGCAAGGAAGAGATCTGCTGCCTGTTTGGCTACCTGAATACCTATTAAAAGGGCTCTTCTTGCCTTAAACACAGCTAAATACTTTGGTCAGGTTGGGAACATTTTCACCATCTCCAGAATGGCTACTGTGTAAGGATCATCATGATGGTGACTTGTAATTGAATTATACCTGTCTTGTCTTGCTAAGTCAAGACAAGAGCCAGTCTCCATTTCCAGAATTATTGTCCTTTTAAATACTCATCTCTTAAAACAGTAGCAATACACACTTAAGAAATGTTATGCCCATTCTTTAAGGCTGCACAGGGGACATTGTCATGCCCTGTAGTATGAAAGGTAGACTTTCTGAAACACCCCACTCTGCAATCCCCAGGGTCTCAAATGGTAGGAAAAGCAGGATGGTTTAAAGTCATTCCTGAATCTTAAAATCTTCGAATCATTGTCCCACCTCCACATTCCCTTGAATATCCTATTCTTTGTTAATTTTGTCTTTGCCCTCTCATCTTCATCCAGATCTACCTGTGAGTTCAGCTGAAATGCCCAGTGCACAAGCTCTGTCTTGTGTGTCCCTATTTCCAGCCCTTCTCTCACGGTCACTTCCAAAACTGATGTGTATAGAATACTAACAAACATAAATATTTTCCCTACTAGAGTGCAAATTCCTTGGCAATAGCTGTCTTCCTCAAATGTACTCATTACACAGTGTTGATTTGAATATTTCTCAACTAGCAGAGATCAACAATAATGATGTTAACCACCATGTTTTCACATGTAGCACTTGGCAGATACAGGGCCTTAAGATCTCAGTATATATCATATGTGTTTCGAGTTGATCACAGTTGCCTCATAAGGCAATCATATTTCTGTGCCTAAATAAACAAGGCTGAGTCAGATGGTCATTGGATGTAGATGTCATCTTTAAGAGAATAATCCCCAGATGTGCTCACTTCTTCGACCTCCCAAAGAGAAATTTTATTTTTCCTCTCTCAAGTGACATTGAAGGAGGTAAATCTCTCATAGGTCTACCTTGTAAGATTTGTTTTTGCCAACCTCGTAGGTAATCATTTCTCCATATTCATATACATTTTGAGTCAAGTTCCCATGTGCCTGAACATGTTCTCTCCTCTATTCACCTAAAGCCAAGCCCTGGGATTAGAATTAATCTTGAAAGACATCCAAGTCACTCCCTCCTTACACCTAGCTCCATACTTAATGGGTAAAGGGAGTTTCATAGCTCATCTCAGTTCATGCTTTCCTCACACTAGATCTTTCTAGGTCAGCTGAAGCTCCTGTTTCCTCCTTTCAGATTCTCACCCATTGTCTTAAATCAGGGTGGTGTTTGAAGTGGGTGTAGTGTTTGAGGAATTCTAAGGGTAGCCAAAGAATCAGGTTGAAACTGCATTTTCTCTATCCTGTAAGCTATGAAAATGCTGGTCCGACATTGTGCTAGCCATGGGTGAGCCTGGGAAACAGAAGGCACTGGAAGACAGAGGAGTTTCTATACCAGCATCTACTACTTTCTGATTAGCCATTAACAAAAAATATTATCACATGTTAAAAATAAGTATTAATGAACCTACTTATTTCTAAGTCAAGTTCCCTGTTTTTGCTATTGACATTTCTTGACTGGATTTGGCCTTAAAAAGCCATCCATACAACTCAGGAATTTTCCCTTTACCATTTTATACTCAAACAAAATATTAAATTTTATCATCTTGTCGTTTTAAAAATCCATCTTAGTATTGAAATACAATAACTATTTTGGCTTCTTATAGATTAGTTTTATCTTTTGACAATTAAATACACAATGTATTTTGGTTACTGACTCCCTCATACCCTCTCTTTTCTCCTTCCCATCCCTATCAAAACCCTCCATCACTACCAGTAACTTTCCAAGATCCATGACTCTGAGGTTTGTTCTGTTAACCAGGACCATTGATGTGACTATTGGTTTGGAACTATCCATTGAAGTCTGATGGGGTCATCTGTGTGCACACAAAATAGAATGACTTTTGCTAAACTCACAGGACAGTAAGGCCTGAGCAAGATTAACTTTGGTAGGCTATTTTGAAGGCTGTTAATGCCTTCAGAAGTTGTTCTCTTTCCAATTTTTGTCCACCATGTACCCAGGTCTTTTCTTTGTTCTCATTATTGAAGTTAGAACACCAAATAATAAAATGTATTAAGGCCTCACTCACATGAAATTTCTTTCTACTGGGAAAAAGGTGAGAACACATAGAGAAATTAGGGTGGTCTCAGAAAATGGTGACTACAGTCAATAACATAAGACAAGATAATAGAGTGGACATGAGGAGGACAGGCTTTGGAGTTGGAGAAAGCCTTTCTAAATCTCGAAATGCTGCCTGTCTCCTCTCAAAGGGAAGAAGATGAGAGAGCATTTCAGACAGTGATCAAAGCAAACACAAAAGCCTTGAGACAAGCTTGTCACAGTCAGAAGGACAGTGTGGTAGGAGAACACTGGGCAGGGAGAGGAGAGGGGAAAGAGCAGGTGAGAAGTAAGCAGATGCCAGATCACAAGGGCCTCCTACACTGTGCTGAGGGGTCTGGATTTTAATGTATCCAGCCCCTGATTTCTACGTTTAGGAGCTCAAAGGGGAAGGGGCTTAGTCATGGTCACTGAAATACTCATTGGTCGAGGCAATTAGAACTTCCTGACAGTTCTGTTTTAAGGATCTGCCACAGCCAGCAGTGTCTGTGTCACTCAGCTGAGACCTTGGATGGAAGCTGACATATCTCTGTACTCTTTGCACTTACTCCTCCCCCCCCCCCAAGTCCTTTTTCTGATGTGGGATGTCTCTCTTAATTAGAGTGAATAGATTCCAATCATGTAGCTATCTTATAAACAAAAGAAAAATTAGAAGTGATTCCAAGCCAGTTAAGACCACATCAGTCTTTTAAACATTGAAATACTCAAGTCAGAGACAAGATCTGGTGGGTGGCTGTGCACATCAGCTCACCGAGCTGTCTCTGCCACTGTTGCTTCTTTCCTTTTTCCAAATTTCTAAACTCCTGCTTCTCCAGTTTGATACACATCCGCTAGAGACTATGGCACAAGCATTTAAACTGAAAGGATTTGGTCAGTGTCTAATGTATCTTTACCCTCATTAGTGTTTACATTCTCAGCCAAATAAAGAGTTGGTCACCCCTTCCTGTATATATGTACACACACACACACATACACACACACACACACACACACACACACACACACACACACACACACACACACACATGCATATGCATATGCATATGCATATCCATGTGTGTGCACCATGCTGCACATGTAGAAATTGGAGAACACCTTTCAAGGGTGGTTTCTCTATTTCTCCTATATGGCTTCCAGGGAATCAAACTTTGGTCATTGGCATGGAAGCAAGAGTCTCTAATCAGTGAGTCATCTTTGCAGCCCATAAGGAGTTCCTCACATTGATGGAGAAGGGATCTTCCTGACCATTTGGGCTATGGTGCCTCTCTTGGGCCTCAGAGCACTTTGTCCTTCCTCCATGAGAGCCTTTCCCACATTACATTCCAGTTGTCTGCCTATCTGTGTCTGATCCCCACAAGTTCACAGGCACTCTAAAGAGAGCGGGTACCATATCAGGTAAGTCCACCAAGTCCTCCTCACAGCCTTGAACAGTACTTGGCACATGGCAAATATTTGATTAGTATTTAGTAAACCAAATGCTCAATATATGCAGCTTGTATTGATTTGGCATGATTTTATGTTATTATAATGACTTTACAGTGGTGTGGAAAAGGAATACCTTTAGGAGAAGCTGTATGTAAGTGACAATTGGTTCTAGATCCTCTCTTGATGCTGGCCTGCACAAGCAAGCTACAGCTTCAGCCATCCCAGCTACAACCTTAAAGGGAAATAAGCAGAGCTCTCAGTGTACTGAGCTGAATCTATTAAAAGCATTTTCAATCTACAGTGCTTTGTTATTATGTAGCTCCATGCAGGTGGGGAATCATCATATTGCATTGAAATAAGAGTCATTAGAATATAGTGTGGTAGTGGTGGTGGTAAATAAGGAAATTGCAGTTGTAACTAAAAAGTCCTCAGGCCTGGCAGAGGCTGGATTTGTTGCAAAGGTAAGAAAACTGGCCAGGAAAATATGGGAATAATAAGCAATCAATGGAGCTTTAATATGCACTTCCCTCCCAGATGAGTGATGGGGATTGATGAATAAAAATTAGCAAAAGCATTAGCATAATGAGAATCTCCTCATGTTGGGATCTGGGAGGTAACCAGGGGCATCCTCTGCTTCCAGACTCCATAAATGTCAGATGACTCTGGCTTTCCTCCTGAGGCTAGAGTTAGGTGATGCTCAAATGAGACTGGCCCTAGGTTCCTCTAGAGATGAGATTTCTGTTAGAGAGGAGGGGAAGGAGAAAAAAACCTTAGCAGTGTCAGCTGATCTCCTTTGGAAACAGATGAGTATTCTCTCAAGGAATCATAGAGATACATAGAGTCTACACATAAAATCAGGTTTGGATCCATGTTCTTCTACTTAGTAGTTCAATGGTTATAGACATATAGTTTATAGGGATACTCACTATAAGCACAGATGGTCTTTTTCATCCTACTAGTCATCACCTTGTGTGAAGATTTTATTATTGCATTAGGGAGAGCTCTATAGCACCTATGGTAGGACAACAGGAAAAAAAAGGTTAGAGGCATTTGAGCTAGGAGTACAAAACTCAAAAAGGAGCATTTCTTGGTTCCTGTCACTTCTTTTATTTTTGTGTGTAAAAAGCTCACATTCACAATAGGATGAATCAGGAATGATGTCGGATTCTGACTCAGCTAATGCATTGGTCAGGGTCATTGCCTCAAATTGTACAGCAGAAAATTCCAAATTCTTCCCAGTGGCTTAGTGGATAATGACTTACTTCTCCCTGTGTTCAGTGTGGACTGACAATATCTGATCTAACCTTTAGCCAAGGTTTTCCCCCAAGGACTTGAAGTCAGAATACAAGAAAGGAAGGAAATACACTATTATTTGACCCATTTGGCCTCTTAACAGCATACATCTAAATCACTGCTGGTCACAGGCCTTATCTAAATGTAAGAGAGGTTGGGAAATTATTAAGTAGCACATGGTGAGCTACTGGCTACTCACTACAACATTGGAGATGGCAGGGATTACAGGAAATAATGTCACATGGTACCTTTGGCAAGCTAAGAACTGGACATTTTGCCATTCCTTCCTCAAAACTCTATTAAGAGAAGGAGTAGTTCTTTTGAATGAACTCTGGGTAGTATTGCTAGAAGAGAAGGGGTGGACCTATGTAGACACCAAATGGCCATTTCCTCTATTACTCAGGAATGAGTCAACACTCAAACCAAATAAGACCCAGTTACAGTGACTGTAGGGAGGTAGTTAACTGAAGTAATATGTCCATGATGCCTTTCTCTTCCTATCTTTAGCACACTATCCTCTCATCACTGTACCAAACTACTATCCTCAGAAGTCTTATGGGACAGTTTTTTACCTTATACCTGAAAGCCCAACCCTCAAGGAGGGAGTTGACTTGCCCAGCTATTAAATGGCAGCTAAATCTTAAATTCAAAGTTGAGCTATTCCACCAGATCTCTTACCAATGACTGAACACAATGTGGTACAAATTGAGTATCACTTGCTCAAGATGACTTGGCACTTGAAATTTTGGGCGGTTGGGAATATTTGCATATATATAGTGAAATATACTAGAGATAAGATACAAGTCTAAACATGAAATTTCTACATGCCTTATACTCACAGTCTAAATGCAATTTGTAAGGTGTTTTCGGGCATTAGAAAAGCTCATCTTATACTTACATTCTTACCTGTGACTTCACTGTCTAGAGTGGAAAGCACGGAGGCGAAAGATATAGACAGCTCAGTAGTTAACAAAAATTCCTCTTCTTCCTGGGTACCAGAGTTCTTTTCCTGGCACCCTTGTCAGTGGCTCACAACTGCCTGTAACTCTAGCTCCAGGAGATCCAATGCCCTTGTCTGGCCCCAGTAGGCATTGCAATCACATGTAGACTTACATGCAAACACACACCTTATTTTTTAACAATCTTTTATTAAAATTGCTGCAAGAAAAGTATATTAGTGAACAGATTCATCTGTCATTTAGTCAGTTTCTCTAACCTCTAAGTCTCAGTTTACTTATCTATAAAGTGATTCTGACCATGTGACAATAGTGGGTAAAATGATGAGTTTGTTACTGTAAGGACTTGATGTAATATACAATTCAGAGCTGGTCCTCAGTCCCTTAGCTATTTTTCTTCAAATCTGTTTGAATTTTGTTCATTTCCTGATCCATTGTGTGGCTTCAAGGGGCCTCCTTTTCTCACCAGGCCTCAGTCTCCTCATTATGATAGGCAAGGACTATCTCATATCTTGACTATCCTTTCAGCTGTCATTTTGCTCTTTATTAATTTCCCTGTAAGGAACCAAGTGAAGCCATGCTGTCCCCTGCTGTAGCTGAGGGAGGAAACACAAGGCTCCGTGAAAATAAACACAGAGTTAATGTTGGCAACTGGAGTGCCAAGCACCTGGGCATTATCACAGGAACAGCAATCATTTGCCTAGTGCCTGTCTCATGCCAACTGTTTCTCAGGACATTGGATATAGATTATGATATGTAATTGAAGAACCTACTCCTCACTTCCCTTCTCTCTTGCTGACATTGGCAGAATATATATTTTGCCTACAGTATAAATTGCAAGCTGAACAGTCTTAGCAAGGTAATACCATATTTATAATGAGGAATGGGATGAATGCATACACAGACATCTGTCTCTGTAGAGAGGGGTACAGATGACTAATTTAATGACTTACCTCTTGAAAGAATAATCTGCCTATCTTGCTTCTATATCTAGATTTTCATTATCCAAAATCTACTTCTCTCAAGTTCCCTGTAATGTACACTCTATTATTAATATCCACACTTAAACTACATAGATTAGGTTATGACTCTCAAAAATATCAAGTGCTTGCCTACCTAGAATATGGAAGCCATTCAATTTTAATTCAAAGACTTTATGCTTTCCATCATTAGACTAATTAGAACATCCCAAAGTTTCTTAACATCAACTCCTCTTAGTAATTTATTTTGTGGTTCCTGGAATCAAATTCAGCATGTTACAGGTGGTGAGCATTCTACCCATGATCTATATCTCAGCTTTTAAGCCCCTTTTGAAAAGTAGAAACCCATACATAGCTTCATGATAGTTAAAAGGAACCACACTCCTGCCTGATCTCTGGGATCCTGGAAGACTGGGATGACATTTCATCAGGAAGGCCATGTGTGATGGTTACCAAAGCATTCAGACCTCAAACCTTCAGTGACAGAAGCAGCTGAGTGAGCTTACCTGGACCCCACCTGGAAAGACAGCCTCCTACAGCTTAGACTGTTCCTAGCTGACCTAGCATGGGAACCAGAGCCACATTTTATAGCTTCTTGGCTCACCAGACCTGATTTTTACATTAAAAAGCTTGAAGAGAACAAGGCAGTCATGCTGTGTTTCTGTTCAGTTTGTTATGTATCAAATGGAGAAGCCAAGCTGCAACCTTGTCAAGCATGTGACAGAGAGACTCCTAAAATGATGAGGATTGTGCTACTGTCATCTGAGTGGGAAAAGATACTAAAAGTGGACTGGGGCCTCTGAAATATTTCATTTTTAGTGGCTCATCAAATGCTTAGGGATGTGGAATTTTCTGTAATAGAAAAGAATAGATTTAACTTATCAAAAGTTTTCCACATACTAAGATATTCTCTGTGGCCCTAGATCCTTGATAGTTGTGAAGGCTACTCCTAAAACAAACAATGTGGATTGTATACCAAAGCCTTTTCATCCACACACCATGCATAGCAAGACTGGACCACATCTGGCACACCTTCAAGCTCTCATCTCTGCCATCTGCCCAGGTTCACCACAAAGAGGATAATAATAGATTTGAGACCTAGCCTAGCTAGTTGAGTGAGTTCAGGACAGTACACCAGGTTCTGGTCTTGTGTCTGATCACTAGACAAGCTGGCCTTTCTGACCTTCAACTTCTCTGTCTATAAGATAGAAAGGCTGAGTGGTCTTAATAACTCCTGCTTTATTTTACCATGTGGCTACTAATCAGCCCTTTCAGTACAGTTATCAATAGTTACTATTAACTATTAAATTATTAGGCAAGGCAGGTAGTTTTTCAAACTTATCTTCTAATAAAATACTACCACTCACATATACTTACAACATCAATTTACATGCGCTCATTCAAACAAAAATGGACCGCTGTGCTCACTGCAGTACACAGTGTTCCCATGCTTAATTGTTGGCTACAGATTTCTAAGGCCTTCATATGGGCCCCGTTCATATGGATCCCTTCAGACATCTGATTTCGTATCATTTCTCTACCATCATATCTTTGCAGTTTCACTGCCTTTTCCATCTCTTGGAATGTACCAAACTATTGGGCAATTTGTTTTGGATGTATTAGATCATCTAACACATCTAACACATTTTCGCCCCTTGGGTGAAATACAGTTGAAAGAACAGGTGATGCCATCAAGTACACTACAGCTGGTTAGGGAAGGAGAAAATGTCAAAATCTTTTATCATCTTCAGTCTTAGTACTGGTACTTTTTTCCTATCATAAAACTGAATTCCTTTCTCCTAAGCCAGTATCAACATTCCTTTCAACTATGTCATTGTTCACCTGTTAAAATGCCCAGTGCCTCTCTATTTTCATGGAATATTAATATCTGCCCAATTTTTTACCTACACATTTGCCAAAATCTCTTGTCATTGAGTTTATGACAGTGAAGGCGTCACTGGAGACCCTGAGGTCAAGAGTGGACATTTTTTTCTATGAGGTCACATAGTATATCTATTGCAAGATTAGCCTGAGGGTTTAACAGTAAAAGGAGACTCGTAACTATTACCCTTGTCTTCTTTCTAAAATTTCACCTCACAACTTAAAAGAACAAATGTCTTCTATAAAAGTGCCATCTCGTTTTGAAATCTCACAAATGTAAATGGCAATGTGCCTATTTTAGTTAGTTCCATAATTAAACCTTTTTGTATATCTGTATAATTTCTTACACACAAGTCTTTCAGGAATCAGTAGAAGCAGGTGCATCTTGGAGATTACCCAAATGATGGGGGCTGAGATCTTGGATTTCTTACCAGCTGCATAACCTTGGGCAAGTTTATTTTTTCTGAACAGATTCTTCATCATCCAAATGTGGGGAAACAGAGGGATACTTCCTCTGGCTATGAGGTTAAATAATGTGGAATCCATTAGCACAGTACTTAGGAGATAATAAGAGCTCCTTAACCTATTACATGAATTAAGTTCAACAATTTGTTGATTCCCCCATGTAGAAGGTGCTGTTGAGAAATGAAGAAATGGCTAGTCCATTTGTTCCTGAAAAAAAATGTTTGAGTAGCTATGTATTTCCAATTCAACCCTCCAATCCCACAGTTCCCATCCTCAGCTCAAATATCACATTTTCTTAAAAGTCTTCCATAGCCATCATAGGAACACCCTTCTCCTAAGCTTGTGTGCTTTCTCTGATGTACTTTTCATAACTTGGCCAGTTTTGTATGATTGCACATTCATTGGTTGGTCAGGGATGTCTGTACTTTTGACTGTATTCTCACTATAAATTGGGAGCATGCAACACAACAGTGAAAAAATTATTAAGATTTCTTTTATTTTTAATTACATCTCTCTCTCTCTCTCTCTCTCTCTCTCTCTCTCTCTGTGCATGCGTGCGTGCGTGCGTGCGTGCGTGCGTGCGTGCGTGCGTGCGTGTGCGTGCGTGTGTGTGTGTGTGTGTGTGTGTGTGTGTGTGTGTGTGTGTATTTTTATGTGAATGCAATTTCCTGCAGAGGCCAGAAGTTCCCCTGAAGCAGGCATTACAGGAGACTGTAAGCTGCCTGAAGTAGGTGTTAGGAACTGAATTCGGGTGCTCTATGAGATCAGTGGGTATATTGAACTGCTGATACATCTCTCTAGCCCACAAAGCAGACATTTCAACTGCAGTTAGAAAAGGATGAATCTCCATTCCTGGGTACTTCTTGAGAAAGAAAATGTAACTCTTCATTTGAACTGATCCACAACCAAATGCAGATATTAAGTATTGTTGAGTTTAAACTGTAAAAATTCTCTTTCTAGTCACATTTTATCAAGCTAAATATAAATGGGTACCAAGCATACCGAAGAGGAAGGGAAGAAATGATGGGAGATGAAAGCCATGGGAGCTGTATGGTAGAAGGTGGTGCTTGAGTGATGTGCAAGCATCACCTTGCAAAGCATTCCTAAAGTGGTTTCTCCCTATTTGACTTGGAGTGAGTCTTACAAAGAAAGCCCCATTCTGAACTGGATACCAAGATTACTACAAGCATGCTGTGATTTATGCCTCTGATATTTTCCTGCCATCTTAGAACACCCACATTTATGCTGCTCTCACTGGAGGGAAGAGCTGCCACTCACTACTTGAAACCAAGTTTGTGTGGAGAAAATTGGGGATCTTTCTCTTTTATCTTTCTCTTCTGAAAGATACAGATGTTCAGAGAGCATTCCTGCACCATTTTCAATGACTTGCACAATGTGTGCTCATCAGTGATAGTTAAGAAAATATAGGCAAAGTAAACTAGACACACTATGATGTTAACCATTGGTATTGGGAGGATATGCTTCTACTTCATGGTACATATTTGTTTGAATCTTAAACTATACAATTACAAAAAGTGCTTCTATGCTTAACAGTATACAATGAATATTTTCCATTTCAACTAATAAACTACCATTTTATATTTATAAACACAAAATATGAAGTCTAGTTGTGGGAAAACACATATAAGCTGCATATAGCTATAAAAAGTGGGGAAAAAGAAACAAAATACACATACATGCATATACCTATGAAAAGTGGAAAAAGCAGAAGAAACATTGGCAAAAATTCTAAAAGGAGATACCTGGAACTGAGGAGCTGAAATGTTGGATGGAACCAGGTCCAAACCCTCACAGTGAATTTATGAGAGGCAAGACACCAGCCATGAACTTGCTGCAGAATCATTTTGCTCATCTGTCAAATGGAAATAATCATGCCATAGTTGCCCAAGTTAGTATTGGGAATGGAATAGTCGAATCTAAGCTTTCAAAGCCAGCCTGGTCTATATAATAAGTCTCAGCTAACACAGCAAAACCCTGTCTTAAAATAATAAAGGGAAGCTCTTGGCCTTACAGCATTCAAGTAAAGCTTACCAAATAATGTTAGTAGCATATTTTACAGTAGGAATACACCAAATAGGGCAAAGGAAATTTGAACAAAGGAGGGGGAAGACAGAATAAGACTTTTGGACTTTAGAGATGACTTGTCCCTAGAATGAGAGACTGTTACATACTCAAGGGAGTGTGGGGTGAATGAATGAGGGAGGCTTCGGGAGAGGCACTGCTACTGACTTTGGGGAAAGTTGTGGCTTGTCACCCACAGCTGTTGATCTGTGTTGATCTGTGTGTCTGGCTCTACAGAGACTCAACTAAGTGCTGTAACAATAGCTAGAGTATAAGCAGACCAGACTGGGCTTGAAATCTGGTTAGAATGAGGCCAGGAACACTGACCTCTGGCCTCCAAGGAAGGGAGCCCTCTTGAGGCCTTTAAGGAAATGACCTCACATGTTCCTCTTCCAGAATTCGGGGGTGAGGGGGTAGGGGATGAGATTCATTATTCTCTCCACCTACAGAAACTTGGATGCTGAACACACTAGCTAGAGGAAACTGTGATTACCATTTCTCTGCTATTGATTTCATCAAATTGTTTAGGTTCTAGCAGCTGTATTGACGTAGAACTGCCATATAATAAACTGTGCATATTGAAAAAACATGGAATTCAAGTTTACATATATGCTGATGAACCATTACCACAGTCAACATCATGAGATAGCAGTAACTGCTACACACACACACACACACACACACACACACACACACACACACACACACACACACACTGTTCTTTTGTACATTTTTAATTAAACTATAACTCCCTCCTAGTCTTTTCCTTTTTAAATAACTGTATTGCTTATCCATTTCACACATTTTAATGAAGGCCAGGAACACTGACCTCTGGCCTCCAAGGAAGGGAGCCCTCTTGAGGCCTTTAAGGAAATGACCTCACATGTTCCTCTTCCAGAATTCGGGGGTGAGGGGGTAGGGGGGTGGAGACCAGGTTTGATTTTATGTCCCTTGTGGACAGCTTTTTTCTGGAAAGAGGGTCTTACAATGTGGTTTGCCATGTCTTGCTAAAGATGTTGGTATCCTCTCACCCCAATATCATTCAACTTCAACTTCTGTAAAGGTTACTGTCTTTTTGTTTTGGTTTTTTGTTTCTTTGTTTGTTTTGAGGTTGGGTTTTCTGTGTAGCATTTTCTGTTTTGCATTTTTAAGCTTATGTATGGATATGCATGCCACCACAGTGTAGATGCTGAGCTCAGAAGACAGAGGACACTGCAGAATTTGTTTGTCTTCTTCTTCTTGTGGGTTACAGAGATTGAATTCAAGATCATCAGGGTTGGTGAAGCCCTTGCACAGGTACATCTTTTAATATGAATTATTTTAGATTCAAGTGTTTTACTTGCATGTAAAATTTTGCAAGAATGCAACAAAGGCAATTCTATCACCAGTGCGCATGTGTATTTACAACTGTCTATGTTCTTGTTAAAATGATCTTTTAGTCAGCATGTAATGACCTTTGTCTCTTGTTCTTTTTTTCCATTTTTATTAGCTCATAGAGAGTTTCATACAATGTGTTTTTCTCATATGAATTCCTACTTCACCCCTGTTCCTGCAAATCTTCCCAGATTCATTTTCCTTCCCTATCTATACAACTTTGTCTTTTGTTATTTTAAACCCAATAAGACTAAATTTGCTGCCCACATACTTTTGTGTGTGACTTTCCACTGGAGTTGTCAACTTACCAGGGGGTACATTCTTAGAGAAAACTATCTCTTCCTCTCCCAGTGGCTAGCTATTGCCAATGATCCCAAGGCTAATGTTAAGACTATGTACCTAACTCCACTCTTCAATGCTGGGGTTTGGTCTGGCTTGGGCTTCCATAGATTTTGTGCATGCTGTAACAACTGTTGTGAGTTTTGATGTGCATCTAAACTGCTATACCCAGAATTCCAGTGTCTGTCTGTCTGGCATTTCCATTCTTTCTCACTCTTCTTCTGCAACAATCCCTGAGCTCTTTCTTGTAGGTTTTCATTTAAAGTTGTCCTTATCAGATAAGTGCATAGCTAGTCATTTAGACTTTTGGTTTTCATTTCCAATAATTTGTCTTTTTCTAACTTTTAACTTTTAGTGTATATGCATTTTAATCAGAGTATTGTAGGAAATACAGAGTTGACTTTCTTTGATTTATCTATTTAGTCAGGCTATTTGTTTATTTATTTGATTAATTTTGATGGATTGATTTTTACATAGCCTTGCTTTGGTTGACAAATTTAATCTGTATTTGTTAACAAGTATGAGCTTTGTGCTGTCATTTAATCTTTCATGTGAAGTATTGCTTCTTTTTGCCTCATTGTTTTGTGATTTGATGGTTTTCTATTGTATTGAGCTTTGATTCCCTTCTAGGTCTCTTCCATGTATCTTTTCTTCTACTGTGTTTTGTATGTTAATATTTTCATAGTACTATATTGTCCTTTTGATTCTAGCATAGGACTCCTTAAGTGTTTAATGATGGTGAAGAATGCCCCACCCCCACACCCTGTGGGATTGATATAAGACAATTGGAAAAGAAAGCCTGGATTAATTCATATGACAAAGAAGGCTCCTCTGGGAGGTTTTGTGCAAAGAGGAAAATAACACAAGACTCTTTACTTCACAAAATTCCTAGTTTAGAAAGTGAATTCAAACTAAGGCACAATAAAGGGATAATCATTTATGAAAGGAAACAGAAAACATGCAGGGTGAAAAGTTGTCTTTTCCACTTTGTTATAAAGTTGAGGGAATGGTCTATGTCTGGATACACAATGATAACAACAATAAAGACATTTTCACTCTTAAGCTTGGGGGAGTCTGGGGAATGATATGCTAGGTATGGTCACCAGAAGAGTTTAATGAGCTGAAACAGAAGAGCAATTGGTGCCTCACAGTATTATACTAACATAAGCCAGTGTGGCTAGAGCAGAAGAGCAGAGAAGCATAAAAATACCGCTGGAGTGGAGGCAGGGACATGTCACATGAATTCACCAGGACAGTGGAAAGAATTTGGGCTTTATTCTTTTTGCAACAAGAAAGGATGACTTTACCCACAATTTAACACCAAATATTTGTTAAAGATTTTAACATCAAATATACATAAATGCCCAAAATAAGTTTTCTAACTAAAATAATTATAATGATAAAATTCTCTATTCTGGGGTACCTTGCCATTGATGAAAATGATATGAACTACTTTGTATTTAAGAGGTTTATAAAAGATATGTATGGTTTCAAAACCAAAATTCTAATTTAAATCTATTACACTTATAATATTTCTATTTTTCAAGTCATTAACTCAGAGGTTGAATAACTTCCCAAAATGTATATAACTTTGGAAGTAGCCTAAGTAAATTAATAAGACCAGGGAAAATGTCTCTATCAAAATTCCTCTATAACATTTTGCTACAAGGATGTGTTTCAAATCTGTTTTCGAGCCTCTATAAATGATGTTGGCTTTTACAAGGAAAATAGGTCATTCTGTAGAAAGAGAAGGTAATGGAGAAAATAATTGGAGATAAAGGCCACATGCAAATGGAATTCTAGGGCCAGTGACAGAGTGCCCATAATGGTCACCCAGATATTATTCCTCCGCCCACCACAGAAACATGAGGAACATGGTATGGAAACCTGACACTCCTTACAACACAGTATTGGAAAACAAAACAGAACCTGACCAAGCACAGAGATGGAAAGCTATCTATTCATATATAAAAAGCCTTCAGGTGATAAAATCAGAAAGATAATTTGGCCTAGAAATTCCTTAATTCCACTTTTTCAGGTATACTCAAAGTATCTAAAAGGAGATAGTCAAGAAGTAAATAAAATTGTAAATGAGGGGCCTTAGCAAAAGCATTAATAATTATGGAAAGGTAGATCAAAGCAACCCAAAATGACCATGAAATGAATGGATAATTCTGTGCATACATAAAAGAAAAGAGTTTCTGGAACACGATACACAATGCAAAGGATCCACAAAAACATCATTAGTGAAAACAGCCACGTACACCCCTCACTGTGGATTCTACTTATATGAAATATGCAGGTCAGGCAAGACTAAAGACATATGAAAGCAGGTGGGTGGTTACTAGGGCCCACGGCAGGTTGCAGTGGTGAGTGATTGCTTCTTGGACTGACATTTTTCCCTCAGGGATGATGAGAATCCTGGGATAGTATAAGCAGTTAGCCGCATGTTGTGAATATGCAAATACCACTGTACAATTTTAAATGATTAATTTTATGCTGTATGAATTTTACAAATTTCACAGCCAGTGTTTAAAAAAAGCACAGAAAACACTGAGTGGAGAAGAATTTTATAGTTTATAAGGATAATTTCGTGTGTGTGTGTGTGTGTGTGTGTGTGTGTGTGTGTACAAGGTAGAACCTCTGTCCATGTAAATGACAGAGCTCTATTTACTAAATTTATTGTTTGAGACTTTCATATATTTACCAAATGAATTTCATTTCTCCCTAATACCCCTGTTTCATGCCCCCCTTCCTTCCACTGGAGCCCTTCTTCTCAAACAATCTGCTTTCTACTTCCATGTTATCTTTTTTCAGTATGACCCACTGAGTTGAATTAATTTTGTGCTTGACTATGGGCAGGAAGGTATTAGATGGAGCAGGAACAACTTATCAACAGTCACACCACAGAAGAAAATGATAGCCTCTCCTACAACCATTAATTGCCAAAAGTCCCTCATGGGCCTCTCCACCTCTGTGATGAAATGTTGAAGGGGCCAATATTGAGTAGGTTATTGTAGCTGCACTGAGTTCATGAGTGTAGTGGCTATGTAATATTTCCTTACACAGCTTCCCATCCTCTGGCTCTTGCATTCTTTCTGTTTCCTCCTCTGAGATCTTCCGTAAGCCTTGACTCTCCTTCCTAGATCTCTTTTTCTCATTCTCACGCATAACCCTCCCCCTTATTAGAGTAAGCCGAATTATGCCTACCTTCTGCTTTCATGGGGTATATATTCTAGTGCTTAGCAAACAACAAGAATGTGGATCAAGGATGTGGTACATTCTCTGAAAGGACCCAGGAGGTCAGGCAGGAATTTCTTGATGAAGTGACAATTGAGGAATCTTCCAAAGAATTTATTAAGGACTAAAGGACATGGAGAGAGGGAGTCAGCGTTGTGCAACTGGCACAAAGTTTCACTGTGCCAGAAGTCAGAATCTGCGAAAAGCTTGTGAGATGTAACTGCGGTTGTTAGGAGGCATGCTTAAGGCAAAGAGAGAGAGAGCCTTAGTCACATGGAGCAAATCCCATAGAGTCACTTAGGTATTTAGTCCTAGACTTCAATAAGGTACAAAACACCCTCCAAATAACTTCCCTTCCATATTTCTGCATTCCTTATCCTTATAATATGTCATTTTTAATGTTTATCCCCCACTTCTATAAGAGTTCCATAGAAATAGACCCTTTCTGCCTTCCGATAGGCCATGGTACACAGCATATAAAGTCTATTCAATATGGAAATAATGAAGTACCATATCAAAAACAACAGTCAGATTAGATTGGTGGGGCTCAGATGAGTGGCAGAGCAGCCAGCTCATCACTCAGATGATCAGTATATTTAGGAAGAATTGGGGTCTGGGCTGCTTCTTTGGAAACTTCCTGCATGTCTGTAGAAGGGCAACACGTGGCTCTTTTGCAAGTATCAGCTCTTAAGCAGGAGAGTCAGGGCCTTTTACACATGAACACTTGGGCCATTTGATTCAAACTGCCAAAGCAGTGCTTTAAACCTTTAGAATTCATAGTTGGTGGGGGGGCATATATTTAGTGAGGAAGGCTGGAGAGGCAGCCAAGTTAGTCTTCTGGCTAGGAGTACTCTGGAGTATCCAGCTGACTACACACCTGGGATCTACCATGACCACAGTCATGTCACATGACTTCAAGGGCTATGTACCTCTCTATTTCTGTTGGATTTCAAAAAAAAAACAAAAACAAAAACAAAAACAAATGTGATCTATGTGGTGTATCCCCTAGATCTGTGTTTTCCCCACAGATTACTCAGTCTCTTGTAACAGTAATGACTTGTTTGTTTATTTATTTGAATTATGTGATGCAGGTTTATTGTTGTGACATGCCATCCTGTGACTTCAGCAACCTCTTTAATAAAAATGTTGCCTCATTATCTCCACAAATACAATCTTAAACACACACAGAAGATAGAGAGAGAATATCTGACATTTGTTCAATCTACAGATAATATGTGATTGCTCATGGATTCACAGATACCTGAAATCTCATGAATAATTCACATAATTCTTAAACCTCTATAAGTGAGAAAGTAAAAGATATCCAGGACTGGAGAGATGCTCAGTGGTTAGGAGCACATACTTTTCTTACATGGGACCTAAATCTGGCTCCCTGAATCCACATCAGGCCCCCCACAACCACCTGAATTAACATCTTCTGACCTCCACAGGCACCTCTCTACTCATGCACATACCTCCACACAGACACACTCATACATAATTTTAGTAATAAAAATTTGAAAGTTATTATAATCTGACCAAGCCAGATTGTAGGAGAGAAATGAAATACTTCCCAGCCTACTGTTTACTCTCCCCATCTTTTGTCTTTTTCCTGATTCTATCCAGGTGGTTACATCTCATATTCCATTGTCCCTAGATAAAGGTCTTCCCAAGCTCAAGTAGATTGCCTTACTCATTGACCAGATGGAATACTGTCACCTGTGGGAAGACCCTGAGGTGGCTCCTAGAAGAACTGCCAAAATGAGAAATGTTCAGAGAAGCTTCTTGGCCCTGGGAGAATTCTGTTGGCTGCTCATTAATTTCTGAATAATAATACATTTTCCTTAACTGCAAAATGAGGTATGACTTTCCTGTGTTTATGGTAGTGAATGTCTGTGGGCTAAGGTCCACAGGTAAGCCCACACCTGTGATCGGTGCAGTAACTTCACACAGAGGCACAAAAGAGACATTTATCAAGAGTTAAGTAATTACAGGAGGGCCTCATATTGGATTGACCTCCTATACTAGACATCAACATAATGGACTAAAGGTCAAAATGGAGTCAGACAAGATAATGTTCTGTGTCACTGAAACTAAGTGATTATCTAGCCTTCTGAGAAATCAACAGAAAGAATTCAGAACTTATTAATGATGTGATAATAGTTTCCCATTCTTTAATCCTCAAGGAAACAGATAAATAATAACCTCCTTTTGCTCTATTGCTCTATTCCTGTCTTATAAGGAAATAACTTGAAAATAACAAATTTGATTTTGTTCTTTGTTTCTGCTGTTTTTAACCTTCCTGTTTTGTTTTTCATGAGCGAGGACATATACCAATGTCAAAAAACGTAATATGAACAAATTATGTGAGAACTTAGCGTCCCCACTTAGGCTCTTAATCAATACTGTGGATGAGTGTTTTCTAAAGGTCCATGTGTTCAAGTCTTGGTCCCCAGGGTGATCTTCAGAGAAGATACTTTGGACCTTTGGGAAGTGGGGCTTGCTTAGCAGAGGACCTTCAGGTTATTGTTGCACAACTTCATAAAGAATTGTCCTACTCCTGTCTCTTCCTTTTTATTTGCAAGCTTGTGATATACTTCCCCTGCTACACATTGCTGCCATGGTGTGCCATTTTTGCCAGAGACCCAAAAGAATAAGGTTACCCAACCTGCAGACAATGAACCAGAATCTTCCATCTATATAATTTCTTGCAGTATTTTATTATATGACAAAACGTAACAAATTTACTCAGAGTAAAATGGAGGCTTTTGACCAGAGAAGCGATAAGATTTTTGTGTGTGTGTATGTGTATTTATTAGATGTTTATTTTTTACTTGTCTCAGAAGTTTTCTAACCGATTGTTTTTATTTTATGTATATAAGTGTTTGCCTGCATATATGTTTGTACATCATATGCATACTTGACACCCACAGAGGCCAGAATGGGGAGCCAAGTCCCCTTGGAATGGAGTTACAGGTGGTTGTGTGCTGCCATGTGGGTGCTAAACTTAACCTGGGTCCTCTGTCAGAGTAGCATATGCTCTTAAATTCTAAGCTCCCTCTCTCCATCTGCTTTCTAATAATCATTTTTAATACTAAATGAAATTAGGTTCTGAATCAACTAGTGTATTCAAATGTGTTTTCTAATTCTCCAACTCATGTTCCATATATTGTTTTGCTTTTCTTCTGTGAAGTAGAGCTCACTTTCAACAACATGGGGTATTTAATTACCCAGGAATAAATTTCCTCCAGGAAAGTAAGAATAGATGCTTTGTTACCATTAGTACAGAATGCTCATGTAAAGATTTTCTTCTTCTTCGTTTTTCAAGTTCAAATAGAGACAAATGTGCTTGGTACTCTGGAAGAATCCTCTGACAATCTCTTTTGTGATCCTGTCTCAAGTCCTACAATGCATTCCAGCATGGGGACATTTTTCTGAATTAGCTATCACCTGGAGGCTTGCTTTGGATAATGCACCTATAATACTTGCAAAAAAGGCCAGCATTTAACGAATCAATCTTCAGACCTCTACTCTGGATTTGGCAGTCAAAAGCCAACTGTGGGGTTCAGATACTACAATGCAGCAATGATAGCATCATATCCTTGTTCCACAGCTTTTGATATTTAAAATTCAATTCAAATAGCTCCTCTAGATTTGTAAGGCTCTGTGAAGTCTGTGCTTAGATGAGCTTTGATTTCTAATTGCTATTTCCTTTAATGATACCTCTTCCTACCCAACACATACATGTACATGCACATACACACAAATACACAGAAATTTA
This sequence comes from Cricetulus griseus, assembly GCF_003668045.3. Taxonomy (NCBI): domain Eukaryota; kingdom Metazoa; phylum Chordata; class Mammalia; order Rodentia; family Cricetidae; genus Cricetulus; species Cricetulus griseus. Next base: position 57,707,832 of record NC_048600.1, read on the forward strand.
AATACTTACAAAACAAGTTCTGGACAGTATTATACTCACTCTAAATTATCCAAATGCCTCCCCCAAGCACACTCTATTCCAAATTTAGCTATAGTATAACTTTCCTTGGGATATCTTTTTTCAAATATATCTATACCTATTGAATTCTATCCTTCAATTCTTTCATCAAGTGCATCTGCAATCCCTACCTTTAGCAAATCCCAAAGCTGAATTCTGATTCCAGTTTCTCTGTGAAATCCCGTTGTTTCGTGTTAACTCTTTTGCATTTTTTCTTCTTTGTTCTTTGTTGTGTACAAGCTAATTGTGTGCAGGTCTACTGCATCCATAACTTTGCAAATATTTTGAGAACAGAAGAAAGTTACACTGATTTTTTTTCTAACTTCTCCAGTTGCTAAAAGGAATGTCTTGTTTGTTGCAGGTCCTAGAACTTCACAGGAAAGACTTTGTAAAATAGCAGTAGCAATTTTCAGATGCCTGCTTCCATTCACACACTTAATAAATATATCTTGAAAACCTACTGTTTCTTGAATAATGGGTATCTGTAGAGAATACAATAATGAGTCACAAAGTAGCTCCTGCCTTCTGGAAGAGTCCAATGTAAAAGTATGATGAGACTAGTATGCAGATTACTATAATACAAAATGAGACATGTTCAAGATAGAGCATTGAGAATAACAGGTTAAATCCACTCTTTCTCTTCACTTGTCCATGGACATTTTATCTAACACTCTTAGTCATCTCATCCAATAGAATATAAACAAGCTATGAAAGACAAGAGTTTTATCCTGTCCCTAGAAGAGTTTATTTTCAATGTCACACTGATGTCATTATTGAGTAGAAAACAAAGTCAAACCCCTTCTGTGATGTGATGTTTCTGTCTTAACTCAGAAGCTAAATTTCTACTATAAATAAGAGTCAATAATTTTACCATACCAACAGTGGATTTTTTTATTTTCATGATTTCCACAAACCAGGAGTAGACACATTTGGATTGCAAATTCCATGAGGATTTCTGTAAGCTCCAGCCCCATCTGACTTCTCTGAAAATTCATTTCTGTGTCCACTGTTTACATGGGTTCACTAGCCAGCCCTGCAAATTCATCTAGGGAGAGCACCAACACTCCATATTGGAACTGCTTTGTCTCTAGATCCTGCTGGTTCTGGTTGCACAGCACACTGTCTGGGCTATGCAGGGTGCTATCTTCCTTGTTAGAATCACAGTGTGCTCTTTGCATCAAACCTCCTTGTTAAAAGAGGAGGCTGGAAACAATCAGAGTGGTGTGATTCTTCTCAGCTCATCTATTTTTTTCTGTTTACTTATTCATTCACTTATGTATTCATTTATTCAACAAATACTGATTAGTTGCCTCCCTTTTTATATACTCTGCCTATTTCCCAAGAGAATCAGAGGCAGATTGTGGAATCAAATATGATGCAAAACAGGGTACCCAGGGATAAAAACAGAAAGAAGAAAGAGGCTTTGTCACCAGCCCCAAAGGTGGTTAGAATTTGGCCCTGTTTGTCTCAGAAAAAGAATTGTGGGAGGCCTGGAAATTTATGATCTACCCAATCAAAATATTCAAACTTTGTGAAGAATGTAACTTTTTCTTCCAACAAAACATAGTCACTGAGAATCATTTGGAATGTTTTTATGCAAACACCTGTGGCATAAATCAAAGAATGAACTTGTTGGTTCCACAATTGGGGTATCATAATGCCACCCTTACATTTTTGTTTAAATGATATATACACATATGTTTATGTAGCTGTTATTTTTCTTTTATTGTTTGACAGTTTTAAAAATTAATATCTATATGAGACATGCACAAGATTGAACACCTCAAAATGTCATCATGAATGGGGGTTTCCACCCTACCCAGAGTGACAATTGAGTTACTGGTGGAAGAGTCATTATTTTCTTCAATAGTGTATAGTGATATATTATTTATGATTTATAAAAGCATGACTTAGGATTCAGAAAAGCAAAGTCAGCCTCAAGCTATAGGTCAGGTAGTGGTGATACACACCTTTAATCCCAGTGGCCAGAAGATAGGAGGTGGTGGTACACACGTTTTTTTCCTAAGAGTCAGGATAAGAGGTAGGCAGATCTCTGTGAGTCAAAGGCCACCCAGATCTGCACAAGAGAGTTGGTCTAAACGAGAATTATAGCTTACACCTTTAATCCCACTATTAGGGAAGCATATAAAGCAGAAGCCAAGGTCTCAGAGAGGCATTCATTCTCCAGCCACAATGAAGAAAGGTTACAGTCTGAGACTTTCTGAGAGCTCATGGAGATAGTATCAGCCCATTCAGCCTGAGGTAGAGGTAAGAAGTTAGTGGCAGCTGCTTTACTTTTCCGATACTCAGCTTGAAGCTTGAACCCCAATTATCAGTCTCTGGGTCTTTTACTTTTCATGTTGCAAGTGTAATCATGGATAAGTTGTCCTTATGCTGCCTAATAACTACCCATCCACATCAGAAGAGTAGCTCAAATTAAACTCAGAAGGCCACAGACAAGAAGATGTGAGGGTGTGGGTGGGGATTCTTGAGAAAAGAGTTCAGTGGGAGAGGCTGAGGGAAGGGAACATGAGGTGAAAATGACTAAAATTCTTACATATCACTGCTGGGTTTTTTATGGGGAGGTGGGTGCACATGTGTGTGCTTTATCTTGAACTCTTTACTTCAATTTAAAAAAAAAGCATTTCCATCCCACTAGAATATTTGCACCAATGAGTGGAAGTGAATGAAATAAAGGAATAACATGGCACCCCAAGGAAACAATGGCATCTGAGCTCTAGAATTTTCCCTTGTGTTACCAGGGAGGTTAAAAAAATTAAGGATGAAAATCGCCAGACTGAGATAGACAGTCCCTTTGATTGTTTCAATGCAAAAGGAAATGCAGAGGAAAAAAACCTACTCTGAGTATCAGTGCTATGTGATTTTTCAGTATCAGCCTAAGCCACCTCAATGACTAACTAACAGAATTGCATGCCAGCATTTGTGAGCTGTCAATTAGCTAGCTGAATTTCATAAGCTTCTGTTTCTTTCCTACCTCAAAGATGTGAAAGTTCTTTGACTGTGTGTGTGTGTGTGTGTGTGTGTGTGTGTGTGTGTGTGTGTGTGTGTGTGTGTTAGATAGATAGATTTTATTTCAACAAGTCTGACATAAAGTGATCTACAGTTATCCCTTTTGCAAGTCTCAACGGACTTCTGCAAGATCAACAGTGGAAGCTCTGCAAGAGGAGTGGTACTGAATTGTGCTTGCTTAACAGCACCACATTGCGTGTAAAGAATAGTCCATGCTGGACAGAAAGAAAAGTGATTGATGATGCAGTTAGAAAGTCTTAAAATTCAAGGATGTTTCAACACATTTACTCAATGCCCCACTTTGAAATGCTGGGATAGAAATCCTAGTAAGTATTTATTTTTGACCTGTAACAAGTTAACCTACCTTATTACATCTCCAGAACTATGTACTTGGAAAGTAGACATCCTTACAGAGGGACTAATCACATTGAATGCAATGGCATTTGATTGTAGCATGATACTCCCTGGCATCTAGCTTGGTTAGTTGTCTCTTCTGCCAGGTTAGTTACTACTGATTTCCAGTTCATCACTACCCCTTTCTCTGCTCCCTTGATTTGGATTATACCCTGCCCACAAAACTAATATGCAAAATCCTCTGTATCTCAAAAACTTGTGCCTTGAGAAATAGTCATATGGCATAAAGGCCATATGCTGCTTACAAAAAGAAATATGTGTAGAAGAACACACAAATGGGAAGACCTTCTGGAGATGAGGTCATAGATCAACTATATATGTCTACAAGGCAAGGGACATCAAAGATTGCCTGAAAACCTTTGGAGGCAGAGAATGGCACAGACTAGATTCTGTTTTGTGGTCCTATGAGTGAGTCAACCCTGAAGCTAGCTTGGACTTCTACCCTCTGCAACTGTGATAAAATATCTTCTGTAGATAAGGTCACCCAGTATGTGGAACAGTGTTACAAGCAGCGCTTTTCACTTCCACCACTGTAAAAGGATAGGGCCAGAAGGTTGACACCACTCCACTTTCTAAATACACCACTTCTCCCGACTTTTGTCAAAGATAATGTATTTTCTGCTTTGAGCCATTATCCTTGCATGTTTAGGCTTCAGCTTGTACTTAAAAGAATGTGTTCCTCACAAGCATTCTCACCATAGTTTTGAAATGATACATAGATCACTTAGGTTTGTCAGTGATGGCTATTGAGAAGAGTATCATTTATGTCTTTCATATTCAAAGTTGTTTCTCTCTTACCTGTGTTCAACATTGATACTTTGGTTGGATGTAAAGTTGTTAACTGGCATTTTCTATCCCTGAGGATTTTGCTATCCTTCCAGAAGCCATTTCCTCATTTTATTCAAGACTTAAATGTTTGTTGGTTGACACTCAATGAACTTACCTTTATCTTTAACTACAGTAAGTTGTATTAATGGCAATTATTTTATGTCACTTCTTTTCTGGGTTATAATGTCATGCCAACTAAATATGCAAGTATTTTTCTTGCATATTTTAATTAAGTTTTAATTATTTTTAAGACTGGATCTTGTTTAGCCTAGACTGGACTCAAATTCACTGTGTAACCAAGAATGACCTTGAACTCCTGATCCTGTCACCACCTCCCAAATGCTACAATTATAATTGTGTGCCACCATGCCCCCCTTTTAGAATATAATCATTAGTGTGTACTTCAGTTGTCTATTTCTACATTCTCCATCAAAATCCCCAATTACATATTCCTTGTATACTGTGTTTGTAATCCCTAGTTCTTTTTTAATTTAAATTCTTTAATTACTATTCATATTTACATATCCATACACCCCATTCCCTCACCCTCCCATCCTCCCAAATCTCCCACCAACCCCCCTAACCCATCTGCCAACTTATCGCCAGGGATAATGAGGCCCTCCACCAAGGACCTTCAAAGTCTGTCATATCATTTGGGAGAGAGCCTAGGACCTCCTTGCTGTATCTGGGCTGCAACAGTATCCCTCCATATGGAATGGGCTCCCAAAGTCCATTTGTGCTCTAGGGTTAAAGACTGGCTCCACGGTTAGAGGTCCCATAGACTGTCTTGGCCTCCTAGCTGGCACCCACATTCAGAGGGCTTAGTTCCGTCCAATACCATTTCCCCAGCTTTATGACTACGGTCTCCATGCTCTCACTGGGTCAGGTCAACTGTTTCTGCGGGTTTCTGCAACACCATCTTGGCTCCTTTGCTCATCTCTCCCTCTCCACAACTGGATTCCAGGAGTATGGTCCAGTGCCTGTTTCTGCTTCGAACAGCTACTAGATGAAGGCTCTAGGAATGGTAACCAAGGTACACATCAATCTCATTATAGGGGAAGGGCATCAATGGCATCTTCTCCACCACTGCTTAGATTCTTAGTTGGGGTCATCCCTGTGGATTCCCTAATATTTCCCCTGTGCCAGACCTCTCTAAAAACCTGTACTGTCTCCATCAAGGCATCTCCTTTCTTGCCCTCCTCTATTCTCCCCTGTCTCAGTTCTCTTGTTCTCATCCTCCCTCCCTCCCCTTCTTCCCTTCCCACCTCCTTCCTCTCCACCACCACCAGCCTCCCCCCCCCGTGCTCCCACTTTGTTCAGGGGTTCTTGTCCCCTCCCCTTCTTTGAGGGACTATGCAATCTTCTCTTGAGGTCCTCCATGTTTCCTAGCTCCTCTGGCAGTGTAAATTTTAGACTGGTAATCCTTTGCTCTTATGTCTAAAAATCATATATGAGTGACTACATACCATGTTTATCTTTTTGTGATTGGGTTACCTCACTCAGGATGGTTTCTTCTAGTTCCTTCCATTTGCCTGTAATTTCAAGATTCCATTGTTTTTTTCTGCTGAGTAGTACTCCATTGTTTAAAGGTACCACATTTTCTCTATCCATTCTTCAGTTGAGGGGCTTCCAGGTTCTGGCTATTACAAATAATGCTGCTATGAACATAGTTGAACATATGTCCTTGTTATATGAATGTGCATTCTTTGGGTATATGCCCAACAGAGGAATTGCTGGATCTTTAGGTAGACTGATTCCCATTTTCCTGAGAAAATGGTGTTTTGGTGGCTAGCTTCTTGAGTTCATTTGTATATTTTGGTGATCAGCCCTCTGTCAGATGTGGGGTTGGTGAATATCTTTTCCCATTCTGTGGGCTGGTGTTTTGTCTTGCTGACTATGTCCTTTGCCTTGCAGAAGCTTCTCAGTTTCAGGAGGTCCCATTTATTGATTGTCAATCTCAATGTTTGTGCTACTGGTGTTATGTTCAGAAAGCAGTCTCCTGTACCAATTTGTTCCAAGGTACTACCTACCTTCTCTTCTAGGAAGTTCAGTGTGGCTGAATTTATGTTGAGGTCTTTGATCCATTTGGACTTAAGTTTTGTGCATGGTGATAGATATGGATCTATCTGCAATCTTCTACATGTCCGAATCCAGTTATGCCAACACCATTTGTTGAAGATGCTAAAACTCAGGATAGCCAAAACAACCCTATACAATAAAGGAACTTCCGGAAGCATCACCATCCCAGACTTTAAGCTCTATCATAGAGCCATAATCCTGAAAACAGCTTAGTACTGGCACAAAAATAGACAGGTTGACCAATGGAACCTAATTGAAAACCCTGATATTAACCCACACACCTACAAACACCTGATTTTTGACAAAGAAGCTAAAGTTATACAATAGAAAAAAGAAATCCCTAGTTTTTAGCAACATGCTTTTCTGCTCTATATTCTGTGCCTTTACATTTCAGTTTCATTGTTGGTCCAAGCTTTGTCTCTCATTTCTTCTTGTAGGTCAATCAAATCTCATATGTCTTCTTCTATAACAAGCTTTTGTGAACTCCTAGAATTTTGATTTGAACTCTATTTTTAGGTTTCAAGTAATTCATTTGATAGGGTTGTAATGAGTTCACAATGAAATCTTGATCATATTGTTAACTCTGCTGGTGATTTTGTATTGAGGGCTTGTTATTTTTCATTCATTATTTCCTCTTTCTTCCTTTGTTCTTTATGGTATTTACAGATCCATTAAAGTCTGTGGTATGGTGTGTGTGTGTGTGTGTGTGCATGTGTGTGTGTGTGTGTGTGTGTGTGTGTGTGTGTGTGTGTGTGTGTGTGTGTGTAAACATTCTTGTAGCTTACCCAGTTGTCCCTGGAAAATGTTATTAAAAGTGAGGTGGATATATTTCTTAAGAATATATATTTTAAGTACAAATAATTAGCACAAATTTCATGACACTACACACATATAACTTTCATTATTGACATCCTTCTTAGTAAAATATTTATAATTAATGAACCTACACCAACATTTCACAAATACCCAAAGACCATGGTGTACATTCTAAGGGCTAAGTACAAATTACATTCTAAGTACAAATGTAAATGATATCCATTTATTAGCAGAGCCTCACTTGGAAAATTTTCTCTCATTTTTTTAGTTTTTTTTGTTTGTTTTGAGACTGAGTGTTACATATTGTCTGGAAGTCACTATGGCGCACAGGTAGCCTTAAACTTGCAGTGATCCTCCTCCCTCAGCCTCACAATTTGTAGAATTACAAGTATGACCACCATGCCCGGCAGTACATAGCATTTTCACTATCTACAAAATTCTTCCATATTTGATGTCTTTGTCTCTCTTCCCTCCACAGACCCTGACAACCACTGATCTTTCTGTTCTCTTCAGATTTCCCTTTTGACAGAATGCCATGGGATAAAATCATGGAGTGTGTAACATGAATTTAAGATTTCACAGTATCTTTTTCTTTCAGCAATATTTTTATTTTTTATTAACTTATTTATTTTACATCCTGACCACAGGTTCCCCACCCTCCTCCTCAGCCACCTCCCCTCCCCTATGCCCCTTCCCCATTCACTTCTCTCTTTCTATTCAGAAAAGGACAGGCCTCCCATGGGTAGCAACAAAACATGGGATGTCAAGTTGTAGTAAGACTAAGCACCTCCCCTTAAATTAAGACTGGGCAAGGTGACCCAGTATGAGGAATAGGGTCCCAGAAGTCACCAAAGAGTCATAGATAGCCCCTGATCCCAGTGTTAGGAGTCCCACAAGAGGACCAAGCTACACAACTGTCTCATATATGCAGAAGGCCTAGGTCAGTCCCATATAGGTTCCTTGTTGTTGATTAAGACTCTGTGAGTTCCTATGAGCCCACATTAGTTGATTCAATGGGTTTTCTTGTGATGCCCATGACCCCTATGTCTCTTGCAATCCTTTCTCCCTCTCTTCAGCAAGATTCCCAGGGCTTGGACTAACATTTTGCTGTGGGTCTCTGCATCTATTTCTACCATTTGCTGGATGAAGCCTCTCTGATGACACTGGGCTGGGGAGCCAATCTATGAGTAAAGCAGAGTATCATTACACATCATTACACTATTTTTTTTCTCTCTAGTCATGTTTAGTTCTATCCTATATCTCTGGGGCATCCAGCCTGTGGGTCCTGATACTCCAGGCAGGCAGTGTCGAGGTGGACTCACACTTGGGATATGGGTCTCAGGCTGGATCAGTCATTGGTTGGCCATTCCCACAATCTCTATGCCACCCTTGCCCCAGCAATCCCATAGTCAGGACAGACTGTAGGTTGAAGGTTATATGTGTGGGTTGGAGTCCCATTCTTTCCTGGTCACAGGAGGTAACCAGTTCAGTCTGCATATCCACTGTTGCTAAGAGTCCTAGATGGGGTCATCCATGTAGATTCCTGGGAGTTTCCCTTGCACCAGGTTCTACCTCGCCCTGAAATGGCCCCATTTACAGTTGTCTCAGTACTCTCCCCATCCACCACTACCCCTGTACTTGATCCCTCATATTCCCATCCCCACTTACACAGGGTTCACCCAGGAGGGCTGTTCCATTTTTCCTTCTCAGGTATATCTGACCATCCCCCATTGAGCCTTCTTGGTTACACAGCCTCTCTGGATCTATGGATTATAGCATGATCTCCTTTACTTTACAGCTAATATCCACTAGTAAGTGAGTACATGCCCTATTTGTCTGGGCCTGGGTTTGCTTACTCTGAATGATATTTTTTCTAGCTCCATGCAGTTGCCTGCAAATTTCAAGCTGCCATTGTCTTTTACAGCTGAGTAATAAATAGTTCATTGTGTTAATGTAACTAATTTTTTTGGTTGAGGGACATCTAGGTTGTTTTCAGGTTCTGGATATTATAGATAAAGAGCTGTGAACATCCACAAGTGTCCTTGTGGAATAATTGAGCATCCTTTGGGTATATGCCTTACAGTGGTATAGCTGGGTCTCGAGGGAGATTGATTCCCAGTTTTCTGAGAAACCACCATATTGGCTGCATAAGTTTGTGCTCCCACCAGCAATGCATCACATCCCCTTGCATCGCATCCTCTCAAGCATGAGCTATCACTTGTGTTTTTGATCTTAGTCATCCTAACAGGTGTGAAATAGAATCTCAGATTTATTTTGATTTGCATTCCCCTGATAGCTAAGGATACTGAGCATTTCTTTAAAGTGTTTCTCAGCCATTTGACATTTTTCTATTGAGAATTTTCTGTTTAGATCTGTAACCAGTTTTTAATTGAATTATTTGTTTTTTTGATGTCTAGTTTCTTTTTTTTCTTTTTCTACATTTTTTTACTTAAATTAGAAACAAGATTGTTTTATATGTCAACCCCAGTTCCCTCTCACTCCCCTCCTCCCCTGCCCCCCCTCAACTAACACCCTACCTATCCCATACCCTTTCTGCTCCCCAGGGAGAGTGAGGCTTTCCATAGGGGGTCTTCAGAGTCTGTCATATCCTTTGGGATAGGGCCTAGGCCCTCCCCCATGTGTCTAGGCTCAGAGAGTATCCCTCTATGTGGAATGGGCTCCCAAAGTCCATTCCTATGCTATGGATAAATACTGATCTACTACAAGAGGCCCCATGGATTGCTGAGGCCTCCTCACTGACACGCATGTTCATGGGGTCTGGATCAGTCCCATGCTGATTTCCCAGCTATCCGTCTAGGAACCAGGAGTTCCCCCTTATTCAGGTCAGCTCTTTCTGTGGGTTTCACCATCCTAGTCTTAACGCTTTGCTCATCACTCCTCCTTCTCTGCAACTGGATTCCAGTTCAGTTCAGTGTTTAGCTGTGGGTGTCTGCTTCTACTTCCACCAGCTGCTGGATGAAGGCTATAGGATGACATATATGTTAGTCATCAATCTCATTATCAGGAGAGGTCATTTAAGGTAGCCTCTCCTCTATTGCTTAGACTGTTAGTTGGTGTCATCCTTGTAGATCTTCAGACATTTCCCTAGTGCCTGATTTCTCTTTAAACCCATACTGGCTCTCCCTACATGGTATCTCTTATCTTGCTCTCCTCTATTCTTCCCCAACTCAACCTTCCTGCTCCCTCATGTCCTCCTCACACCTCCCCTTCTCCCCTTCTCCCCTTCTCATTCTCCTAACTCCTTCTCCTCTCTCCCAGTGCTCCCAATTTTCACAGGATGTGATTCTAGTTTCTTGAATTTTTTTTTATATATTTTAAAATCAGCCCTCTGTCAGATAGGGAGTTGGTGAAGATTTTTCCCATTTTGTAGGCTGCCATTTTATCTTATTGATAGTGTCCTTTGCCTTAAAGAAGCTTTCCAGTTTCATAGGGTCCCATTTACTAACTGTCAACCTTAGTATCTGTTCTATTGTTCTATTCAGGAAGTTGTCTCCTGTGCCAATGCACTCAAGGCTATTTCCCAGTTTTTCTTCTATTGGTTTAATGTATCTACTTTTATGCTGAGGTCTTTGATGCACTTGGACTTGAGTTTTGTGCAGGGTGATAGATACAGATCTATTTACATCCTTCTACATGCCAACATTCAGTTATACAAGCACTATTTGTTGAAGATGCTTTCTTTTTTTCCATTGTATAATTTTTGCTTTTTTGTTAGAAAATCAAGTGCCTATAGGTGTGTATTTATGTCTGGGTCTTTGATTCAATTCCATTTGTCCACCTGTCTGTTTTTTATGTCAATACCATGCAGTTTTTATTACTATAGCTTTGTAGTAGAGCTTGAAATTGGGGATGGTGATACCTCCAGAAATTCTTAAGTGTTCAGGATTGTTTTATCTCTCTTGGGTGTTTTGTTTTTACATATGAAGTCAAGTATTATTCTTCCAAGGTCTGTAAAGAATTGTGTTGGTGTTTTAAAGGGGATTACATTGAAGTTGTAGATTGCTTTTGGTAAGATGGTCATTTTTACACTATTAATCCTGCCCATCCATGAACATCAAAGATCTTTCTATCTTCTGATAGCGTCTCTAATTTCTTTCTTCAAACACTCAAGGTTTTGTCCTACAGGTCTTTAACTTGCTTGATCAGAGTCACAGCAAGATATTTTATATTATTTGTGGCTAATGTGAAGGATGTTGTTTTCCTGATTTGTCAGCCCTTTTATCATTTGTGTATAGGAAGGGTACTGAATTTTTTTTTAATTAGTCTTGTATCCTGCCATTTCACTAAAGGTTTTTTTTTTTATCAGCTATAGGAGTTTACTGGTAGAATTTTTGATTTTGCTTATGTATACCACTATATTATCTATAAATAATGATACTTTGACTTCTTCTTTTTCAATTTGTATCCACTTGATCTCTTTTTGTTGTCTAATTGCTTTAGCTAGAACTTCAAATACTATATTGAATAGATATGGAAAGAGTGGACAACCTTGTCTTGTTCCTGATTTTAATGGAATTTCTTTGAGTTTCCATTTAATTTGATGTTTGATTTTGGCTTGCTATATATTGCTTTTATTATATTTAAGTAAAATCCTTGTATCCCTGATAGCTTCAAGACTTTTGCCACTTTTATCAAGGGGTATAGATCCTGTCATAGGCTTTTTTCATCATCTAATGAGATGATCATGTGTTTTTCCTGTTTTGTTTCAGTTTGTTTATAAAGTGGATTACATTAACAGATTTTCATATACTGAACCATTCCTGCATCTCTAGAATGAAGCCTACTTGGTCATGGTGGATGATACTTTTTATGTGTTTTTGGATCTGGTTTGCCAGTATTTTATTGAGCATTTTTTGCATCAGTGTTCAAGGAAATTGGTCTCTAATTGTCTTTTCTTTGTTGAGTATTTGAGTGGTTTGAGTATCAGGGTAACTGTAGACTCATAAAAAGAATTTGGCAATATTCCTTGTTTCTATTTTGTGTAATAATTTGAAGAGCACTAGTATTATCTCTTCTTTGAAAGTCTGGTAGAATTCTACACTGAAACCATCTGGCCCTGGGATTTTGTTTGTTTGTTTGTTTGGTTGGTTGGTTGGGTTTTTAGTTTGTTTGTTTGTTTTTGGTTGGGAAATTTCTATTGACTGCTTCTATTTCCTTAGGGGTTATAGTCTGTTTAAATTATTTACCTGATCTTTATTTAACTTTGGAAAGTGTTATCTATGGAGAAAATTGTCCATTTCTGTTAGATTTTCCAATTTTGTGGAGTACAGGTTTTTTGACATATGACCTAATGATTCTCTGGATTTCTTGTCTATTGTTATGTCCCTCTTTTCATTTCTGATTTTGCTAATTTGGATATTCTCTTTCTCTCTCTCTCTCTGTCTCTCTGTCTCTCTCTCTGTCTCTCTCTGTCTCTCTCTGTCTCTCTCTGTCTCTCTCTCTCTCTCTCTCTCTCTCTCTCTCTCTCTCTCTCTCTCTGTCTCTCTCTCTCTCTGGTTTTGGTTAGTTTGGATAGGGGTTTGTCTATCTTCTCGATTTTCTCAAAGAACTTTGTTTCATTGATTATTCTTTTTGTTTCTATTTTATTGATTTCAGTCCTCTGATTATTTCCTGCTGTCTACCCTCTTGGGTGTGTTTGCTTCTTTTTTTGTTCAGGTTTGCTATTAAATTGCTACTATGAGATTTCTCCAGATTGTTTATGTAGGCACTACTTAGTGCCATGAACTTTCCTGTTAATACCATTTTCATTGTGTTGCATAAGTTTGAGTATGTTGTGCAATCATTTTCATTGAATTCTAGGAAGTCTTTAATTTCTTTATTTCTTCCTTAACTCAGCGATAAATCAGTAGAGAGTTGTTCAGTTTCCATGAGGTTGTAGCTCTTCTGTTTTTTCTGTTATTGAAATCCAGCTTTAATCCATGGTGATCCGATAGGACACAGGGGGTTATTTCAATTTTATTGTATCTATTGAGACTCTGTTTTGTGACAGAGTATGTGGTCAATTTTGGAGAATGTTACATGAAGTGTTGAGGAGAAAGTGTATTCTTTTGTGTTTGGGTGAAATGTTCTATAGATATCTATTATATCCATATGTATCATAGAGTCCAATAGTGCCAGTATTTCTCTGTTTAGTTTTTGTGTCGATGATCTGTCTGTTGGTGAGAGTGGGGCATTGAAGTCTCACACTATCAATGTGTGAGAGGCAATATGTGATTTAAGCTTTAGTAGTGTTTCCTTTACAAATATGGATGCCCTTGTGTTTGGGGGATCATGTCAAGAATTGAGACCTCATCTTGGTGGATATTTCTTTTGATGAGTATGAGATGTCCTTCCCCATCTCTTTTGATTAATTTTGTTTTGAAGTCTATTTTGTTGGATATTAGAATAGTTAACACTAGCTTGCCTCTTGGACCCATTTGCTTAGAAAATCTTTTTCCAACCCTTTACTCTGAGTTAATGTCTATCTTTGATGTTGAGGTGTTTCTTGTATGCAGCAGAAGGATGGATCTTGTTTTCATATCCATTCTGTTAGTCTATGTCGTATTAGAGAATTGAGTCCATTGAGATTGAGAAATATCAATGATTACTAATTCCTGGGTTTTTTTGTACTTGGTGATGGTAGTGTGTGTCTGTGTCTATCTGTCTGACTGTGTATTTTCCTTCTTTGGGTTATTCTGGTGCAAGATTATTTATTGCCTGTATTGTCCTGGGTGTAGTTAACCTTCTTAGGTTGGAGATTTCCTTCTAGTATCTTTTGTAGGACTGGATTTGTGGATAGATATTGTTTAAATTTGACTTTATCATGAATATCTTGTTTTCTCCATCTTTGGTTATTAAAAGTTTGTTAGATATAGTAGTCTGGGCTGGCATCTGTGGTCTTTTATGGACTGCAGCATATCTCTGCAAGTCCTTTTGCCCTTTAGAACCTCCATTGTGAAGTAAGGAGTAATTCTAATAGGTCTGCCTTCAATGTTATTTGTCTTTTGGTGGTTATTTTCTTCCTTGATTTCTGTTTCCTCTCTAGTTTTCTGGCTGGAATGGACTGTGGTTGAGTAGAGGGTCTCTGCCCACATTGGGGACTGGGCTTCTGATGGCCTAGATGGTCTCTGTTACAGAAAATGGTTACTGCCCAAGTTTGGGGCTGGAGTTCTGGCTTTGTAGATGGCTTCTGATCTACCCAGGGGTCCTCTGTGTCTCAGGACATTGGCCTGGCTTCTGGTGGGGAAGGAGGCTTTTGCCTGGTTTTCAGGGAGTTGGCCTGGTCTCTTGGGATGACATGCTAGCCTGGTATCTGCTGGAGTGGAAGGCTTCTACCCAAGGTATGAGCCAGGTTATGGTGTTGAGGAGAGTAGGGGCAGTTGGGGTTATGCTGGGTGGGCACAGGCAAGGCAGGGGGTGGGGTAGCTTACCTTGTTTTTATGGAACTAGTCTAGCCTCTGATGGGGTAGAAGACTTTTGCCAGAGGTATGGGACAGGATATGGTGATGAGGACAGGAGGGAAAGTTAGAGTTATATTGCACAAGCCCAGGAAGGGTGGGAGAAGTCTTACCTGGAGCTCAGCATGCTGGCCTGGCTATTTGTAGAAGAGAAGGCTTCTGCCAGAGATGTGAGTCAGGATATGGTCTCTCCATATATTTTAATAGTTTCATGGCTCATTTCGTTTTACTATTGAATAATTTTAGTATTTAGCACTGTCCATTTGTACTATGGCTTATTCATTCACTACTGAAGGAAATATCAATTGTTTCTAAGACTAAACAATTATGAATAAAGCAGAAATATTCATATTCTGGTTTTTGTAACAATATAAGTTTTCAACTCTTCAGAATAAACACTGCAAAGTATTATTGCTGGATATCATGCCTATACTTTTCTAAAACTACAATGAAGTTTTGCAGAGTGGATGTAGCTTTTTGAGTTTCCAACAGCAATGATAGTATCTGCCATTTAATATCCTCTGTCATTTAATGATGTGGGAGGTTCTAGCTTTGGGCCATTCAAATGGATGTATAGCAAAATCTTGTTATGGCTTTAACTTATTTTTCCTTATGAGTGACTCATTTTATGTACCTGTTTTCCATCTGTGTATTTTCTTTGATGAGGTGTCTCTTGGAATTTTGTTCATTTTCTGTCAAATTCTTTTTTATGAATTTTTGTGTTCCTTATACTTTTTGGATAATAGATCTTTATCAGATATTTTTCTTGGGAATATTTTCTCCCTATCTCTATCTTATTCCCTTGTCTGTCCTCCTTCAGGAAAACAGAAATTGTCCTATTCTACTTGCTTTACAGAAATCGAACTTGTCAATTGTGGCATTCATATAGGAATCCTGTGGCTTTGACTTTGACATTTGTTCTTTTGATTTACTTTGAGACAATTTTTGTGAAGAAAGATCTTTGCTTTGATCTTTTTATTTATTTTTGCTTTGTGATGCTCAGATGTTCTCCACCATTTGTTAAAAAGATGGATTTTGATCTAATGTATCACCTTTATAAAGACCCATTGACCATGTCTATGGATCTTCTGAGGATATATTTCTGGGTGGGTTGTTATGATCCATTGATCCATTTCTCAATTACTTTAGTAATAACACCCTGTACTGATTTACGTCAGTTTAGGACAAATATTGCATTTCTTTTTATTCTTAAAATGTTAATAGTACCCATAAATTATATGTAATAATGCAGTCCAGTGTGATCTTTCCATATAAGCTCAGAACATGTACTAATCAAACAGCCTTTCCTTCCCACCCTGTTCCCCGTGCCCTTCCCAATGCCTAGTGATCACTACTCTGCTTGCAGTTGGCTCGTCTCAGCTTCTGTATACGGAAGAGAGTCTAAGGGACTTGCCTTTCTATGCTGAATGTATTCCCCTTAACATTCTCCAGATCTGTCCATTTAGTGGTAGATGAGTTGCTTTCTTTCTTCTTTGGGGCTACATAATACTTTATGTATGTTTACACCATGTTTTTTTGACCTCTTCACTATTGGTGAAGACCTATACTGATCTTGGCTTTGCTCAAGATTTCTCTTGCTATTCAGCATGTTGAGCACTGCATGTGAATGTATAATTTTGTTCTGTAGTTAGATGAATCATGTCACAGGTATTTTGACATTGGTTGAACCTATGCATTAGTTGGGTAGTTTAGATATCTAAATATTAATTCTGCTAGCCACAAGCATGGAAGGTTTTTCCATTTTTTTCCTGTTTCAATTTCTCACCTCGGTGTTTCATAATTTTCATTGCAGATACATTTCATTTCCTTAGTGCAGTTTGCTCCCTGGGTATTTTAGTTTACTTCCTGTAGCTGTTGTAGATGGGGTTGTCTTCATGGTTTCCTCTTCATCTATTTTATTAGTGATATAATGAAAGATGCTGACTTTTGTATCTTTCTGCTTTATTGAATTTGTGAATTCTAATAGTCTTTGGGGAGAACCCAGTATTTTTATACATATAATCATTGTTTGAGAACAAGGATAGTTTGATTTTTTTCCTCTCCTATTCCTATGCCTTTTATTTCTTTGTTGCCTAATTTCTCTGATTAAAACCCTGGTATTATATCGAGTAAGAAAATGAAAATGGATGTCTTTATCTTGTTCTTCATCTTAGAAAACCTTTGTCAGCAGGGTTTTTATTATGTTTGGGCATGATCTTCCCATACCTATTTTGTCAGGACATTATCATGGAGGGATTTGGATTTTATCAAATGCAGTTTATTCATCAATGAAAAGAATGGAATGGTTGTTAATCCTTCAGTCTGTAGATGTGATGTTGCAAGTTGACTGAGAGTCATACTTTAAGTGTCTTTGGTTTTGCTAATCAGTGCAGCCTCACACAATGAGTTTATCCCTTTCCCTTTATCCTTCCCTTTCCCTTGGGCATAGTTTCAGAAGAACTGGTGTTAGCTATTCTTTTAAATTTTCTGGAATACCAAGCATAGATGCAGGGTCCAGGTTGTTTAGAATACTTTTGTCCTATTTTGGGTCCTTTGTTGTAATCTATTACATTACTCAATCTAATTACTTATCAATCTGTTTGGGTATTCATATTGTTATGGGTCAGTTCTAGCAGGTCATGTGTGCACAGAAGTCTGACCTTTTCTTGTAGCTTTCCATTTATTTGCATGTGGTTTTTCATATTTGTCTGTAATCATCCTTAGAATCTTTGTTGTACTATGTGTCATGTCTATTTTTCAGCTGCAATTTTATTGGTAACTTCTTTCTTTTTCCTTGTTTAATCTATCTAAAAGCTTGCCAAATATGTCTTTCCCCAAAATAATTTTTGTTTGATATTAATGTTTTATACAATTATAATATCAATTTTGTATATTTTTGTTAAGATTTAATTGCTTCTGTCTCATTACTTGTGGATTTAACTTGTTTGATTTTCTACATCAATAAGATACATCATTTTACTTTTAAAACTATTTTTTGGTATGGCCACTCTTTTCTCTTAACTCTCCTCTTAGTAATGCTGTGGCTGTAACTAATAAGTTTGGGTATGTTGAATTCCCATTTGATTTTTTAATTATCTTTTTATTTAATTATTTTTTTGTTTGTGTGAAAATGTATTGTTCATTCTCCATGAAATTTAATAATATCTAAATTTTATTTTATTATTCTAGTTTTATTCCATCATGATGAGCAAAGATATAAGATTTGATTTGTTTTAATTTTAAGGCTTAGTCTATTGTAGAGAAATGCCCATGCACTTGTAGAAAGAATGCATTCTACAATTGTTGGATGGAATGTTCCATAAATGTCTACTAAGTGCTTTTGATCAATATTCAATTATAAAACTCATGTCCATTTAGTTTACTCTCTGTTTTAGTTTATCCAAAGGATTTTTTGTTATCTTGTTGTCTTTACAAAGAAGCAATTCTTTGTTTCATTGGTTCCTTGTTCCATTTTATTCGCATTTATTCTTCTCACATAATACGTCCTGACTGCAGCTTCCCCTCTCTCCACTCCTCTTAGTTCCCCCATTATACCTCCACTCTCCACCAAATCCACTCCTGACCCCACCTTCCCCCCAAAAAAGAGTAGACCTCCCAGGGACATCAAGCAAACATGGCACAACAAGATATAATAAGATCATTCACAAAACCTCACATCAAGGCTGGACAAGGCAACCCATTAGGGGAAAAGGGTCCCAAAAGCAGGCAAAAGAGACACATCTGTCCCACTTTCAGTAGTTCCCCTAATAGCCCCAAGCCAATAACCATAACATACACAGACCTAGTGTAGGCCCTGTGATTTCTACTTCAGTCTCTGTGAGCATCCATAAGCCTTGCTTAGTTAATTCCAAGGGCCATGCTCTCCCAGGCTCTTCGACCCCTCTGGTTCCCACAATTCCTCCTCTCCCTTTTCCAAGGTGGACCCAATGGAGTCCTTGAACCTATGCATTCTCTCCATCTAATGTTTGTCTGTAGGACTCTTCATTAGCTCCCTCTAGCTCTCTGATAATGATGGACTAGGTACCCATCTGTGAGTAAAGTAGAGTAACATTAAGATCCATTTCACTGATTTTGGGGGGGAGAAGATGAGACAGAGACCTTAAGTCTCTGGGCTATCCAGCCTCCTGTTCCTGGTAATCCAGGCTTCCAGGCATTCAGGCACTGTTATACATAGGCTCTCCTTGGGGGCATGGTCCCCAAATTAGACTAGTCATTGGTTGGCCATTCCCACAAGTCCTGTGCCACCACAGTTCCTTCTATTTTTGTATTTTTAATTCTATCCCAAAAATTTCTGCCAAAGATCTTTATTAATATTTTGTCTACTGGTTTATATTTTGTTCTCTTGTTTACCTAGGACCCTAAGGTGTATCATTATGTTACCTATTTATATTGTCTCTCATTTTTTAATGTAGGCACACATAACTATAAACTTCCCTTCTGAGAATAGTCCTTGTATCTCACAAGTTTTTGTATATTGTGTTTTCATCTTCATTCAGTTTCCCTTTTGATTTATCCACTGATCAGTGAGTCACTGTGTTATCTAATCATGTGTTATTCCATCTCCTTGAGTTTGTGTATTTTCTATCTTCTAGCTTTATTTTATTGTGGATCTGTTAGAATACAATAAGTTATTTCAGTTTTATTGTGTGACCTATATGCTTGTTAGTTTTTGTTTTGAATTTTTGTGGGGAATTGTTGGTGAGGTGTAGAGGTGTGTGAACATGACATAAACTAGAGTTATTTGAGTTGAGGGAAACTCAACTAAATTCCTCCATCATACTGACCTATAGGCATATCTGTAGGGCATTTCATGGTTAATTATAGATTTGGCAGAGCTCAGCCGACTGTGTGTAATGCCACCCCTGGGCATATGATCCTAGATGGTATAAGAAAGCAAGCTATTAAACAGCATTCCTCAATGGTCTGTTCTTAATTCCTGTTTCATGTTCCTTCTCTCTTTGCTCAGTGATCAATTGTGACCTGGGCATTGTAAGATAAAATAAATCCTTCCTCCCCTTAAGTTGCTTTTGTCATAGTGTTTATCACAGTACTAGAAAGCCAACTAGGATAACCTCTTTTACAGAGAGCCCCATGGGCTGCTGAGAAAAATGTATACTCTGCAGTATTTGGATAGAATGTTCTGTATATGTATGTTAGGTTCTCTTGATCTGTCCCATCATTTAATTTGGATGTATCTTTATTTAATTTTTAATGGATATTCTATCTATTAATGAAAGTAGAGTTTGGAAGTCACCTACTATCATTATGCTGGAGGTAATCCATATCTTTATTTATAGTAATTTATTACATGAAATTGGGTATACTAATTTTTAACACATGTGTTTAGAATTGCTATAGCCTCTTAATTGTTCCTTTAATCAACATGAAATAAACTGCTTTATCTCTTCTCAATGTAATTTTGTTTTACATTTCATTGGAATGCCTTTGGCCATTCTTTTATCCTAAGGTTGCATTTGTCATTTACAGTAAAATGCATTTCTTGAATACAACAAATAGATAGGTCCTATTTTTAACTGGAGGTCCTCTTTTGTGCCATTTGGTTAGTGAATTGACACCAGTAATATTGAGAGTGATTATTGAAGATGTGTATTCATTCCTGTTGTTTATAGATTTGTAATGTCTGATGTTTTTTTTTTATTTCTCATTGGTTTATCTACTGCAGCCTCTTGGATGTGTTGTCTTTCTCCTTAGTGTGATTCCTTTTAAGTAGCCTCCCTACCACTGGGTAAAGACTCATCAGCTCTTTTTATTTGCGTTAGTCATGGGGAGTTTTTCTCTTTGAAATATGATGCATAGTTTTGATGGATGTATGATCTGGATTAGCAGTTACACCTTTTAGAGGTTGAAATACAATATTATCTTGCTCTTCTGGTTTTCAAGGTCTCTTTTGAGAAATCTGATTCTGGTGGAATTGCCTTTATGTACTATTTGTCTCATCTTTCAATATTTTTTCTTTACTCTGTATTTTTATGTTATATAACATCTCTCAGGCACTGTAGATGCCTTCTAAATCTTTATAGTAATCTCTTTTCTTTCGGCTGTGATTTTATTGGGTGTATAATTATTCCTCTAGCCTGAAGTTCTTCTCCTAGAAGAAAGATTTGTAAATTTACTCTTTTAATGGGGTTTCACATATTATTTAATGTATTTTATTCTTATTTTACTTTATCTATGTCAGTGTTTGAATGATCTAATTTACCTTTCTTGTCTTCCACCACTGACAGTCTGCTTGACACTGCATATAGTCTGTTGGTGTGGCTTTCTTCTGAGTATTTTTATTGGACTTGATGAGGTTTTTGATACTCTAAAGTATTGAGGCACTTATCAATACTTGTGTCTCTTTACTGAACTAATTTTCTGTGTGTGTGGGGTGCTCTATGTATGTGTTCATGTTCGTGTGTGTGTGTGTGTGTGTGTGTGTGTGTGTGTGTGTGTGTGCACTTGTATATGCAAGTACACACATGCACACATATGCACACATGTGTTTGAAGCCCACAGATTAACTTTGGGTGTCTTCCTCTATTGGTTTGAACCTTAATTTTTGAGGCAGGTATTTCACTGAAGGTGAAGCTTACTGACTGAGTTTGGCTGGCTAGCCAGCATGATCCTAGGATCCTCCTGTCTCCACCTCCCCAGCACTGGAATTCAGGTGCATGTCACACTGGCACTCAGCTTCTTACATGGGTTATGGGGATCTGAACTCAGGTCCTTATGCTCAATACTATACTGAGATGTCTCTCCAGCCCACACATCCTCCTTCTATATCCTGTATTGCTTTCCTTATGACAGGCTGCCATTTGTTTGTATTTTCTTTGAATACATTTAATAGTTTATTTGTATCCTGTATCATTTTTCTAAACTTTATAACAATTATTCTTCTGATTTCTTCATCTAGAATTACATCTAATTTATTCTCATTGGAATCTACTACTGTTAGAGGCATCATACTGTTTTTATTTTTCATGTTTCTTGTACTGCTTTGGCATTTGTACCTTTGAGATTATTTCAGTGGTTTTTTTTTTCTTTACACAGCAGCCCCACCTTCCATTTGAAGTTGTTGTAATGGTCACATAGAGCTAGATCGCAATATAGTAAATGCATAATTCCTCCACAGTGGACTGGCAATATAGTTCACTAGCTAAACCCTCATGTGCATGGCTGTTGACATAATTTCCCCAATGGCACTCTAAGAACTGAATACTAACTGCTTTATAAGACAACTATGCAAATATAATAATCAAGGGATAAAAGAATAAGAGCAGTGCAGTTCTCTCCATCAGATTGGGTACTAAGTTCAAGAGCAGAAAGAAGACTGACTTAGTAGAGAAAGATTAGATAATACAGGGAAGTAGAAATGTTGTACAAATCCTCAGAATTTGAGGATTATTGAAACTATGACACATATTAGAGAGTAAAAATGATATAGAAAAAGAGAAGAGGGAAACAAAGTAGAGATGAGATGGAAAGTATATGGGTTATGTGATAGGAATAGAAGAGTACACAGTGGAATGGGTGTGGAAACACTAAACAACCATACAAATCCAATTTAGCAACATAAAGTGAAAATGTAGGCATTGAGGAGATATTTTTGCAAGAGTGAAGTTTTGGGGGTCTGTTTCATTTTGTTTTGTTGTTGCTGTTTTGTTTTGGTTTTAGGGTCTAACTTAGCACATGCCTTTAATTCCAGTACTGGGTATGAGAAATGTTTTTGTTTCTATCAAAAGTAGATAGCTCACCAAAAGGCCAATATTGCATGAATCTCCCTTACCTAGTAAAACTTTTATGTAGAGCTTTTAAAGTTTTAAGACAAAAAATGTAATAAGAGAAAAAAATTAGTAACACAAGCCAGCTTCCCTTCCTTGGAGGGATGACTTTGAGATCCTTTCTGTGTGATGCTTCAGATAGTCAACCATGCTAACTGTACTGACAAGGGAAGCACAGTTTGATGCTGCAGTTCAATTTTGTAAAGCCAGATTTGTGGGCATGCAATGTCTCAGTGGAGGGCAAACCCCTTGGGTTCAGTTTCTTCTCGGTCACCAGTAGGTGTCAGTCCTTCCCAGCCATCTTCATGGGAAATTGGTTTTGGGACCTCCCCACCTGTTGTCACACTTGCTCTGCTATTGTTTGCCTTTTCAACGGGAAACATTCATCTTATCTTTTCTCTGCTAATTCTTTGGACATCCTCTTCCATACTCATCTCATAGCTTGGGATCAGACTGGTTCACATATCTTGATTATGTGGTTTTGACACAGCTGTGCTGAGTTCAGCAGCATACTTCTGAGGTCATCCATTGTCTTTTTCAGTAGTTGGATGTCTCCTTCTTTTGATAGTCTGTCCAGGATGCTCCTGAATAATCTCAACTTCAGACCTATTCACACTACCCTTAAGCCTCTGCCTCTACAGCCTATGCTGATTTTGCATCTCTATCCATCATGCATCCAATCCCTGGTCACATCTTAGCAGCCTGATCCATTTTTCTCCAGCTTGTGCCTACAATGTCTGTGTATGCAGAGCAAACACTTCCCTGGGAAGTTTCCATGGACTTCAAACCAAGCCATGTAGTGATCAGTTCAGAGTCTTCTTCCTGTTACTTAGCAGAGATCTTAGCTAGCTAATTCTTCTGTTTTTCAGTTGTTATATAAGTAGAGACTATTGTTTGTTATCGTGACTCTTCCAGCAAACTTCAGGGAGGGCTCCTAATCTTCTATCATACTTAGAACTATTCTTTTCCTCAATGATATAGTTTCCTTTCCATGAACATGAAACATCTTTCCAGTCTTCAAGTTATTCTTTATTTAATCAGTTTTGTCATTTATCCATATGTATCAGTTGCCTTTTCAGTTAGGTTTATTTTTATTTCTATTTTATGGATGCTAATAGAAACAGTACTATCTTTACTGCTTGTTAAACTATATATTGAAGAAGTTGAATTGAATTTAAACTATCCAGAATAATACTGAAAATCTTTGTGAGAGATTATGTCCTTATTTTGTTCTAAATCAGCACTATAAAAAGCTGCTTTGCCAGGGGATAGTGGCACATGCCTTTAATCCCAGCACCCAGGAGGCAAGGGCAGGCAGATCTCTATGAGTCCTGCCTGGTCTACAGATCAAGTTCCAGGACAGACTCCAAAGCAATACAGAGAAACTCTGTCTCAAAAAAAAAAAAAGCTGCTTTTTAGCCTTATCTATGTCAGCTATGAAATTTGTATGTATATCTTATTTAATAGATAATTGAAGAAAGTTCCTTTAGTTCCTTATTTACTGTCAGCCATCTAAAGCACCTTGAATTGTGGCTGGATTTTTGTTAAACACTTTTGATCATGTGATTTCTTTTTTCTTCTCTAACCTATATTGATGAGATGGTTTACCTTAACTGATTTTCAAACTGGAACCATTCTTGCAAAACAGGATAAATCTCACTTGACCATGTGTGTAATTCTTTTTATACACAAGTTTTGTTTGTGAATATTTTGCTGAGGGATTTGGCAATTTTTTGGTTCATAGATATTTATTTTGTTCAGGTTTTTATCATCAGAGTGGAATGTCAGCTTCCAAGTTTCGTACACAGAAAACTAGAAACTAGAAACATAGGGAAATTTTTAGGAGTATTTCTTGAGTGAATATTTGAGTTTTTTCTGTGATGGAAATATCAAATTACTATTTCAGGCTCATGAGGACCATTTCTACAAATTGGGCTCTTGTGTGATTTTTATATATTTACCTTTTCTAAACCAAATGAGATGGAAGTAGGGTAAGAAATAGTAGTGGCTTGAGAAGTGAATCATACTATTCAATTCTCATAATGATGGAAAAATGATGTTTAGATATGGTATCTGGTTTTATGACTGAGTTTAACAGAATAACTGCAACTGCTATTGATTATTCATCATGCCAGGTTTACATATATATGTACACACATATACATGTGATATATAAAATACATTCATATAATTTGCATAATTGTCTACATAAAACAGAAAATAGATATTATGCTTATCTTGGAGATAAGGAAAATAAAACAGAGATAAAGAAACTTCTCAAGATATAATAAACAGTTAAGGGTAGCAGAGATGAAAATTAGAATTTGATCTGTCTGAATCAATTTGAGTGATACAAAATTAACCTTCATAGGAAATCTTTGGCTTCTTTGTTTAATGATTGCAAGTGTACAGCTGTAGATTGTATATGTGCTAATATGTATCACTGGCTCCATCCACTAGTAAGAAGCTCAAATCTTGATTATATTAATCTGTATCACAACAGGTTTCCCCTCAACAAGTATTAGGAGGAAGTCAAGGCCATGCCATTTGTATAATCTCAATACAAGCAGTCACCAGTTTGTTTGTTTTTTTTTTTTCTAGCAGGCCATTCTCATCACCAAAATTTAGGACAGTAATACATAGTTGACTTCTGAAGAATAACAAGTCAATGCCTTATGGGTTTATGATAAGCTGATCTCTGGCTTCCGGAAATATATGTTTCCATAAAGAAGAAAAGAATTAAGAGCATAAGTTCCATTTTGCAACATAAAACTACCTTAGAAATGTGATTCTTCTTGGAGAATAAGCTAGATGTTTTTCCCTAAGATGGTCCCAAAGGTCCCAAACATTCAGAGAGTGAATTGTTGAATGCAGATGGATACACTGCCTAAAGTCTCATTTTGGTAATGTTTACTTTTCAAATTAAATGATTGAGAAAACATGAAATGGATAAAAACTGGCTGTTGGTTTTTCCTTGAAATAATAACTAACAGTTCAGTATCTTCAAGCCAGAAGAATCAAGTGAGGGAAATCAAGCAAGAATAGATTTTTTTTATTTTAAAAAAATTAGCCATCAATCCACTCATATGAGATGATGGTATGGTGGCTTCTCCTGAGAAGCCTATACTATTGTGAGCTTGTTTTTGTTTGTGAAGCTTTTGTAGGCCATTGCTTCCCAGGCCTTGTGATTTCAGGTTATTAGGATGTGGTTAATTTTCACAGTTCTTTGTTCTGTTCAATAGCAAGTAAGCAGCAAAATATGGAACCTCATCAAAAATTACAGATGAGAACTGTTAGGTTAGGTGCAATACTACCATGTGCCTAGAGCTTTAGAGGTCACCAATTGCTACATTGCATTGTAGATCTATTAGGAACATTCTGGGGATATTTCAAATATCTAATTAAAGACATATAGATGAAACAAAACTCCAGGATTATGAGAATATGAAAATATGAGAATGTATAGTAATTTGAATCAAAACTCATATAAAAATAAAGTATCCATCCAAAAATTTTTTCTTGGAAAATTCGAGATGGCAGAGAATTAATTAATCCATACTAAAGTTGATGGAAGAACCACAATGATCCTGCCGTTCTGTGGTTTTTGGTTCAGTTTTATTTATGGTATACAATTGAAGTGAGAGTCACTTATGGGCATGAATGTGAAGAGCTTACCCAACATGACTTTGAGGTCCTGATCATGCACAGCTGCCAAGACCAAGGCTGACCCTAGAAAATAGTGTGACCAAATCCTCATGTCATACAGGTAATAAAGTGAAACAGACAACCATGGGAGATACTGAGGAGAAAGTAAGAAACAGGTAAATGCTACTAGTATGTTAGAATGGGGAGATGTTCCCAAGATGAATGGTCATGTTTTAGTAGTATTTGGGTGAAGTGGTGTCCCTTACAGACTTGTGGTACCTGAAGGCTTGCTAATATCGAGGAATAATCTTAGATAGCACAGCCTCCATACCTCTGCTTCTTTCTTTCTGTGGTATAAAGAAAAATTCTTAGTGGGTGTGTCAAATGCTTGAATCTATTGAAAATGTCATGCTTTGGCAACCAAAGTCTACTGTTCTCAGAAAAGATTTCCAAGAGATAGTTCATATGCACCGGTTCTGGTCACATATTGGAGTAGAACCTCTCCAAACCTGGTGCCAAAAGTGACAATTACGGATGTCAGAGCTATCAGAAAAAGCTTTCTGTATTGATTTTTTTCTCTTATACCTTCTACAGCAGAATTAGCATAAAATTTTTAAAGTATGGGCTTATGTGCACATGTTTGAGAAAACATGCATAAGGATTTGGAATTGGTGAGTCAATGACACATCTTTACAAAAGGGCATATTTTGCTTCATTCTTACACAAATCCCTAGTCTTAGTATGTGAGTCTATTGCCATCTTATCTAGTTTGTTTTATAAAAATTGACTAGAAGTTCCTTTCTTATAGATAATCCCTCACCAACACTCATTAATTACTTAATAAAAGCCTATGGTGGTCCTAGAAAGAATCAAGAAAATCAAGGTGTAATTTATTCAGAAATTTCTTACAAGTGAGTTGGAGAGATATCTAATGCACCAGCTTATGTTTAAAGTAAATTACAATAAAGATTTTATTTGCGCTTTTGAAAAATTCCACACAGAAGCATGGAAGAGGATGAATAAATTGGAAAGACTCCTTGGAGAAAATAAAAAAGATAAACTCAAGTCCATAAGTGTGTGTGTGTGTGTTACCCAGGATGTGCCAGGAATGGAAAGAGGTGCTATTTCTTTTCTTTATTTTAGACCCTATATAAAAATCACCTTATTACAACTGTAATGGCATTTATACGGCCAACAAATTACCTACTGATGGCCCCACATTATAGCTGAAGTCAGAAAGTTTGAGGACCTGAAGTAAATTGCCTAAGTTCACACAGTTACTAAGAAGTCAGTATTTGAGATGAGAATTGTCTAAGCAAACCTTGGCTTCTAACCCTGACTTTACATTATCCTCTTGGCCTTGATGAGGCTTATAAATTCCAGAATACTATTTCTTTTCTTTATAATTCTTCTGAGGTTATGTGGCAATTTAAGTGAGAATCTGTGCTGCATATAAATTGTTTTCTTTTGAAAAATGACCTTGTAGAAACCTGTCTGCCAGATTCTATAATACTTGTAGCTGTATCATGAAATTCCATGTGAACTGAGGTTTGCTAAAGACCCAGAATACAGCAGTCCAGCTGTAGTTTTAGGAGGGTGGGAAATGTGTGCTATACAACCACAAAGAGCAATGCTATGCAGTTTGGGGAACTGTGAATACTATTTTTACTCCTAACTGGGGCTTCATAAAATAACATGTGATCAATGATCATCATAGGCTTGGGGTCAAAAAGGCAGTGAACTTATCATAAATCCCATGAGCAATTTATGTGCATAAATCAAATGAACTGCTTACTAATTTCAGGCATGTTCTAAGAATGTAAGCTGTTCTTATGTTAAGACTAGTTGATTTGACATAGGTCATAGTGAATCAATCTTGTCTTCTCTATCTAAGCATTCAGTGTCTTTACCTTTATTATTATAAATGCTGACCAAAGTAATTGAGGAGAAAAGTAACATCTCTCCCTGGTTCAAATTCTTTTGCTTGGTAAGTTTTTGTTCTTAGATATTTTCTTCTGTTGCATATCCTTCTGCTCCCAAAGTTGCATTTTAGAATGGAATTACATTATTCTAAATGGGGATATGTCTAGAATCATTGGGCTCCTGGTGAGAAAAATTCTTTTTTCTTGGGAGATACACAGTCCTTGTAGTTAAAAATGCTGACCCCAACCCTGAGCTGTTCATTTCACCCTGTGTGTCCAGAGTATCCCCACTATGGCAACGGTGACTGACCCAGGGACAAGCATCTATCCCTAATTGAACCAATCCATGTTTTCTTTGTGACTTTGGCAAGTTGGGATATAACAGGAAGTCATTTCTACTGAGACTTCTAGGCTGACTCTGTATATATTTCTAGAGTTCACAAAAGCTTATCTGCCTTTCATTATGGAGGGATCCTTCCTCCATAACATTGATAGAGTTAAATGGTATAAGGGGTCTTTGGATCTCTAAAACCAATGCATTCTCTTTTTGCTTAAGTTATTTGAGTTAGGTGGAAGTCAGTTGAACAGAAAGTAATGTTGACCTCAATGAAGCAGCATGAAGTGTAGGACGCACACTGATTAGAAGTTATAAGACAGTCTTGATTGTGATAGTGACTGGTGACCTCAAGCAAATTGCTTAATCTATCTGGAACCGTCTTCTTAGTCAACGATATGCTAATATCGGCTCACATAAATGCTGAGGCAACCTTTTCATCTTCAGCTTTGTGTCTACATCCATCACTTTAACTTTATTGACTCATAATGCTCTACAGCTTACAGAGTTTAGAGTGGCTTATTGGCTGCTTTTCTCTGCATGCTAGGCTGGCCTTGAACTCAGAGATCCACATGCCTCTGCCTCCCGAGTACTGGGATTAAAGGAATGTACTACCACACCTTGTCTTGATTACTTTTTTCATTGCCTTGATAAGACACCTTACAAAAGCAACAACATAAGTAAAGAAGGATATATTTGGGCTCACGGTTTGAGAGTCCTGGCCATCCCAGCATAGAAGGTGTATCACTAAAAGTGTACGTAGCTGTGGTAACAGGAGGCTGTTCATGTTGCATCTCACATGAGGAAATAGAAAAATATGGATGATGATTCTCAGCTGCCTTCTCTCTTCTTGTGCTTTTATTCAGTCAGGGAATCCAGTCTATAAGATGCTGCTGCCCACATTCAGAGTCTGTATTCCACTCCTCAGTTAAACCTCTCTGGAATCACTGTCACAGACATGCAGAAAGGTGTATCTCCTAGGTGAATTCCTATCCAATCAAATTGCCAATGGAGAGTAGCCATCACAAAACATAAGCACTCACCATCCTAGTTAGCAACATATCTAGCTAATATGAAGAGTATTGCTCACTGTTTTCAGATCTCATCCTTCCTTTATCCCAGTCTTTATCCCAAACATGTGAAGTTAAGTAGCTACAAGACCTGAACAACTAGAAAATCAACTGTGGCGGTTGGAATGGCCCCCATAGGCTCTTATATTTGAAGATTTAGTCACTAGGGAGTAGAACTGCTTGTGAAGGATTAGAAGATGAGGCCTTGTTGGAGTAGGTGTGGCCTTATTGGAGGGGGTGAGTCACTGGGAGTGGGCTTTGAGGTTTCAAAAGCCCATGCCAAACCTGGTTTGGTACCTCTCCTCTCTCTGTGTCTCTCTATTTCTGTCTGTCTCTCTCTTTCTGTCTATCTCTGTCTCTGTCTCTCTGTCTATTGTCTATGTCTCTGTCTGTCTATGACTCTTCTCTCTCTCTCTCTCTCTCTCTCTCTCTCTCTCTCTCTCTCTCTCTCTCTCTCTCTCTCTCTTTCTCCTGCCTGTGGATTAGGATATAAAGCTCTCAGCTACAGCTTCAGCACCATGCTGGCCTGCCCCCATGCTCCCTGACATGATGTTCATGGAATAATAACCCTCTGCAACTGTAAGCAACATCTAATTAAATGCTTTCTTTTATAAGTTGCCTTGGTCATGGTGTCTCTTCACAGAAGTAGAGTAACTAAGGCATGCACTCATCTACCTAGAAAATTCAACTTGAAAAGCTGACTTCAATGAATACAACATTATGTACAAAGGCTGTTTTATGATGTTTCATTTTTTTCATTTATATTCCTATAGTAGCCATGATTTCTGGAAAATAGACAGCTAAAATATCTAATTCATTTGAAACAGATATTTACTTCTGTTATATGCACATATAAGCACATATGCCAATGGGTTCTGAAGTGAAATACTTCACTTGAAACTAGAAACCATATCCTAATTCTTCTCAGTGTTTTGTGGCATTGCCATCTAGCTATTATGTTTGGAGATACACTTCTCTTCACATTTAAATATGCACAGATTGTTAAAACCCAATAAGGGTGAGAGGACTAGAAGAGTGGAATCGGAAAGAACTCAAGCATAAAACCTAAGAGCTGTTGGTGAATGTGTGTCTTTTGATAAATGCTGTCTCTGAAAAGAGAAGTCACAATCCTTCCTATTAGCTTTATATAATGATTGTATTCATCCATTTACATAAGAAGCAAGAAAGGCTGTATAAAATAAAACTATGTATTTTATGAGATTTGAGGACTTAGGAGGTGCTTGTATCTGTGAGTTCAATCAGAAAAACAGACACAGTTGGAGACATCTGTTAAGAGACCTGCTGTGGGAAACTAGCTTATGTAGTTGGAAGGCTGGCTAGGCAAGTGTTAAGTACACAGGAAGGTCATGAGGAAAGGCACATCAAGCCACTGAGTCAAACCCACCCAAATCATCAGGAAAATCTTCTGATTTAAAGTCCAGCTCATCTTTCTTTCTTTCCTTCTTTCTCTTTCTTTCCTTCCTTCCTTCCTTTCTTTTTTTTTCTTTTTCAAGTATGAGTGTTTGCTTCAGAATGAGGGTACACCTTGAGGCCAAAAGGGGTTTTCAGATTCCCTGGAGCCAGAGTTATAAACAATTACGCAACTTATATGAGTGCTAGAAACCAAATTCAGATAGCAGAAGCTACTTTTTACTGGTGAGCCATCTTCCAACCCCAAGTCAAATGAACTTTAACTATTAGTGACTTTTATTAAATCTACAAGGTGTTCAGTTAAATACCCAAAA
Organism: Cricetulus griseus; assembly: GCF_003668045.3. Lineage (NCBI taxonomy): Eukaryota > Metazoa > Chordata > Mammalia > Rodentia > Cricetidae > Cricetulus > Cricetulus griseus. The sequence continues at coordinate 57,739,034 of NC_048600.1, forward strand.
CTATAACCTTGCCAAATACACAACACTGTCTCCAAACTCTTTCAAAGGGTCTATAGATCAACACCTTTCCAACAATGTATTTGGCTAGATTTTTCTTCATATACCATCCAAAGCAGTGTTATAATACAATGGATAATATCTGTAAGCAGATATGAGAACCCAGCAAATATCTACCCTAACACTAAAGATATTTCTCTCAATTCTTGTTTACATTTTTGTTATATAAAGTAGTTATAAATGATAAAATGTGCCATATATGTTAGTACAAAAAGGATATATTTTACTTAAAAATACTTCAAAATTTCTAACTTTAAGTCTCTTTTCAAGGAAATACAGAGTTATACAATCCACAGAAACAGCTCATTGAGTCCCAAACAATATTAAAGGGTATGAAAGATCCCCAATTCTCCAAATGGTGTGAGATCCACTGTCCTGTATAAATAGAATGAATATATTCTCAACAGCTCATTAATTCTCCTTACATTTGACATTAATCATTATAGATGCCATCTACTTCACAGCATAAACAATGCAAAAAACTTGTCCATACTTCATGAATATCACAATTAATCTCTTTTCTCTCATGCATTAATTTGAACAAATTGTTACTCAAAGAATCCCGGGCTCTTTTTGGTGACCTCCTGATGATGTGACCTGAGTCTAGAAAATACAAATTTAAATGTTGGCTATAAACACATTCCATATCAGTATTCAGTATTTTTATTCTGAAACTTATTTTATGCAGATTCTAGTAAGTTATCCATAATAATTTACATACATATTAGGCAAAATATTTATTTGGGGATATTTTATTCATGTTTTCATATTCTAAAAATGAGCAAGCTGATGGAGTAGGAAAGAGAACTGTGGTACTCCACTCAAGTGGCTGAAATAGAATCATCAGTTTCTCCTTTTGCCTAACTGAAAAATTTGGAGCAAAATTATTGGAAGGCAAAAATGGTGACTTGAAGATAAAATGTGACCAAAATATAATACAGACTTGATTGATTTTGCTCAGTAATGGATTGTAACCCGGGAATGAAAGATGAAATGAGCCCCTTTCTCCACAGATTGGTTTCAGTCAATGTTTTTTCACAGTGACAGGAAGCAAATTAAGACAGAATATATTCCTTTTTATCTAGAAACTTCAATATAGTAGCAGAAAGTGTAGCCTACTGAAGCAGGTCAAGTAAGGCATAGGGATAACTAGATCCTGCCCAAGGTTATTGTTGTTATTCAATAGTGGCAAGCTCATAATTTGTGAGACTAGGTTCCTTTTTTGGCATTGGGGCCTTGTTCCATCTGAGTCTGCATTATAATAAGAAATCTCCCAACATCTGAGCACTCCCAATTAATTTAAAATTGAAGTCTGTACCAATTAAGCAAAATATGTCAATAGGTCAGTAACCTTGTGTGACATCTGGTATAAGAACATTGACTTTTATACAAATTAGTAAATGGCAAAGGACCAAGAAATTCATCATATGCTAAGGTAGCCTGCAGTTGCTGTTGGTTTTGGCTGGCCCTTTTCATGACAATAAACACTGTATAGCATGAAGATTTTTCATTATTATTTTATCCTCACTTGCTAAAATTATTTCACAAATCAAATTAAATGGTATAGGCCTGTACTGAAACTTTAAATTCCTTCAACTTGCATCTTTAAGTTTGATTAGCATCTATCTGGATAAAGAGACACAATTAGCCTGGGAAATGGCCATACACTGATGTCATCTACTCAATTAATCAGGACTTCAGTATCCCGTTCCATCACCTTAGATGTTTAGGATATAGTTTGGGCAGGTCTCTCAACTGCAGCAGTATTAACATTCTGGATCAAATCATGTTTTGTGCCAGAAGGCTACCCTGTGCCTTGTGGCCTTAAGTACACTTATCCATCTCCCTGCATTCCAGCATCCCACCTATGGTACAAGGAACTAGCAGAACATTAAGTGACCTCTAGGTTCTTTATGGTATGAACACTCAGAAATTTAACCAGACTACGAATGTGTCACATTGTGCCTAGAAGCCAGGGGTCTGTGAAAGACGGGGGCAGGAAAGAGAGCTTTAAAGGTACTCATATTTTGCAAATGGTAAGCTGTAAAATGAATGGCAGATTAGATCCAAACAAATAAATATGTGCTTGTCAATATTAAAATAATTTCTAGATTCTCTGGATGGTTAAGATGGGCTTTATGCCCTTAAAACTTTTTAACCTGTATTTTACAGCAACTTGGATTTTAGAAGCTGCTTTTCCTCTTGAAAAATTTTCCTATGTCTAAAATTCTTTTATGAGGTCTGGAAAGACACATAATAATATATAAACTTTACAATCACTAACCGAGCTATTTTAGTTGTCTGTCTGTTTCTGTGATAAACACCATGATCGAAAACAACTTAGGGGAGGGAAGATTCTATTTGGCCTATACTTCAGGTTCCAGTCCATCACTGAGGGAAGTCAGGGAAGGAACTAAAGTAGAAACCACTGAAGAACACTACTTAATGGCTCACTTGCTCCTTGCTTATGGTCAGCTAGCTTTTTGACAACTATTCAGACCTGCCTAGGGATGGTGCCACCACCCACAGTGGGCTGAACCCACCTATGCCAATCATCAGCCAAGACAATTTTCTCACAGACATCATCACAGGCCAATGTGATCTGGGCAATTCCCCCACTGAGGTTCCTTTTTCCCATTTGCCCCTAGATTGACAGAAGAACTAACTAGTACCTCACCAATCATGGCATTAGATATTATGTTTGTTTCTTTCCACCTCCTTTGAGTCCCAAACTTGAAGATGTCCTCCTCTTTCTATCTTCAAGATAGGCTCGATGACTATTCTACTTGGTCTCTTCTTTAAGGATACATAAGTTGCTATCCATCAATAGAACAACTGGCTTCTGACATTTACTCCATTTAGTTTGACTCCAAGCGACTCAGTAAAAGGATTATACATGAATTGAAGCTATCACTAAACCCATAAATAATCCTGAATTTTTTGTTGTCTGAAATATGATACATTAGATGCACTCTTCATATTTGGAATAATCAAACAGAAATCAGTAAGAAACTATGACTATTGCCAAATGAGACCTCTGAAGTTTTAAGAGCATATTCATCACCCTCACAATCATAAAAGTCACTGCAAAAGGGTCTTTTCTTCCTTAAGAGCTCTTGAAACCCAGCAACTGAGTTCCATTGCAGGCCTCCAAATGAGAGCAACAAGGTTATAATTGTCTCACACTTAACTACATGCTTTGCAAAACATAATAGGCAAAGTCATTTTTGTACCACGCATAGAGAATGAAACCCCTTATGAATTCCTATATGGCTGGCTCACTGATTGACAGAACGGAGAAATGAATGCAAGAGCCACATCTAACAGTGATGCTACTCTGTCCGTGTGGAGCTGAGAGGAGAACACAGCCTTCACTGTTCTGGGCCCCACACTCACAAGCTTGCTATTCTTTACTCCTGGGCCTAGTGGGGCAGTTCCTTGTTGCCTTTTGTTTCATCAGTTATGGTTATTTCTTTCTTATGTCTCTTCTCTGAGTTACCGAATTGCTTGAAATTCAAGGCTGTGCCTTGTCATAACCATAGAGATGAAAGATGCCATACAGAAGAGAAAAACTTCAGCTATGCTTTACAACAGAACTATACCACTTTCAAAGATTGTTTTCCATAGCTTCTAATGGAGTCTGCTCAGTAGGGACATCGGCTTTGCTGGGGTAAGTAAAATCATCCTTGCTTCACAGATAAAATGTGGGGATAATTGCCTCTTGCATCAGGGATTATAAATTCTGAATCAGGCCCATGGTATGACTACTTTTTTAACACTGCGTTAGAAATTTCATTTGGCTTGCTGGGTGCATGATCCACATACCTTTTCAGATAGGACATTGTAGTTTTCTGCAATTGATTTCATTATGATAAGCTAAAGGCAAATGCTGCTTCCTTGCATGACAGAGCTTACAGCTTGGATGTGCCCGAACATGTTTTATGATAAATAATATATCCCACATTTTTCCTGTGTAGCCTGAAGAAGCAGATGGAATTAGAGGCTTGTTCTCAGATAGAAACTACAGCATGGAGGAAAAGAATGAGATCACTGTGTGACTTCTCAATTTCCTCAGGATAAACGGGAAAGCTGGGCACCCTGCAGGGTTTCCAAATGATAGCCGGGAACTCTGGCTTTCCTCTGAGTTCAAAGGAGAAAGCTGTTGTTAAGGGAAAATATGTGTTTGTTCCTGAGGGTTAGCTGTGCCCTCCAGGAAAAGGTTTGTGCACATAGGTCTCTGGTGAGCACCTTCAACCAGATCTTCTTTGGTGTGCCATTAGGCTGGTGGTACCTCCATCTCTAACCACAAGGTGAAAGGTTAATTTGGAAAGAAATCATTAGGGAGCCGAAAGTTACATTTCCAGAAAAGTATGTATATAGAAGTCACTTTTGCTTTCCATTGCTTTATAATTCTGTCCACAGGAGTCAGAGTGGAGCTTGACTTCGGTCACCAACCTGGCATCTGTTTCTTTCTACTCCCCCATCTTTTTGCTTCCAGATCTTGCAAATGTAGTCTGAGAGCATGTGAAGTGTTATTCCATTAATACATGCACTGTTACATTAAGTCATTAATCAGGCAAACCACAGATGTTGTTTTCTTTCTACATGTTACTATAATTACCCTTAATAACACTGACTGACTGAGCTTCTCAAATCATTGCCATCGGTGGCTCTTTGAATTTGTATCAGATGTTTTGTTTCTTCAGCTCTCCTCTTGTTGATGCTGGATATCCACCTTGCTGGACTTGAGATCTCTAAGATTTCCCAGTGTATTTCTTAAAGAATGTAGCAGAGAACTGCACATAGGCATGGATTAACAGGACCTTCACTGAAAGTTAAAAGCCATATGCTGAGTTTACAGCCAAACCTTATTTCCTTATGCTAAGGAAGGCATTATCTTTTAAGGCATATGGCATTAATAAATCTGTCTGAGGAGGTTGCCATTCCAAAAGATCTGAGCTTGGAGAAAGACAGGCAGAGCTTGATGCAACTGCCTGATTAAAACAGGGTGAAACTCAGACCTCGAGTGATGAGCTCTGACTTAATTAAACAAAATGCCAGAGTTTGAGGCTCATGGTCCTCAACCCAGGATTGCGTCTACTGCCTGGTAGTTCTCCACAGCACCTACCACATGACAAGGAAAAGTGTGCCCTATTTGACTCAAGTAGACTCATACAGGCTGTATTCCCTGTGACTGGCTTTATCTTCCCAATCTCCTAAACATAAAACTTGACTAGACATTCATAAGTCATGCTGTGAATCTAAGGGGTTCTATTTTTGCTGGTTATTATAGATTTCTCCTTTTTCAGTGACATTCCCTTCTAAAGAGCTAAAACTTCTGGAGCTATTTTATCCTTCTCAGATTTTCATTTATTTGTTTCTTGACATTGCACACTTTAATTAAAAGATTGAGTAGAGTTGGGTGTGATAGCCTATGCCTTTGATCCCAGCACTCAGGAAGCAGAGGACTTGCAATTCCAGGCCACTGTTAACTTCATAGGGAGTTTCATACCAGCCTGAGATGCATATTAAGACCCTGTCTCAAAACAGTAGAAGGAAAGAGAGGGTGGTTTAATAAAAGAGTGGTAAGCATAGCAATAGTGTGGCTTAATATCAAAGAGTGAGTATCAAACTTATGTTTGAATCCTAATGTAACTTCTTAGAAATTGTGTGACCTTGGAGAAATTACTCAGCCTCTCAAATTTAGAGGTGGGCGGGGAGTGGGGGAGGAAGAGGGACCACCTACTTTGATGCAATGGTCTATAGAGACCTTTAATAAATTATCATCATCATCATCATAATCATCATCATCATCATTAATTGGAACCAAATGAGAAAAATGTTATTTTAACATTTTCCTCATATTTTAAAATATCACAGAATACTTTAATGTCTGGAGGAAAAAGAACCTTTATTTTCTGTTCTGGATGTTTAGATGGTTGTGGCCTGCTAAAATTTTCATGTGTTGTCTTTTGTTCTCAATCCCTGACCCCCAAGTGTAGCTTAGGCCAGTGGTTTTTCCAAATGTGGTTTCTGGTTCAGCTGTTCCAGAATAACTCTGCAGCCTGTTAGAAATGTACCATCTCAGGTCCTTAACTGAGACATGCTAAAACTCAGAGTAACTGGAGGTCTGTTTTGAACAAGGCTCCAGATGAGGCTGGTGATCTCTTGAGTTCATAATGACAACCTGTAGAAATCTACTTGGCCATATAATGAACTGCTGTGGTCCTCAAAGTGAGGGTGAAGGGACCAGACCCTCACTCAGACCCCTGCTTTAGCAACTAAAGCAGGCTGCAGAAAAGACATGTAAGCCTCTGACTCAGCACATGTCTGACCTTGCTGGGCCTTCCCTAGTCACTAGGTGGTTAGATACTCTCCATGTGGCAAGGAACCAATCAGAAGTTAGCTGGCGGGACTCTAGATGTGCTTTACAGATCTGGGCATGCTTTAAGGTAAAATTGGCATAATAGTTACTTGCAGCATGTAGCAACCTCCCTGGGAAGGCCTATAGGCCATAACAACCAGTTGGCCAATCAACATAGGACAGGTCACCCAAGCCCAGAAGCACACCAATCCTGAGACTGTTGTGTACCCCTAAACACCCCCCTTGTTCTACTCATTAAGTTCCCACCTCACAGCCCCTTGGGGTCCTTCCATGCCAGCTGTCATGTTGGACAGATGAAGGGCCTGAGTTAATGGGGTTAGCTCATTAAACAATAAAAGACTCTTTGCTTTTGCATCAGAATGGGTCTCTTGGTGACTTGGGGGGTTCAGAATTTGGGCACAACATTGGCAGACACCAGAACTGTGCTCAGAACAACCTGGCTGGGACAGCAATGACCAGGTGACACTTGGATGTGTTATCAAACACCAGCTCAGGTAGTGAAAGTTCTCCCTCTTCATCCTAGTTCAATTCTGAAATGTCCATTAGATGTTACTAGCTTTAGTTGGCTCCATCACCATGGATAATCTCTTAAAGACAGAGCAGGTACAAAATCCAACGTCCTAAGGGAGCAGTTGGGTCTTCCAAATTTAATGACATCTTGTTCAAGTTCTCATCATAGCACTCTTATAGGGTAACTTTAGGATCCATCTGTTACATTTACATTACTTATATGCAGAAATAAGTAAGATCATTAAAATACTGTATCTGTAATTTGGTAGTTGTATGCATTCAAATACTGATACACTGAAGAAAGCCTGATTATGTTCAAATACGTTATTAGCTATGCAATTCATATTCTCTCTGTGTGTCTCTGTATGTGTGTCTCTGTCTCTGTCTCTCCCTCTCTCTCTCTCTCTCCCTCTCTCTCTCTCTCCCTCTCTCTCTCTCTCTCTCTCTCTCTCTCTCTCTCTCTCTGTGTGTGTGTGTGACCACTGAGCTCCACTGATCCATTATCTCTGCCTCCATGATGCTTAAATTTCAAGCACTCATCACAATGCCTGTATTTGACATGTGGTCTAGACTTTAAACTCAGGTCCTAATACCTGATCAGTAAGCACTTTATCAACTGAGTTTTCTTCCCAGTCCTGTGCTATTTTCTTACCCTGAGTTTTCTCATCTATAACATGATAGTGAAGCTGTCATTATAGTTGAGGAGGAATGACATATGAATCATGGATATTATCGTCCTCAGAATTCATTAGGTCTTGCCACATAAACATTCCTTCAAACCTGCTTGTAAACAGAGTTCTTAATTGGTCTAATTAATAAAAACCCAGAGTCAGATATAGCAGAAAATGCTGAGAGATCAGAGAGGAGCAAGCCTTAGCATCTCAGTAGACAAGAGAGTGAGTTCCTGTTTCTCCTTCCTTATATCCTGTTTCCACCCACCTAGCTTACTTCCTGTCTGTCTGTACAGACCTCCAGAACTCTATGGTTAGCTAGTGCAAGCTCAATTCTCTGACCTTGAGACAAACTTTATTTGTACAAGCAAGATATCACTACACATGCTTTTAAAAAAAAGAATTTTGTAAATGTCTATAATGTATTTTAATTAGTATTTTGATTATATCCACCTCTTATTCCACCCCCTAGTGCTCCCAGACTCCTCCCTCTCCCAGATCCTCCATCCTCTTCCCCCCACCTCACCCCCACAGGCACTTTTGCTCTTTATTGTATAAAGACCTTCACATAAGACCCAAAACACTTAGGGCAGAAGAACCTGAGAAGGGGAACAAATTCGTTCCCAGAGAACAACAGTGTCCTTGAGATAAAATGCAAAACCCAAGAATTTCAGAATTAGGAACTTAGATATTATCTGATTCAGTTGCCTTGTGATCTAAAAAAGGGAAGCAGCAGTATAGAGATGGTAAGGGGAAGTCTCCTGACTTCCCACTGCTTTTCTCTGCTGGCAAGATACCTCCTGGGACTGAATGCTCACAATTCCTGTCCTTGGTTGCAGCACAAGGCTATCTATCCCTTTGCCATTTTGCATGGTGGACAAATGGTATTGATCACCAATGCCCATGTGGCATGTCATTTGGTATGGCATAGAAATGTCAGAGTGCAAGAAGAAGTAGCAGCCCAGCATGTCCATCCTCTTTTTTTTTATAACCCACTGAGTCCAATTGGTGTTGCCCATATGCACATGTGTGTGGCACCACTCACCTAAAAAACATGGGCAACTTACCAGGAGCCACACCGCTGAAATAAACTTATTTCTCTCAGACAGCAGCTCCTCCACTAGGGTAGGATCTGGTGTTAAGCTTGATTTCGAAGCCAGTTTGCTATATGACCTTTAGAGTGTATTTTATTTGCTTATTTGTCAGACAATAATAAAGAAATTAGATGGAAGGTTCTTCTAGTTATTAATATGTGTTGGTACATGGCATATTGAGCAAAGATAGACACATGTACAGACAAGAAATTTTGTATCCCCTATGAGTATGGCTTTGGGATCAGTAGCTCTATTCCCCTGACATCAAACTTAAGTACTTGGAAATAACATTGAAAGTAGATAGCTGTGTTGGAAAAATAAAAAATCAAGACAAGAAGAATGCGGACACGGGTGTACATTTCAGAGCTCAACGGTAATTTTGCTGTATTTTATTATCATCTGTCAAACTTAAAGCATTACTGAGACTAGAAAATAGATTGTCACAGAGGTTTCTAAGGACAATGGTTTCCCTGAGTTGGTGTAAATATATTCAGAGAGACTTGTTCCCACTTAATAACCTGCATTTTTCCTTCAGAATCACTGATGCGTTCACTTACAGCATTTGAAAGGCAGTTTGTCCTCTGCTGTCAAGTGAACTTGATAGAAAAACAGAAAAAAAACCTGAAAAATTCAATCAGATTGTGTTACTTCTCAAGGGACTTTCCTGACTACTCGTTATATTTGAGAAGGAAGAAAGGGAACACAATGTTTCTTTGGTCTTGTATGAAGTTCCAACACAGTTGAACAGAATGATATTACCCTGGTAGATGCCATCTAGAAATTCTTTTTTTTTTTCCAACTTTTTAAATTTGAATTAGAAATAGGATTGTTTTACATGACAATTCCAGTTCCCTTCTCCCACCCATCCTCCCCTACCGTCCCCCCCCCAAAAAAAACCCTATCTATCACAAATCCTTTCTGCTCCCCCAGGATGATGAGGCCATCCATAGGGTGTCATCAGAGTCTATCGTATCCTTTGGGATAGGGCCTAGGCCCACCCACCTGTGTCTGGGTTCAGGGAGTATTCCTATATGTGGAATGGGCTCCCAAAGTCCACACCTATGATAGGGATAAGTACTGAACTACTACAGGAGGTCCCGTAGATTTCTGAGGTTTCTTCACAGAAACCAATGTTCCTGGGGTCTGGATCAGTCCCATGCTGGTATTCCTGCTATCAGTCTGGGGAGCAAGAGTTCCCCGATATTCAGGTGAGATGTTTCTGTAGGTTTCACCAGCCTGGTCTGTACCCCTGTGCTCTTTACTCGTCCTTCTCTGCATCTGGTTTATAGTTCAGTTCAGTGATTACTTGTGGGTGTCTGCTTCTATTTCCACCAGCTGCTGGATGCAGGCTATAGAATGATATATAAGTCAGTCATCAATCTCATAGTCAGGGGAGGGCATTTAGGGTAGACTCTCCTCCATTGCTTATATTGTTAGCTGGTGTCATGTTTGTAGATCTCCAGACAATTCCCTTGTGCCTGATTTCTCTGTAAACCAAAAATGTCTCCCTCTATTATGATATCTCCATTCTTGTTATCATCTATTCTTCCCCTGACTCAACCTTTCTGCTCCCTCATGTCCTCTGCATCTCTCCTCTTCTCCCCTTCGCATTCTCCTGGCTCCCTTCCCCCTCTTCCTGAGCTCCCAATTTGCTCAGCAGATCTTGACCCTCTCCCCTTCTTCAGGGGAACATGTTTGTTTCTCTTAGGGTACTCCTTGTTTATTAGCTTCTTTGGCAGTGTGAATTGTAGGCTGGTAGTTCTTTACTCTATGTCTAAAATCCACATATGAGTGAGTACATACCATGTTTTTCTTTTTGTGATTGGGTTACCTTGCTCAGAATGGTTTCTTCTAGATCAATCCATTTTCCTTCAAATTTCAAGATTCCATCGTTTTGTTTTCACTGAGTAGAACTCCATTGTGTAAATGTACCACATTTTCTCTATCCATTTTTCAGTTGAGGGGCATCTAGGCTTCTTCCAGTTTCTGGCTATTACAAATAGTGCTGCTATGAACATTGTTGAACAGATGTCCTTATTGTATGAATGTGTTTCTTTGGGATATATGCCTAAGAGTGGAATTGCTGGATCTTTTGGTGGACTTATTCCCAGTTTCTTGAGGAGTCACCATACTGATTTCCAAAGTGGCTGTACAAGTTGGCACTCCCACCAGCAGTAGAGAAGTGTTCCCCTTTCTCTACATCCTCTCCAACTTGAACTGCCATTGGTGTTTTTTATTTTGGCCATTCTGACAGGAGTAAGATGGTATCTCAGAGTTGTTTTGATTTGCACTTCCCTGATGGCTAAAGATGTTGAAAATTTTCTTATGTGTCTTTCAGCCATTTTAGATTCCTCTACTGAGAATTGTCTATTTAGCTCTGTACCCCACTTTTTAATTGGATTGTTTGGTATTTTGGAGACTAGCTTCTTGAGTTCTTTGTATATTTTGGAGATCAGCCCTCTGTCAGATGTGGGGTTGGTGAATATCTTTTCCCAGTCTGTGGGTTGCCATTTTGTCTTACCTACTGTCTCCTTTGCCTTATAGAAGCTTCTCAGTTTCAGGAGGTCCCATTTATCAATTGTTGACCTCAGTGTCTGTGCTACTGGTGTAATGTTCAGGAAGCAGTCTCCTGTACCAATTAATTCAAGAGTATTTCCCACTTTGTCTTATAATAAGTTCAGTGTAACTGGATTTATGTTGAGATCTTTGATCCATTTTGACTTAAGTTTTGTGCAAGGCGATAGGCTTGGGTCTAACTTTAATCTTCTACATGTCTGCAACCAGTTATGCCAGCACCATTTGTTGACAATGTTCTCTTTGTTCCATCGTATAAATTTGGATTCTTTATCAAAAATCAGGTGTTCATAGGTGTGTGGGTTAATATCACGGTTTTCAACTCTATTCCATTGGTCTACCTCTCTATTTTTGTGCCAATACCAAGCTGTGTTCAGGACTATAGCTCTGTAATAGAGCTTGAAATCAGGGATGGTGATGCCTCCAGAAGTTCCTTTATTGTACAGGGTTGTTTTGGCTATCCTGGGTCTTTTGTTTCTCCATATAAAGTTGAGAATTGTTCTTTCAAGGTCTGTGAAGAATTGTGTTGGGATTTTGATGGGGATTGCATTGAATATCTAGATTGCTTTTGGCAAGTTTGCCATTTTTACTATGTTGATCCTACTTATCCAAAAGCATGGGAGATCTTTCCATTTTCTGATATCTTCTTTAATTTCTTTCTTTAGAGACTCAAAATTCTTATGGTATAGGTCTTTCACATTTTGGGTTAGTGTTACCCCAAGGTATTTTATGTTGTTTGTGGCAATTGTAAAGGGTGATGTTTCTCTGATTTCTTTCTCCACCAATATGTCATCGGTATAAAGTAGGGCTAGAGATGTTTTTGAGTTAATCTTGTATCCTGCCACTTTGCTGAAGGTGTTTATCAGCTGTAGGAGTTCCCTGGTAGAGTTTTTCAATTCACTAATGTAGACTATTATATCGTCTGCAAATAGGAAGAGTTTGACTTCTTACTTTCTGATTTGTATTCCTTTGATCTCCTTTTGTTGTCTTAATGCTCTATCTAGAACTTCAAGGACAATATTGATGAGGTATGGAGAGAGTGGACAGCCTTGTCTTGTCCCTGATTTCAGAGGAATTGGATAGAGTTTCTCTCCATTTAGTTTGATCTTGGCTGTTGGCTTGCTGTATATTGCTTTTATTATGTTGAGGTATGTTCCTGTCATCCCTGATTTCTCCAAGACCTTTATCATGAAGGGGTGTTGGATTTTGTCAAAGGCTTTTTCAACATCTAGTGAGATGATCATGTGGTTTCTTTTTCCTTAGTCTGTTTATATGGTGGATTACATTGATGGATTTTCATATGTTGAACCATCCTTGCATCCCTGGGATGAAGCCTACTTGATCATGGTGGATGATTTCTCTGATATGTTCTCTATTCGATTTGCCAGTATTTTATTGAGAATTTTTGTATCAATGTTCATGAGGGATATTTGTGTTCTCTTTCTTATTTGTGTCTTTGTGTGGCTTGGCTATCAAGGTTATTGTAGCCTCATAAAAACAGTTTGGCAATGTTCCTTCTGCTTCTATTGTGTGGAACAATTTGAGAAGTAAATTGGTATTAGCTCTTCTTTGAATTTCTGGTAGAATTCGGAAGTGAATCCATCCAGCCCTGGGGTTTTTTGGCTGGGAGACTTTTGATGACAGCTTCTATTTCCTTAGAGGTTATAGGTCTGTTTTAGTTGCTTATCTGTTCTTGATTCAATTTTGGTAAGTGATAACTGTCCAGAAATTTGTCCATTTCCTTTAAATTTTCAAATTTTGTGGACTAGAAGGTTTTCATAGTACGACCTGAAGATTCTCTGGATTTCCTCAGTATCCCTTGTTATGTCCCCCTTTTCATTTCTGGTTTTGTTAATTTCTCTCTCTGCCTTTTGGTTGGTTAGTTTGGATAACGGTTTGTCTATCTTGTTGATTTTCTCGAAAAACCAACTCTTTGTTATATTGAGTCTTTGAATTGTTTTCTTTGTTTTGACTTCATTGAATTCTGTCCTCAGTTTGATTATTTCCTGGTGTCTGCTCCTCCGGGGTGAATTTGCTTCCAATTTTTCTAGAGCTTTCAGCTGTGATGTCAATTCTCTGGTTTCTTCATGTGAGCACTTAGAGCTATGAACTTTCCTCTTAGTACTGCTTTCAAAGTGTCCCATGAGTTTGGCTATGTTGTGTCAACCTTTTCATTGAATTCTAGGAAGTCTTTAATTTCTTTCTTTATTTCTTCCTTGACCCAGGAATGTTGCAATTGTGTGTTGTTCAATTTCCATGAGTTGGTAGGTTTTTTGCACTTTGTTTTGTTTTTTATTTCTAACTTTAAACTTGGTGGTCTGATAAGACACAGGGGATTATTCCAATTTTTTTGTACCTGTTGAGGTTTGCTATGTTGCCAAGAATATGGTCAATTTTTAAGAAGGTTCCATGTGATGCTGAAAAGAAGGTATATTCTTTTGTGTTTGCATAAAAAAGTTCTATAAATGTCTGTTAATCCCAATTGGGTCATAACTTCTGCTAGTTCCTTTGTCTCTTTGTTAAGTTTCTGTCTGGTGGTCCTGTCCAGTGGTGAGAGTGGGGTGTTGAAGTCTCCCACTATAACTGTGTGAAGCCTTATTTGTGATTTGAGTTTTAATAATGTTTCTTTTACAAATGTTGGTGCCTTTGTATTTGGGGCATAGATGTTTAGAATTGAGACTTCTTCCTGATGGATTTTTCCTGTGTTGAATATGAAATGACCTTCTTCATCTCTTTTGATTGATTTTAGTTTGAAATCTAACTTGGTAGATACTGGGACAGCTACCCCAGCTCGTTTCTTGGGTCCATTTGATTAGAATATCTTATCCCAACCCTTTACCCTGAGGTAATATCTGTCTTTGAATTTGAGGTGTGTTTCTTGTATCCAGCAGAAGGATGGATTCTGTCTTTGTATCCTATCTGTTAGCCTTGTCTTTTTATAGGCCAGTTAAGACCATTAATATTGAGGGAAATTAAGGTCCATTGAGTGTTTATTCTTGTTTGTTTTTTATTTGTTGTTGGTACCAGTATTGTATGTGGATTTACCCTGCCTTTTATTTGGTGTTTTTGTGGGATTGTCTATTGCCTATTTTTTTTTTTTTTTGTGAGTGTAGTTAATTTCCTTAGGTTGGAGTTTTCCTTCCGGTACTTTCTGTAGGGCTGGATTAGTGGTTACATATTGTTTACATCTGGTTTTGTCTTGGAATATCTTGTTTTCTCCATTTATAGTGATTGAAACTTTACTGGGTATAGTAGTCTGGGCTGGCATCTGTGTTCTCTCAGAGTTGGTAGAATATCTATCCAGGTCCTTCTGACTTTCAGAGTTCCCATGGAGAAGTCTGGTGTAATTCTGATAGGTTTGCCTTTATATGTTACTTGGCCTTTTTCCCTTGCTGCTCTTAATATTTTTTTTATTCTGTATGTTAGGTGTTTTAATTATTATGTGACAAGGTGACTTTCTTTTGTGGTCCACTCTATTTGGCATTCTGTAGGCTTCTTGTACTTTCATTGGCATGTCTTTCTTTAGGTTGGGAAAGCTTTCTTCTATGATTTTGTTGAATATGTTTTCTGTACCTTTGAATTGGGTTTCTTCACCTTCTATACCTATTATCCTTAGGTTTGGTCTTTTCATGGTGTTCCATATTTCCTGGATATTTTGTGTTATGGATTTGTTAGATTTCAGATTTTCTTTGCTTGACGAGTTTATTTCCTCTAGTTTGTCTTCAGTGTCTGAGATCCTGTCTTCCATCTCTTGTATTCTGTGGGTTATGCTCGATTGTTTACTCAGCTTTTCCACTTCCAGCATTCCCTCAGTGTGTGTTTCCTTTATTGTCTCTAATTCAGTTTTCAGGTCTTGAACTGTTTCCTTCAGCTGTTTAATTGTATTTTCTTGGCTTTTTTGACTTTCCTTGATTTCTTGCATCTTTTGGTTCATCTTCCCATTTTTCTGAAGGATTTTCTGATTTTCCCCTCTTAGGTTCTCTATCATCTGCATGAAGTTGTTTTTAAGGTTGCTCTCTTCTGCTTCTTCTGTATTGGGATGTTCATGTCTTGCTGGTCTAGAGTTCCTAGACTCTGGTGGTGTCATATTTGTTTTCCTGTTGTTGTATGTGTTCTTATATTGTCGTCTTCCCATCTCTTCTTACAATGGGTACAGGTGGTGTCACTTCCTTTCCTGGTGTGTATGGGTCTGGTGTTCTCTTCAGGTGTGTGCAATTGGCTCTGATGCGTCTCTAGTTGGGTGCAGGCAGGTCTGAGGTACTCACTCTCCAGGTGGGTGAGAGCAGCACTGGTGCAGAGATATCAGCAGACTCTGGGTTGCTTGATCCTCAGGGGTCAAGTCGTCCTGTCTGCAGACCCTTGGGCAGGAGTTCCCTGAGTGGGCAGGCGGATGTTGGGCCCAAGGCAGCAGCCGAAGCAGCTCACCTCTGCACTCTCTGCACTCTGTGGCGGGCCAGAATAGCCCAGCGATCTCAGGAGAGTCATTGTCCCAGCGTCCTCAGGGACAGATTCAGTCTGCCTGCAGATCCTGGGGTGGGATTTGCCAGGGTGGGCAGGCAGAAGTTGGGCCCAAGGCAGCTCACCTCTGCACTCTCTGCACTCTTCGGGGGTCAGAATAGCCCAGCGATCTCAGGAGAGTCATTGTCCCAGGGTCCTCAGGGACAGATTCAGTCCAGCTGCAGATCCTGGGGTGGGATTTTCCAGGGTAGGCAGGCAGAAGTTGGGCCATCTAGGAGTTCTTCCCTCAGAAAGGATGATGGGGGAGAGAGGCAAAGCCATATCTACTTCAACATTATAAAGTGATGATGTTAGAAATTGTACTCAACAGCTTATTTATTTCCTATGATATTATTGTTAATCTACATACTTAAAACAGAAATAAGAAAACAATAATGAAAAATCTTTCCCTGGTCATAAAATAAAATTGTACACTGATTTTCACCTAACTATTAAAAGAGATTCAGCCCTCCAATGGAGCTATTCCACTTGATTGAGCAGGCATTTAATCAAAAATAAGTTCAAAGCAAGAGTTAACATTTTTTTCCTCCATGTATTACAGTCTCCTTATCTGAGAATACAATGTCATAGCTTCACAAACTCTTTTTGAGAATTAAGATGAACATGTTGGAAATCACCAGAACAGATAATATTGAGTTCTTACTACCTGACAATGTTAGTCCAAGGGTTTTGCCCATCAAGCATCATTTACATTTATCATTTAGCTCTGTGGAATAGCCATGGGACTAACCAGCTTCTCCATCATGATGTGGAAGGAAGAAGTGAAGCCAAATTGGAACCCAGAGAGTCTGGCTCCCCATACCTCAACTTTAGGATTTAGACCATTGTTCTCAGTCACACACATGTAAACACCCATGTCTGGGAGGTTGCATCTATTTATATATTGTGTTACATTTACCTCTTTACATATGTAGAATTTTTCTTTCATTCCTAGAATGAAATCAAATTGGTCATGTGTGATCTTTTTAGAGTGTTGTTAAATTCAATTTTGCAAGTATCTTAGTGAGTGTTTTTATTCATCAGGGAAAATGAGGTAGAATTTTCCTGTATGAGTGTGCTATTAT
This sequence comes from Cricetulus griseus, assembly GCF_003668045.3. Classification (NCBI taxonomy): domain Eukaryota; kingdom Metazoa; phylum Chordata; class Mammalia; order Rodentia; family Cricetidae; genus Cricetulus; species Cricetulus griseus. The sequence continues at coordinate 57,755,907 of NC_048600.1, forward strand.
ATAGCTTAAATATCAGGGTGATTCTTGCTTCATTAATTGAATTTTATAGCATCTCTTTCCTTTCTTCATTAAGAAGAAGCTTGGGGAGATTTATTATTAGATTTTTTTAAAGGATTGATAGAACTCAGCCAAGAATCCATCTAGCCCTGGGCTTTTGTTGTTACAAGACTAATAATGCTTCAATTACACTGCTCATTATAGATCTGTGTATGTTGTTTGTATCGTATCATGTTGATTTAATTTTAGTAGGTTACAGGTGTCTAGAAATCTATCCATTGCTTTAGGATTTCAAGTTTATTAGAATGTAATGTTTTTTAGTATTACCTAATGATTTTTCTGAATGTCATTAGTGTCTATCATAACGTCCCCTTTTTATCTCTAATTTTATGGATTTTTATCTTAGATTCAGCATGAATTTGTCAGTATTACTTAGCTTCTCCAAGAGCAAATTATGTTTCATTTATTCTTTATAGTGATTCTTTTAGTCTCTTCTTCATTAATCTCTACACTGTTCTTTATTTTTCCCTCTATTAATTTAGATTTGTGTTTGTAAGATAAAAGTTTGTAGCTATGAGTGCTTACCTAGAGAACTCAGAGAATTCAAACAAATAATTTAATGAAAAATTTCATGATGTACCTCAAGGTCTCAGAAAAATAAGAACAAATCAAACCCAAAGTATTGTCAGCTTCTGTAGCTTTCTCCTGCTGACACTGTCTCATAGCTCATGTGTTGAATGATGTTCAAATGATGTAGATAGTAAAAGAAAAGTCTTTGCTTTTATATGTGTTGTATTCTCTTCCCTTTACAAATATTTTCTCTTTGGAGTTAGACTGCAAATAATCACAAACTAATAAGAATCAGATAATACCCTAGATGTAGAATAAAAACTATCACTGAGGCATTGAATAAGGTGGAGAACAGAAAGCCAGAGGCTATTTTATTATTCCTTTAAATATTTTTGTAGGATTTAATTTATTTTTAATTACATGTGTTTTTGTGTGGTGTTTGTGTGTGCTTGTGTGTAGATGTGAGTGCAGATGCCTATGAAGGCCAGAAGAGAGTGTCAGATACCCCTGGAACTGGAGTTAATAGGCATCTGTGAGCCAGGCAATATGGGTGCTAGGAACTGAACTCTGATCCTTTGAAAGAAAAGTAAACATTTTTAACCACTGAGTTATCTTTCTAAATCATTCCCACCTCATTTTTATTTAAGCAAGAATTAGATACCTTCCATGTTATCATGTTTGAAGCACTATGGAATTTAGCAACAAATGAGATATGGTCCATATCCTTCCAACACTCCCCATCTAGCCAGAGATGTGGGAATGTAAACACATAATTGCAGACTAATGGATAATGTACTGAAGGAAGACAAAGGGAAGCTAGAAGTCCCTCATCTGTCATCTCCCTGTCTATGGTTATAGTTACATCATTCAACCACAATCCAAAAAATGTTACATTGAAAATTCCAGAAATATTCAATAGATTTTAAATAAACCTCATAATAGTAGAATGTTACAATTGTTTTGGTTTTATTATTGATTTTTATGATACCTAATTTATAAATTGCACCATATAATGAATAGGTAGGAGAAGTAGAGTACATATACAATTCACTACTATACTTCATCATAGGTTTCATATAGTCTCTTAGAATATATCTTCCCAGGTATATAGAGACTACTACATTTGATTTGGCGTCAGTTTCAAAGGAGGTGCAACAATTGATGAGAAATTTATTAGATGTTATTGCTCAGAATAATTGACTTCATATAGCCAATTGTATTTATCTCACATACACACTGAAGGCTAATTCTGAGTTTGATGATTTATACCAAAGTGAACATGTCTATATAACTACCATTTGAGGGTAGTAGTTTTATGTTTTCTTCCTTTGCTGGATCTATTTTCAATAATCAGAGAATTGACACACTTCTGCATATCAAAATTTATACAAAAAGTATACTCAGACAAGTGTCATGGTGCTCTGTGATTAGCCAGAAACACTTATCTGGCTTTTTCTTCCTCTTTCTCTTTACAAACACAAGTGTATATGTACATATTTTCTTCTTTCTCCTATCTTTTACACAAACTAATATGTGAAATCTTTGAAAATATTCTTTTTCATTTAATAATACTTCTCAGAGATCACTCGACTTATATAATGAACTATTTCCCTGTTTGCTCATAGCTAGGTAATGAATGGATCAATGAATGCATATGCCATCATTTATTCAACCCATCTCCTATGCTCATGTTCAATCGTTTCTTCTAGATGTCATTGGAATGAGTAGAATGATGTACATATCTTCCTATTGGGGTTGTGTCTTCAGCATAAATTCCTGAAACTGGGATAGCTGGCCAGAAGGAGACATATTTTGTTTTAGTCATTAGTGCCAGGCTCAGTGGGTAAAGGAACTTGCCACCAAGCCTGATGACATGAATTCAATTCTTAGAATCCATGGTAGAAGGAGAGAGTCAAACCCTGAAAATTGTCATCTAATTTCTGCATATGGACTGTACTACACACACACACACACACACATGCACAGTAAAGATTATACATTCCTTTATTTTGCATTCTTCCTAGCAATGCCTATGGGAGTCTGTTTCCCCACAGCCCACTGAGAAAACAGTATGGTAAAGCTTTCTACTTTCATCACTCTGAGCAATGAAAAACAACATCTCAATGAGATATAACTAGCATTTATCTCAATGTAAGTGAAGTTGAATATTTTTCATACATTCAAGGCCCATGTCTACATCATTTTATAAATTTAGTATATATTCCCTCTATCCATTTTTCAACAGTATTATCATATTTTTCTTTGTTGTGTTAAATTATTTATTTGTTAAGGATATTGAACTTTTCTGTGGTATGTTGGGAATACTTTCTATTTGCAATTGGTCTTTTGACTCACCTCAAGGTAGATTTTTCATATATAGTGAATTTATTAATCTGCTTTCATATCTGGACTTTCAGGTTCAAATAAGAGGAATTTTTGCCCATATTTCCTACTAGTGCTGGTGAAGATTTTTATGTATATTTTGGATGTTGATTCATTTGAAGTTTCTTTTCGTACATAAAAATTAATTGGATCTCTTTTAATTTGTAAAATTATATTTTAAATAATTATTCAGATGACTAGGGCCATTTATTAAAAAAGACACTCTTTTAAAAGTCTTTTTTAGTTTCTAAGTATGTGTGTGTTCCTGTTTTTCTACATATACACCATGTGCACACAATGCCCAACATGGCTGCTGGGAACCAAATCTAGGTCCTTTATAAAGGGATAAGCCATCTCTCTAACCATACAAATGCAATCTAAAAAATCATCAAAATCATCATCATCATCATCATCATCATCATCATCATCATCATCATCATCTTAAAAATCTTTTTTCCAGAAAACCCAAAGCATCATCCTAGGGCACACTGGATTTCTAAGAAAATCTACCTCATTCCTGCTCTCTCTGTCCCAAAGTAAACCAATGGCACAATGAGTTACCTGAAAAGACTTTGTAATACAAAAGGATGCAATGATCTCAGACAACCTCTATAGCTTTCTCTGGTCATTGTTCTCCTCCTGCATCATTTTTACATTTTAAAAAATTTCAATATATTCAGTTTAGTAACAGAGTTTGTATTTTGTTGGAAATGTATTATACTTGCAAATTAAATTAAGAGTAAAAATAGGATCTTGACTGTATTGAGATGCCTTGAACAGGAATAAGAATCACACCCTCATTTATTCAAACTGATTTTAGTGTCCTTCCACAGTGCTTGAAGTTTTTCTAGATTTAGTGCACTTTTCTTATTTTTTTCCTAGAAGTTTCACTTTCTTGTTGCTGCTTTATTTTTATTACATACTTTATTTAATAGTTGTGCATACAATGTGTTTGGATCCAATCCACTGACCCCCATTTCCTCCTCTCCAAGTCCTTCCCTTTTTCCTTCCAAATTTCATGTGTTCTCTCTTTTTAAAATGCAATATCCACTAAGCCTGTTTAGGGGTGCCTCCATGTGTGTGGATGTGGGGCTAACTACAGGAATATAGACAGCCTCTTGGGCCTGCATTCATAAAGCAAGTAGCCATCTTTCTTCCATCAGCTGCCAGTAGCTCCTCGGATATGGGTAGGTCTACATAACCACCAGGATCCCCATCCATGGTGGAATTTTTGACTAGCTTGATCTTGAGAAAGTCTTATTCATGGAAGTCCACATCATTATGAGTTCATGCATGCAACTAAACTGTCCTATCTGGCAGTTTGCTAACTTCAGACACCCACTTCCTGTCTTTCTTACAATATTTCAGCCCCTCTTCACCAATGATCCCCAAGCCTCAGGAGAAGTGGGTGTAAGATAGGTGTCCCACCAAGAGCCAAGCACTTCCATGTCTCTTAGTCTGTGCACCTTGACTAGTTGCTGGTCTGTGTATTAATCATCATCTACTACAAAAGGAAATTTCTCTGATAAGGTTTAAGAGATGAACAAATCTATGGGCAGAAAGATAAAAGCTTAAAGGGGTAGTTTATTATTGCATCTATTTAGCAAAGTAATTGTATTAGGTTCTCTCCTAGCCTACTCAGTCAGGGTTTGTTTGTTTGTTTGTTTGTTTGTTTGTTTTACATCAGTTAAGGATACTAAACTTGAGTACATCTTTTGGAGAGGGCTTTACAGCCCAGTCAGAAAGTGATTGGTTATACCCATGATATTTCTACCACTATTGCACCACTGGGCATATCTTTCCGGAACAGTGGCTATTGTAACTTGCAGACTTCACAGATAGGAAAGAATAAGGATGACTTTCTTCCCCTGGTAGCAGCTTGACTGTTCCATACTCTGTAACTATATATGGCATAAACAGAGGCCTAAATTGGTCTAGATAATAAGAGGCTGGAGTCAGATATGGAGGGAAATGCTGAGAGATTGGAGAGAAGGAGTAAGCCATAGCACACCTTACCTCCTAAAGCCTCTCCACAGAGAAGAGAGCGATTTCCTGTTTGTTCCTGCTTATATACTGTTACTACCCAGCTACATCACTTCCTGCCTGTCTATATAGACTTCCAGACTTCTATGGTTAGCTCGTGGAAAGCTCCATTCCCTGACCCCCAGAAAAGCTTTATTTGTGCAAGGTATCAACACATATCCCCCTTTTTTGCAGTGTTACCATTGAGCTCAGGAGAACAATCAAGAATAATGGCAATAGCTGGTAATGTTTAGGAAGGAACCAGTGACCAAAAACATGAAAAGAGGTAACCCATACCTGGTTCTTGGCTTTTACTTCAGAGCCAGTATTGTCTGGGTAAGGTTTCCCCTCATCCCCACATCACCTATATCATATAATAGCTCCACTTAAGCATCTTTTACATGTGTACATGTATATATTTTAGGAAGTTTCTACAGTATTAGGTTTCCATAAGACATTTTCAAAGGGCTTCAATGTTAGTCTTCCTGCCCCACAACCCCTTGTGTACCCTGCTCTCCCATATCCTACCTTTTATCCCTTCTTGTTCCATTATTACCTTTTCTTCCTTATTTCCACCTGCATCCTTATCCCCCATTGCTGTTTTAAATAGGATATTTTCACTCATCTATTCTACTAATGACACTTATCTACCTATGCATAACTGTTACATTTTTATTATGAAGTACAGTTTGAAATTATAGAATTTTATGGTTTTGCTGTCAAGTCTAATCTATCCAATAACATTACGACTCCAACTCATTTCTTATGGTTTTTACTTACTGAATAAATCTTCATTCTGTCCTTTACTTACAACAGTTTTCAAGTCATCACATTTTAGGGCTAGATATGTAGCTTAGTGGGAGAGCATTTACCTACCATAATGATGTCCTCAAGTTCTGCTAACTACGATTTAAAAGATAAGACTTTATTCTTTTTGACTAAATAATATTGTTATTTAGTTGTCTGTTGGGGAGAGCAAAGAGGACAGAAAATAAAATAAATTTGGATAATGGGTACCAAAACAATACAGTTACAAGGAAGAAGTACAGGGAAATGGCTATAGTTGTCTATATTATACACACACACTGAATGAAGATGCCACACATAAAGAAATGACAACAAAAATACTATTGTCCTAATTTGATCAACTCTTTTTCTAAACCCGTGAGTAACATATCTAATATAAGAAACTCTTGAAAGGAAATCTTGTACCAACTGTCTGTCCCATGCAATTTCCCAATCTGATGCTACAAAATCAGGAGAAATGAATTATGAATTAATGATGTATTCTTTCAAAAGCCAAGACTTTAAAATGTGAGTCAGACTAATTCTGTAACTCTGGGGAAGAGCCCAGGATCTAACTGTGCTCACATCTGAGTGTGCATCACTGCATCCTGATGTGGACAAATAGGGCCCTGGTAACTTTGATCACACATTTGACACCTTTATGATCCATTCTAGTAAGCTCATAATGTGTACAGGAATATCTTCAAGGCAAGAATGAGACTGGTCATGGGGAAATAACAAAAAGTTCTCTGAGAATACAGCATAAAGCAGATTGTTGTATATCTGAAAAAAAAGGAAGTGACAAATTGCAACTATGTACATTCCTAATGTAAAGACACTGCCTGTTTTCTGCAGGATGGCATCTTTGCTAGGGACTAATAATTTGAGAGAGAATAACTAGAAACAAATGGTATTTTAATGACTGGCAGAAAAAAAAGTGTGACATTTATTATAATTTCACCGAAGAAAAACATACCTTGATAATACTTAATCATTCTCTAGAAGCTCTGCTGTGTTTTGAAATGATGACATACTTTAGGAAAAGAAACACTAATATGCTTTTCCTTTTCAGAAATTATTTACCTCAGCAAACATTAACAAGGTTTTACGATGATCATAGCATGGCACTATACTTCTGACTAAAGGGTGGGGAGAAGAATAAAATATATCCCTTGATCTCAAGGCATTTTTGGTCTTATAAAGAATAATATAAAATCATCTCTATTTTACATCAAGCTAATAACAGTAGGTACATAAGCCACCCATTTATGTCCACAGTCACTAGCCTTTTAAACATTTGCTTTTAAAACCTTCTTAGTTGCAAAAAGAAAACCCACCCGCAACACACACACATACACAAACTTTCATAGAACAGTAAGGTAACTTGCAGTCTTGAAAGAACCTAACCAACAATGATAGGAAACAATAGAGAACTGACTGATGAGATGGAATACTTTTGATTGCCTGGAAATGTGACAAGACTGTGGTAGAAATCAAACAATGATATTTGCAAAGGGTTATGGTAATGTAAAATCCTAAAGACATTTTCAGTTTGATCAAGGGAATATCCAACTTTTACCACAATGTGAGGAGAACCTCTTAGAACAGTCTTTATAGTTCAGAGAATTACAAGGAACAATGCAAGTATAGATATGAGAAAAGGGGTACATCTGGTGGCTAGAGACCAGTACTAAAGGAAGCTTCCTTGGAGCAGTAAGCATTGAATCTTAATCTTGAAGGATATGCTTCATTGGAAAAAGTAAATACATGAAACTCTGAGCTTCCTGGAAATCTCATGAAGGGAGATGCTGCAATTGGTCCTCTGATGGTGTCATTCAACAGGCAAGGATGGGATATAAAGATGCTGCAGTGAGACTATAGCTTTGAAAAGCTCACTCTGAAAACACAGTGTAAAGGACAAGACAGAAGCAGGGCAACCATGTTACCTCATTTTGTCCTCAGCAGTAAATGGCTCGTTGATGAGCGCATGACAGGCATTCCACAAATATTTCACTTGATCACAAGTCCACCACAGTCAGGAATCTGTGGAAGCTAGAAAAATAGAGAAACAACCCATTGTTTCCAAGGAACATAATTGTATTTTACTGAAAAGTCATGGACCAATGACTTGGGTCTGAGAACCAATTAAGATTCATTTCAGGAAATGGTTTGTATTTCTTTTCTGCAGGATACCAATAGTCAGGACAAGGTTTAAGGAATGAGCAATACAAAATATTAGAAAGTTCATGAAAACAAAATTCTCTCTCTTGTCTTTGTTTCTCTTTAGTTTTCTTTCTTTCTTTCTTTCATTCCCACATTGAACTTTATTATAAATAATTTGGAAATAAGTAAGAACACTACACACCAAAATCATCCATACCCAGGGTCTGTACAACTTACTGAACTTATATACAGCTAGAATGACACTTAACACTGAAGCTGTGAGGCTTCACATTAAATATTGTACTTTCAACACCAAATATATTTCTATTTACTTACCCACCACAAAACAAACAACAGACTTAGAATTAGAAAACCAGTTAGCTTTTATGTCCTCTTTCTTTTTTTATTTAAATAACGTTTTTCATTTATTTTCCCCCTCCCTCCTCTCCTCCAAGTCCCGCTGATTCCCATCTACCCCTCTCCCCTTCCACTTATAACTCATGCCCATGACCTGCATTCACAATGGCCTTATTGGCTTGTTTCTGCTAAGAATCAGCATCTAGGAAACCAGAATGTTCAGCCAAACATCGTATCTGACCACCCCCAAAAGTAACAGAAACCTTTGGAGGACCTAATCATCATGTATACCTTCAAACACAGTACGCCTCTACATAAACATCAAACCTCCTAAGCCACACCCACCATTCCTTTTACTTGTCATTCAAACATGATAGTGTTGTGTGTCCAGATTCTGAACCTCAAAATCACCAAGAGGCCCATTTCGATGCAAAAGCAAAAAAGTCTTTTATTCCAGTTGTTTAACAAGCTAACCCCATTAGCTCTGGCCTTTAATCCGTCTGCTGGAGAAAGACTCCCGAGAAGCCATGAGACCAGGGATCTTAAGGGGAGTGTCTAGGAGTATGCACAGTCTCAGGTTTGGTGCACCTCCAGGCTTGGACAACCTGCCCTCTGTTGACTGGTCAACTGGTTATTATGGCCCATAGGCCTCCCAGGGTGGTTGCTGTGCTCTGCACATCACTGCTGTGCCCTTGTCCATAAAGCACAGCTCTGCTAGCTAACTTCTGATTGGTTTCTTGCCACGAGGAGGGAATCTGACCTCCAAGTGACCAGGACAGGCCCAGCAAGGTCAGGCAAACATATGTTAGCTTGCCATGGATGACAAAACAGGGGGCTGGTTTCTGCAATAGCTCCTTGACAAACAAAGATTGGAATTGGGAAGAGAAAAGGACTTCTTGATTGAAAGTGCTGTGATATGTCTTTAGCCTCACACTGCTGTATGTGGCCTTCGTTCACTCTCACCTATGACAGAGGAGAGGATGACCAGAATCAAGCCTGTGGGTAGAAACCCAATAATAGCACATGAGCTTATTTACACAGGTGAGAGGTCAACAAAAATAATGCATTTTATAAAACTTCATCTGGGTAGCAGTTTGGAAGATATATTTCCCTCTTTTCATTTTCTTCTTGTCACTTTCTGCTTCCTACTCCCTTGTATCTGGCTGCCAAGCAGAAGCTTGGGATTCTTTCCAACTATTAAACCATAAAGCTGCACACCTGGGCTAACTCCTCTACAGACTCAGTCTGTTTCTAAGCTAGCATTGGGAATCTTGAGTGATAATTCAATCTAATATTTTTGTTCCCATCTCTATAAATTAGAATTATTCCTGACATATCTTTTTTTATATAAGTACTTTTCTCTTTTGTACTTTCGTGGATGCATTAATTAGACACATTTAAAGGGGTTCAGCATATTTCCATATGTGCACCACCATGAACTAATTAAATCCAGCCTCCCATTCTCTGTCCTTCACTTTCCCTAGGAATAACTGTTCAGGTATCAGGTATTTTTTTCAGCTTTTGTATGTGAGACTTACTATGTGGTACTTGCCTTTAAGTATCCAGCTTATATCACTAAGCACAATGTTTTCTAGTTCAATCTATTTGTTGCAAATGACAAGATTTCATTCTTCTTTTGTTTAAATAGTACTTTACTGCATATAGACTATTTTCTTTACCTGTTGTCTTAGTTAGGGTTTCTACTGTTATGAAGCAACACCATGACCATGACAACTCTTCTGAAGGAAAACATTTAATTGTGGCTGACTTACAGTTTCAGAGGTTTAGTCTGTTATTGTCATGGCAGGACATGGTGGTGCACAGGCAGACATGGATCTGGAGAAGAAACTAAGAGTTCTACATCTTGATCTACAAGCAACAGGAAGTGAACTATGCACCACACTGGACATAGCTTGAACATATGAGACCTCAAAGCCCACCCCACAGTGACACACTTCCTCCAACAAGGCCACATCTCTTAATAGTGCCATTCTTTATGGGCCAAGTATGCAAGTACTTGAGTCTATGAGGGCCACACCTATTCCAACCATAGCTATTTATATATTCATGGGAATATAGGTTGATACCTTAACTATTATGAATAGTGCCATAGAAATCATTTGCATGCAGATAGCTCTTTTGTAGCTATCAGCATGACTTGCCAAATGTATGTGACTGTGAATCAAAAGGCAGGATAACTGGATTATGTAGCAGACCTATTTTCAGCTTCTTCAACAATGACCTTACTGTTCTCCACAATGACTATTCTACTTTGCATTCCTTATGTATGGGAGTTCCTAATTCTCCATATGTTTGTCAGTATTAGCTACCTTTTGTAATTTTCATATAAACTGTTCTAATCAGGATGAGAGGAGATGCTGTCTTGTAGCTTTGATTTGCATCCCTCTGTTTGCTAAACCTATTCAGTGTTTTTCATATGCTTGGATGTTTATATTCTTTCATTGGAAATGATCTATCCCCATTATTTTCTGATTTCATTCCTTTTTGTTTTTATGTTAAATGGCTTCTAGGTTCCTTATTTACTCTGGATTCAGACAATGTCAAATGAATAGCAGACAGATTTCTTCTTCTTTGGGGTACATTGGTCTTCATTCTGGATTTCTTTTGCTGTGCAAAAGCTTTTTACGATGATGTCATAGTTAGCTTCAGCTGTCAACTTGACACAAACCCAGAGTCACCTGGGAAGCAGGAACCTCAGCTGGAGAACTTTCCAGATCAGATGGGTCTGTGACCATGTTTGGGAGGTATTTTCTTAATTGTTCATTGATGTAGAAGGGCTCACTGAGGGAAGTTCCATCTCTGGGCATGTGGACCTGGATGCTGACTATTGTAGCTGAGCAAGCCAGAGGAACTATGTCAGTAAGCAGTTTCTGCTTCAAGCTTTAGTTCCTGCCTTGGCTTCTTCAGATGATGAACCTACAATGTAAACTCCTTTCCTGCTAAAGTTGCTTTTGGCCATGGTGTTTGCCACAGCAACAGAGAGCAAACTCAGACAGCATCTCTTTTGCTCTTGTTTCCTGTGGGGTTTCTTTGTGGGGAGAGTTATCTAAAAATATTGTTGCCTGTATCAATGTCATAAGTGTTTCTTCTCTAGTCTCTTATGGAAGTTTTAGATTCTTGATCTCTGTGGCTGTTTCCTCTGGGTTGGATATGAAATAATCATTGTCATCTTCAATCAGAATACCTTTGTTCATGCTCACAAGACCCTCTCAAGATTGGCCCTACTAATGTTCCCACATGGAAAGGCAAGAGGGCTCACAAGACAGATGAAGTCATTCCTCTTTTCCCAAGGATATATAAGCAGTTAACAATTGCTGGGAGGGAGTTTTTGCTGTTTTTCTTAGTCACTGTTCTATTTCTGTGAAGAGACACCATGACCAAGGCAAATCTTATAAAAGAAAACATTTAATTGGAGACTTACTTACACTTCCAGAGGTTCAGTCCATTATCATCACAGCAGGGAGCATGGCAACCTGCAGACAGACAGGTGTTGGAGCAATAACCCTGAGCTACCTCCTTATCCATAGAGTGCCTCCGATTGAGCTTTTGAAATCTCAAAGCTCAACCCCAGTGACACACTTCCTCCAACAAGGCCACACTACCTAATTCTTTTAATCCTATCAAAGAGTTCCACTCCCTGGTGACTAAGCATTCACATATATAAGACAATGAGGCCACTCTTATTCAAACCACCAAAGGTGTAGTCCATTCTTCCCTAGGTAACTCTTCATCTGTGTTGAGTAGATTCATTTCTTTGGTCTATCATTGTCTTACCTTCTCAGGTGAATAGGAAAAGATTGTCCTTAACTCACTCAATAGACTTATATTTAGTGCTTTGGGTCATCTTGAGTTTTTACTTTTACCTTTCAGCTGTCTTGGACTTTAAACATCTTGATAATATGATGTTGTGTCTAAATGTCTTGATGATATTATGTCTAGAGTCATATAAGGCTCCTGCACAGAAATGCCTATATTTCCCAATTTTGAGGAAACTTTCTAAGTAGATTTTCTATGCCCTTAACTTTTCATTTCCTAGTATTCCAAATGGAGGTCTTCTCCTTTGGTTCTTATTTTTCTTGTTTCTTTGCCTATCTCATAATATATCTTACATAGAGATACTATAAAAAGAAAACAGAATTAAGCGAGCATCAACTCCTTCAAAGGAAAGTATTCCTCCCTCCCTCTTTAGTCCACTGATGTGGAAATGCATATCGATCTATCATCTGAACTGTAGTTGAGATGGATTGAGGATATACTGTAGCTGTAGTCTAATAAATTCACCACTCACATCAAAAGATATGAAAGCAATGTCAGTGTTGTTTTCCTCAGACTATCAGAGACCAGCAATTGTCTTGGGATTTCTCTGTAGTCTACAAGCCAGCTTCCAGCTTTCCATCATCTACCATATCCTCATGGTTCTGAATTATCCATCAGTCTCACTTACAGAATATTTGAGAGAAATTCACACTGCAGATAAGGGATTACAGAGACCTCTGAGCTAAAAAAAAAATAGCTCAGAGTTTCATGTATTGAAATTTGGCTCAATTTCTAGGGAATTTAGATTATGTGAAGTCCACAGGTTTCTCTGTGGATAGCCAATCAATATAAGTACAAAGGAAGACTGAGATTAATTTTCAGCTAAGTAACATGCTTGAGAAAGCAAAACACAATTTTTCAAAGCTCAAAAAAAGACCCAAGGCCTATTTGACCTGGCATCATGATTAATTCATTTCATGCAGAAAACATCCATTCACTCACAAATATTCATCAAGCATTTCCCTTCCAAGCTATTGTGTTCACTATCACAATACCTACACAAACTCATGGTGACTGGAAAAAAAATAAGTGAACTCTTGCATTTGGAACATTTATAAAAATGTGAAAGACTAAAGAAAACCAAAATGTGTGCTACCAACTTCTAGTGCACAAAGAACTAGCAGGAAATAATTTAGATGGCATTGGTGAGATGGATTTTCTCATATTCTCTTTCAACATGTACTAGGTGAACAAGTATTATATTGTAGGTAAAACTAGGCCTGGGAACATGACGGGTAGTAGGACATTCCTGACCTTAAATGGCATATAACTGAGTGGGGAAGATATAAGAATGACTATAACAATATTTATAATAATGCAAAACAAACTACACACTTTATTTACATAATAGTGATGTCTGAAAAGAAGTCCTGGAGATCTGTTTCATCTTCATACCAATATATACAGCTGGTTGAGAAGCTGCGTATATAACCTCTAGAATGTGAGTGCCACAGGCCAGTGTTCTATTTACCAAAGAGGACACAAGGCACAGAGAGAAGGTGCCTTGACCAAAGCTGTGTTTGAACAGGCTGAAACTAAGAATGTCCTTGACACCCCAGGCTAGTACCTTGTCACACACAACTGAGACCTTTGTTAGATGTATCTAAGGACCTGTTCCCTTCTCTACCCAGTGCCATACAATGTTTTGATACATACATGTGTTGAATACTGTTTAAATCAAGTGCAACAAAGCTCCTCAAAATAGTTCTTTTCTTGTACGTGTGCCACTGCAGTTCAACTGAGTTAGATTAGATGTTCAAGGGACAGGCAATGGCATAGCTAAACTGTTCTAGAATTCTTGTAATGCTTCTATTCATATTTAAAGCTAGCAGAATCTTTATTTAAAACCCTGAAACTCATAGTAAGAAACAAAAAACCTTGCCATATCACTAGGAACCAAAGATCATCCAAAATAAAATATTGGGTTAAAGTTTTCCATTTGAGATCAAGGGCAGTCAAACTATAACACACTGTCAATAATTGACAGGAAGCCTTTTTCTTAATGACCTGTAAACTAAGAATACTTTTTGTATTCTTTAAAGGGTTGAAAACAAACCAAAACAAAAATCCTTCTGTGGCCAAAACGATTATGTAATATATACAAAGTCCAAAATATTTAGTATGTAGCCCTTTATAGAAAGGGGGTTTTATCCTTGATGGAACAACTGCAAATATTATCCAGTAGGCTTGTTATCTTTGTAAGGGGAAAGCTGGATAGCTGTCTGTCCACATAGAGATGAAAGTAGAGGCAGAATGGTAACTTCCATAAGTCAAGCCATTCCAAAGATTGCCACCAAGCTGCCAGGAACCCAGGAGAGGCATGGAACAGCCCTTCCTCACTCCTGTTCCTAACAACACCTTCATCTCAAACTTCTCACCTCTTAGGATGGGACAGTAAGTTATATTTCCTTATGTCAGTCAATTTTTGGTACTTTGTAATGGTGACTCTAGCAAACTAACACACATTGCCATAAAGATACTGAGTGAAGGTGAAGGGGCTGCTGAGAATATCTTAGGTAGATTGACATGGGAAGGATAAGAATAATCCAGGCACGCTGAATGCTTCGGGTAGAATGAGGGAGTGGGCCAGCCCATTAAAGCAAGGGAAAACTCACTCAGAACTGATCATGGTATTGTCGTCTGCCACCAGCAGTGGTATATTCTTATTTGGATAATTCCTCTCAATGCTCTAACTTATCCTATACTACATCTCTGTGTTTTTGTTTAATACTGACATTTTAAAAATAGATATCTTTTGAGTTTCACACACACTTTTCTTCTGTGTGGAGAATTCTAAATCGATGGAAATCAAAATCCCAGTTAAGATAATTTTGGCTGTGCCATGACTGAAACATTTACTACATAAGCCTAACATTTTTGATACTCCTGCTTTCTCTGAAAATTTCCAGTGCATTTTTTTTTTTTTTTTTTTTTTTTACATTTGGGACAAGGCCTCATGTAGTCCAAGCTGGCCTTACACTCAAAATGTAGCTACAGATGACTTGAACTGTAGATGCTTCTGCCCTTAACTCTCTGGGATTACAGGTGTAGGTCTCCATACCCATGTTACCCAAGGCTTTGTCAGCATTAGACAAGCAGTCTACCAGCTGAGCCCCATCTCTGCTTCCAAGGCTTTTTTTTTTTTTTTAACTGCCATTTTGAGCCATTTCCCTTGCCTCTGTTCTCATTCTCTATAGTGTCTCCTCCCATCCTGTTCTGACTTCAGGTAAGGGGTAGGAGGCAGGAAATCTTTTATTTTTAATTCTTTAATTACTACTCATTTACATATCTACCCCCCCATTCCATCACCATCCCATCCTCCCATGTTCCCCACCAATGACCCCAACCCATCCCCCAACTCCACCAGTGAGGCCCTCCACCAGGGACCATCAAAGTCTGTCATATCGTTTGGGGGAGGGCCTAAGTCCTCCTTGCTGTATTTGAGCCGCAACAGTATCGGGGGGCAGCAAATCTTAATGTTCTTTTTCTTTATAAATTGCCTTTGGGATTTAAGAGATTCTTGTTGGAAACCCTCCGACACAGCCCTGGTACATCCCAGTCCCTAGGGACTCACTTTGCCCTGGCCATAGGTAACTAGACTAGACATTGCCTCCCTTCTTCATTCAGGCTCCTTCATTGTTTGTATTGCCGTACTATTTTGCTTGAACTACATGTATTTTAATTTCAAATACTCAGCAGTGACCCACAGTTGGGATATAAGAAGGAATGTTTAAAGAGCCCCATGGAGTGGAAGCCATTAACCCCAGCAATAGCCCTCGGCCGGCCACCGGCAAAGGCAGGAGTGTACTTATGAGTTAGAGGCTAGCCTGGTCTACATAGCGAGTTCCTGCCCAGCCAGGGCTATATACTAAGACCCAATCCAAAAGAAAGGGAAGGCAAAGAATGGGAAGGCAGTAGCTGAGGGAAGCCAGAAGGGATGGGAAGGGAGAAGGGAAAGAGAAAGAGAAAGGAAAAGGAAAGCTTGGCTCAAATGGGCATGTTCCCCACTGTTTTGGGAAATATGCCAGGTTTTCTTGGTGCATCATCTGGTGGGTTGTTGAGGACTTCATCTCCACCTGTGCATAATAATAATAATAATAATAATAATAATAATAATAATAGAAAATGTTTTAATATATATATATTTTTTTACTTCATTTCTCTTCTTGAAATCTGAACCTACTTCAGTAGCTTTGGCTATTTGTTCCTTTCTTTCAAATTCCACACAGTCAAATCCCTCTGGCTACCCTGAAGCCTTATAATGCAGTCTTCTATACAGACACATTGCCACATTTTCAAAAACCCTTTCATCCTAGCTATGTTTGACATTTTGGGGAAGTAACTCCTGGGATAAAATTAGAAACAGTATTGAGTAAGACATTAATAGTTACAGCCTAAGCTTTTTTTTTTTTACAGTCTCAATAACTTATTAAGAATGTGAATAAATTTTTCTTTTAAAATTTAAGAAAAAGGAATGTTTTTTGAGTATTAGATAATGATTAAATATAGTTTCTTAGGTCTTTGAAGGGATAAATAATTACCAAAACTAGAAAATTGAAAGTAAATCTGTTCCATACATTTTAGGTCACCAGGGCCATGCCCATGGTACTGGGTCCCTTATCATCTCTGAGATAATTTAGCATGCATGCTCCAGGTTCGTTCTTACAGGAACTATGATGAGATCACCATGTCCAGCCAAATTGCTATGACAAAATTACAGATTTGTTGGAAGGATGGGGAAGCCCAATCTTCTTTCCAAAGTACTCTTTACTTCTCTGATATCTTCATTGTGTATTTGAAAATACTCCTCTGTTGCCATCTCAAAACGAAGCCTATTCTGATCCTCATCTCTACATTTTAAAAAATACATTTTTAATAAGCCCATAATTCCACACAATTCCAGCAACAGGAACGAAAACTATTGAGAGATTCTATCTCCCTCCTTCCCTCTCCTTTTCAAAATAGTATATTTACCAGAAACAACAGCTTTTGCCAGCAAAGTACTTTATATATAAACACACAAGCCAACTGAATTTGGGGAACAGACTAGAGAAACTATGCACACATCCTTTGTTCCTTGGCTTTTATGGGATTTTGTGTCACTTTATTTTTTTTCCTCTTGGAATTTCCATCTTGGTGTCAGAGAACTGCTCTTTCTTTTGTCACAGCTGTATGTATTGTTTTCTATTGTGATTCTAATTTGTTGTTAGATTTTTCTGTTTTACTAGGTTAAACTGTATATCTCTGTAAATTTGCTCCCCATTTGTGTTTTTCTTTTCCTTGAAAATGGAGCTAATTTTACTTACATTCTATTGAACTTCTCCATGAGGAAAGGAAAACACCCCTATCCTAACAGAAGACAGGCCAGGGTTCTGTTGTCATAAATATGGGCAAAAGCACAGTGAATTCCGGAAGGCAGTGTAGCATATTGGCAAAGAATACAGATTGTTTTGATCCAAATCTGGATGCTGTAACTTCCAACAAACTGACTTGGACATCTTACATAATGGTCCATCTTGCCCCAGTTTTTCGAGGTTGTGAGATGAAAATGACAGTAGCACCAATGCAAAGGAGGTGGAGAGTCTATCAATCAGTGTTTTTAGTGAAATGCCTAGCACGTGTAAGAGTTCTATCAGGGCTTAGGTTATTTATTGTCCTCATGGTGGTTATCACCATCTTCACTGGAGAATGGAATTCATCTCTTGTGGAATATTCTAAAACACCCAATCAACTTATATTTCTGCTTCCTAAATCTTATTCTATCTGGTCAGGGAGATAAGTGTGTTTATCTGTCTGCATTTTTTTTATTAAGGGCCAAATTCAGGCCTGGCTCCACTCCAGAACCCTGCATGGTAGCTCTTCTTCATATCCAATCCTTACTGGCTGCTGACCTTGATCCATGTCAGAGGACAAAGGTAGTTTGTCCTTTGTGCCAGAGGAATTGTAACTTGTCTCTCAGTTAGCTTCACACAACTCCCCCACCAAACACACACACACACACACACACACACACACACACACACACACACACACACCCCGCCATGGTGGCAAATTTTATACAATTGCTTAACCACATGTCAAGGTGCCCTGACATCTGTTAAACATTGTTTTGGCTATGTTTATAAGAGTGTTCCCAAGAGATAAGCATTTGAAGAAGTGAACTGAGTAAAGTAGGCAGCTATCCCCGGAATGAATGGCTCCAGTTTTAATCTGTTGAGAAGCTAGGTAGAAAAAGGCCAGAAAAAAATAAAAACCTCCTTCTCTCACAGCCATCTTTAAACCATCCATTCTTATGGATCTCAGGCTTTGTACTATGATCACTGGCTCTCCTGGATCTCCAACTTGCAGATTATGAGAATTGTCAGCCACCACAATCCAGTTAGCTTGAGCTGTAGCTCATCACACATACTCCTCATATTGCTTCTGTTCCCTGGAGAACTCCCATACACTCCCCATCTCAAACCTGGAACTGTCTGCTCACACGCACAGCTGTCACCCACAGACAGGAGGGATCCTCTGCAGTGTTCCAGACTGTCATAAGCACCATGTAAATGTTTTTAACTGCCTTATATTTCTCTGTGCCTGCTGTCTTGGCAAATAGCAAGACAAGTTTCTGGCTGCAGAGCTTGTGGGTTAGTCCCAGGTGGCCCTGCTGGGCAGGTGCAATTCAGTCAGTGTGGGCACCCAGACATGTCCAGTTCAGTGTAGTAAACCACAAATCAGCAGTATTGCAAGTGGTGTTGGTTCAACTTCTAAACTGAGAAGACAGCTTAAAACCCAGTAATGATCTAAATAGTTTCTTTAAGATAGACTTAATTTAGATTTAACAAGACAATTAAATTTAACAAGATGGAGTTAAGTTCCAGAGATTGTTTAATATGGATATGTTGAACTGCCACATAAGAGGCACATGCTAGTATTAATTATGGCAACATTATTTTAATCACCCATATTTAAACTTCAATATTTCCTATCAAATTTTTACATTCAATATGCAGACTCTAAATTTGATGTGCAACAATATATAGACTTTAAACCCTTCTTAATCCAAAGAGTATAACATATTTATATGCAGACACACACGTACAGTGTGCTAAGAATGATTCTAAGCATGTGTCAAGTGACACCGATAACTTCACATAACACCATGAGGTATCTTAGGTTTGATCTTTATTTTATACACAAGGAGATTATGTCACAGAATGGGCTTTTATCCCCAAGGTCCAACAACTGGGAAGTAATGGAGCCTACTCAGCAGACTAAATTGGAAGCCCACAGGCTTTAGTGCTAATCATGTTCTCCTAGATGATTACAGACTTGCACAGGTCTAGCTTTCAAACTTTGGATCAGGATAAGCATGAGTTAGAATCCTGGCCTACAAGATGTATGACTGTGGGCCCCTGAGTCAGCTTCCTTCTTTGGAAAATGTCATACTAATGCATGAACATGTCTATAGAGCACCTTTTTTAGGGATTGGCATGTAGTAAGAACTGAAGTTTGTTCATTGAAAGAGTATTTATAGAACATCACTGGAGGAGAAACAGGGGACCAAATAATGAACAAAAATAATGCAACATAGTAGGACCTCTTTCATGCTCTGTCACAACATGACTATAGAGCTGATGCTGGCCAACTACCAACAAGGACAGGTACAGGGACTATAAAAAATAGGACTTGAAGCAAAAAAAAAATTTTAAATGGACCTTTAGGATGATAAAAATGTGTAACCCCCATCCATTCTAGAAGTAATTTGGCCAAATAGATACACACATCTCTATGCATGGGTACATGTGTAGACTATTTTATTGTTTTGGTCTTGTTTTGTTGTGGCCTTTGAACTCAGGAAGCCACCAGGAGATAGATCAGACCAAAGACAAGTATCAGAAGTTTGATCTCTGGCTCTCTGTGAATCCCAAAGGTATAGAATTAAAGAGACCTTGGTGTTGACTGCCTTTAGCACAGTAAGCATGAAATCAAATTAAAATATGCAGAGGTATTCAACATGTGTGAATAAATGTAATAAATGAATTATTACATTTATTAAATGAATAAAATGTAAGAGTTTCCATAACATCTTACATTATCTACAGCTATTTTTATCTCATTGATAAAATGGAATTCCATGGTTGGATCAACAGGCTTCAAATTATTCTACCACTGACACATACTATGACAAGCAGTGGGACCTTGAAGAAGGCATCATTTTGTCTGTTTCAACTTACCCATTGGGAAAAAATGAATTATGGTGATGATTAAATCATATAATATAATTCTTGGTACAGGATGATTCTCATGGCAATGTTCACTGGGGTAGTAGTGAATGATAGGTAGTAGCCCAACCTGGCTGCTGGTGGTCTCCTCCTCCCACATACAAAGGTTCAGAAGTCTAAGATTATACAGTAGCTGGTGAAGCTCAGGTCTGTTAGTTACAAGCCTGTCATGCCAGATGTGCCACTTAGAGTAGGAGAAGGGAAGCCACAGGAAAGGCACTAAGGAAAAGGCTATTCATGGTAAGGTACAGGTGAGTAATGTCAGCTGGAAGTAACTCCTTCCTTCTGAGCAGACAGCTGAATGCTATATGTTAACCCCTGGTTGTTTGCCCTCTGGTTTCCTGGTCTTGGGTTGCAAGATATGCAGAACTAAGAAACCAATTCCCTCTCCTAGATCAAAGCAAGAGAAAAATGGAAAGTTAGAGGAAAATCAGTGTCATCACTCTGTTTAGAGAATTCTACATCTTGCTTCAGTGTTGGATAGTTTGAACCCAAACTACTCCCTCAAGGATGCACTCAGAATTCAGTATGCTAAGGTCTTTTAGCAAGTTGCTTTCAGTCAGGAAATTGAAAAGAACTCAAGTGCTCTATGAAGTGGGCAGTATGTTTCTTGTGTGAACTTCACATTTCCTTGACTTTGTGCTGGACTTGTCCAGACATCAGTTTCCCAGCCTCAATACTATTAAGTGTTTTCTCTGTGGAGATAATACTCTATGCATTTATTAAAAGATGTTTAACAATAGCTGGTTTTGTCCCATTCTTTTATCAGTAGGCTTGATCCATTAATGACAGTAAAATATGCCTGTAGATGTTGCCACATGTCCTCTAGAGGACCAAGTTTGACCAATTACAAATTATTGATATATATACTTGAAAACAAGCTATGGGCTAAACATGTTCCTGACTTTTTAGAGATATAACCAACACTTTATGACCTGGTATTTCCTAAGAGAAAAGTCCCATGCTTCTAGGTTGACCATTTCCATTTGCTCTTCACAAATTTGGAAATCTGATGATGTATTTAGCTGGTATGGAAGGAGGTATCCATGAGGTGTCCATTTATACTCACTGGGCTTTCTATGAGGCATCTGTACTTTTACAAATAGTTTCCTATCATTTACTGTAAGGTAGTATGAACTATGTCCAGGAAGGTGTGTAAGGATAACTCCGCAAGCCTCCCACTTCTGCAGCCACATTAGGGTCCCCAAATAACACACAGAGTCTTATATTATTTACAATGCTGCTGGCCAAAGACTAGGATTTCTTATCTGCTAGCTCAGTCTTAATTATCAACCATAACCATTAATCTGTATATTTTATAAAGACGTAACTTATCAAGGATGTTGGCCTTAGTGTCCTATCTTCCTGATGATCACATGGCAACTCCATCATTTCCTACATTTTCCAGAATTCTCCTTCTCTCCCAGTCCTGCCTAACTTGCTTCCCTATTGGCCAACAGTGCTTTATCAACCAATAAGACAAACATATACACAGAAGGACTTCCCCTATCAAAGGTGAGTAATGAGACAGGTGTTGGCAATAACCCCTTCCACAGATGTGACTGGAGTACTTATCAAATTAAGTGGAACTCCACCTCTCTGGCTAGTCACCTTGACCATCAAGCTTTCCCTTATCAAACAAGAACTTCCTGCATATGTCTTCTTTGCTAGGCACTATGATAGGGTAGGAGGTGCTAAGACGAAATGGATACTGTCTCCAATTCTAAAATTTCTAATCTGTTTGGAAAGATCTTGTGGGGTATGTTCTCCTAACTGAAATGGAGATATGAACTTAGAATCCAGCTTTGGACTGTATCTGATTGAGGTATATATTGCTAGAGCCAGTGTGGACTCTTCCCAATAATTGATAAGAATTAGTATCTTTGACTTTCTATTCTAGATCTCCATATATGGCTTTATAGGTTCAAAAGAACAGATAGATTTTTTCTATTCATTTATACAATTTCTGCATTCAGTATGATGCCACTCCAAGTACAAGAAGGTTAATCAAAAACACAGTCCATTACCTATGGAGTTAGCATCTCATGGGGAGGGGTGGACATTAGACAGAAAGCTCAGAACCGACATACTACCGGATTAAGTGAGATCTACCTTTGAAGAAAGAGATCAGACACATCTCTGCTGCTCAGCCTTTCTACAATTGGGTGGGACAGGTGATACAAACAGTCTAGAGGAGCAGATGACATAAAAGAACTTGTGAAAATACAGGTACTAGCAGAGCTACTGTAAGAGATCAAAGTGAAGCCAGCAGTTGCAGAGAATGGCAGTATCCCAACTGCTGCAGGGAAGTAGATTCACCTTAATCCCCAGTGGAGTTTGTATCTCTGAAAGCTCCTGTGGACAGAGAGTTTGTGCCTGCAAGGGACCCCTGGTTGCTGAGGGGCTAGCTGAATGTATCATCAGGGGAGTCCGGGGCACAGACAGTGAAGCAGCCAAAGCTGGGAAAGTTCTTGTTAAACTTCTCCCAAGAATCTCAGAAGTAACCATAGGACAGTCTGACCAAGAATTCACAATATTTAAGCAGAACTAAGGTTCAGTAAATTCTGCATTACTATCCCATATAATGAGTAGAAGAAAAGTCTGGGCAGAAGATTCTATAGGACAGAGAAATTTCAAAGTTTCCAGGAAGATATAAGTCCTTGCCTGGGCTTTGAAGTATAGATGTATTAAATGTGTTTCTTCAGCTGATACCTTTCCTACATGGTAGCTTGGGAGTACTTCAGACTTAGGAAAAACCGAGAATCTAAGAGGAGTCACCTATCTCTGCAGCACTAAGAAGTGGTGAAATCCAGTTGCATTAGCCAAATCAAGTATAAGGAGAGAGCCTATTAAGCAAGACTCAAATTTCTTCTCCATAAGAAAATACTGCCTATAATCTGTCAATCCAAAACCACTTCTTTGACACAGACTTTGTTTAGAAAATTTGAGTGAGAAGTCTGGATTACAGAACTAACAGCAGCTAACATTAGTGGGTCCTCCATTCTACCCCATTTTAGCTTATGCCAAAGGACAAGTTTCTCAGTCTGCTTTTCATCTGTGAAATAGAGATAATAGGAACATATCTATGTAGAAGAATTTCTGGTACATAGGAATGCCAGATAATTTTTACCATTATTGTTATGATTATAGGCCATGCTGTATTTGGGGATTACATTTAACCTTTAAAATATTGCTACTTTCCTTAATTACATTTATAGATGAGGAACCGAACCTGAGTCCTAAGTAGACAAACTAGTCAATGGTACATATTTATAAAGTCCCAAGTTCAGACATGGACTTCAGACCCTGAAATACTAGAGTTATATGAGATGATGTACATGCAGTACCAAATCAAGATACGATAGTCAACAAAAGTAATCTCATCTCCATCATTAAATGAACCAGGCCTATTTTTCTGTATAGGTAGTATAATCAATAATGTAACATGTGATTGAGAATCTGGCACACCATTGGCATTCCATCATGTAATATCCAATTTCCTAATCAGAAAACACCAGCATAAATGCATGTGTATGATGAGTGAATCCACAAATCAAAATGAAGAAAATAATTCCTCCAGCTGAGGACTCCAAATTCCACCAAGCTGTGTAAAGCTGTGCTCTTCGGGACCTTCTGCCCTATTTCCCCAATTGGCCATTCTTCTCATGAGTTATATATTTTCCCCCTAGAGTTAGGCAGTTAGCATTCATGAATGGCTTGATTGGACACCTGAGTCTAGTCATGCAGTTATTGATTTTAGACGCACAGTGCAAGGCGTGTTGGGAATCAAAAGGGCATGCTCTGTCCCTTAACTAAGCACTTTTTACGGAAATGTCAGCAAAGAGCATCAGCATTAATTAATGTCACTTCAGAATTTGTGATGTTTTCCATTAGAGTTGACGAGAGCTAGAGGAAGACTGCAGTAGCACATGGCACCACCATGTCTGTGGGGAGAAAGGAGCTAAATTCAGAAACCAGAAGTAAATGCTCAGATGATTAATAATAGATGGAGGGAAAGGTATGAATCTGAGTATTTAAAAAACTACTTTAAAAAAACGGGAGGGGGGGGTTTCTAATGCTAACCTAACACCCTTCATTGGCTTTCCATCTCACTAATAATAATGTCTAGCCTTTTCCTTGCTCCCTGCATTAGTGTCCTAGGGCTACCATAACAAATACCACACTAAGTACACTTAAGCATGAAGAATTTACTTCTCTGCCAGGGAGGGACCCCTGCAACAGATCAAATCACGTAACTGTCACCCACATTCAGAGGGTCTAGTTTGGTCCCATGCAGGTTCCCCAACTGTCAGTCTATAGGCCTAAGGAAGGTCTTACCCCCTCTGAGGAGTCTATGGGAGGTGGGAAGAGTGGGAGGCAGGGATCAGGAGAAGAGGAGGGAGGGAGGACTGGGGTTGGTATGTAAAATAAAAAATAAATTTTTAAAATAAAAAAAAAATTTAAAAGAAAAAAAAAGAACTAACTTCTCCCACAGTTTTGGTCTGAGTATTTCCTAGCTCTCTCCCAGGGTCAATTTAAATGTTGTCACTTAGAAGAGACCTTCCTGTAACTATCACAGCAATCCTCCAGCTCCTGTTATCTCCTGCTGGCCTCCACATCAGTTCCTTTTCTAGTATTTAACAATTTAACATTTTCCAATGTCTTCCCCTATCTGTACAAATGTAGATGTGTGGTGTGTTTTTTCTTGCCTTCCTCACTAAAATATAAGCTGGCCAACCAGAAGTTCTACTTATTTGATCCCTCCTAGTTCACATTGCCATTGCTGTGTAATGTCCTGTCACACAGTATTACAAAGTAGTTGTTCAATAGCAAAACCACTAAGAATCTCTTCTGAGCTAGGCCTAGTGCTCTGTACCTGGGGAGACATGGACTATATAAAGTAGAAGTCATTGTCCCCAAAGGGAGGGAGCAAGATCAAAGGGGGATACAAACGACTCTGGGATAATGTCTATTAAGGTCAAGCACAGAGGGACTGAAAAGTGCCACAGAAACTACTCAGAGCAAACAATTCATCCAGGCAGTCTCAAGGGAGTGGAGAGACACAGGTGGGGATGAATTTGGAAAGTAGCTTTCAGAGCAAAAGGAGTGGGTATTGATGTAAAAGTGAGAGCAATCCACTGTGCAAGCAACCATAGGTGGCCTCCAGGGCGTTTGGCACATCTGTGGGCTGGCTGCAGTGGAGCCATGTGGAGTGGATGTCCAGGCCCAGCTGCTGCAGCAGGCAAGGCACTCAGGGGGAAGACTCAGCATATGTTGTCTGTCCCAGTAGGGGTCCCTGGCTCATGGTCCTCTAAAGGTGATAGATGCATTCTGACACCCATGGGCAACCTAGGGAGAGTTTTTACAGCCAACCTTTGGCTATTCCCCTCTGTGGCAATTAGTGCCTTCCTCACTCCACTTGTAACCCTAGGAAGACTTTTTGTTTAAACTCCTGCAAATTAATCTGTGGGGCAAACTACACTCTTATCTTTTGCTCCAACACTCAGGTCACTTAGAAGAGCAGCCATTTCTTCTCCCTCTGGACTCCCATATGGTCTCAAGGTGCAGGTGGTTGGTACCAGGTAAAACATTCACCCTCAAAATTCTGGCTTCTCATAACAATCTACGATAGGGAACATGGCAAAATGGACAGCAATTGTTTATAGCACAACAAACATGGACTGAAATTTCTCAGCAATCTGCTGGTTGGAAGCAGATATCCTCCTGGAGAAAGAAGTCCTTCAGGAAAGCAGTTACTGCTATCTACTATTGCTGTTACTGTGTTAACAATACTTTCATATTATTTGTAGAAGCAAAAACTTCCATGGCACCCAGGACAAGACTGAACCTCCTGAAACTCTGAATGCTGCATTGACTACAGGGACTTGGAAAGTAATAGTGCTCGTTCTCTTTTCTCTTCTCTCTCTCTCTCTCTCTCTCTCTCTCTCTCTCTATCTATCTATCTATCTCTATCTCACACACACACACACACACACACACACACACAATTAATTAGTTAATTAAAGACTGGCAAGGGCAAGGAATGAGAGATTGCAGAGAAGGAAGCAAGGGGGAAGAGGAAAAATTACCAATTACAAGGGGAGTATGTGTACATTTGAACTCTCACTTTAATAAGGCCTTGTCATTGGATATGCATAATATTGCCCTCCACAGCTGTTTCTGCTCTACATTAATTGCTTTATCATATTATGTTAACCCAGTGATGTCAGGAGATGTGATGGCATTACAGACTGACCACAAAGTCCCATCAGCAAGTGTCACGGGAAGGTTGTGTTGCACATCCTCGGGACAAGAAATAGCACAGAGAACCCTCCCTTAAGAGTGTAAGTGAGTCTAGCTTTATTTATTTTTGAAGCTCAACCCATATACCTTGCCTCAAAATTTTTTATATATTCTAAATTCAATTTAGTTATTATATGAAAGTATAGAAATTGTACATATATCTCAGGAAAGGAAACCAAGGAAAATGTTTTACTATTGAGATCTCTGCAAGCTAGGGCTATAACCCAGTAATACAACATGTGCCTAGCATTATGAGATTCTGGGTTCAATTCCTTATACTGTCAGAGACAAAGAGCTATCTTCAGATTCAATGTAGTAAATACTACTTGTATAAGATTGATTTCTTTTGGTAAAAATAAATGGATGGATGAATACATACATACATACATATATACATACATGCATACAGGAATAAAGGAATAAACAGACTAGGGAACCATGTCAGGATTGAAATGGGAGAGGAATTGCTGCAATACAACATAGACCTGTTGTTTACAAGAAGTATGAAGCTGTCACACATTTATTCATTAAGCAGCTTTTAAAGTCATTGTGGGAATAGGCCTGCTCAGCGGCAAGAAGACAATACATTTACAAGATAAATGCCGTTCTTCTAGGTGGATCATAATTTAATATGAACAGATAGACAACTACAACACAAGAGTGTCATTTTGAACTTTGGAAATTGCTCTGAGTAGAATGCACAGTGTAATAGAGGATTGTGTTGGTGAAGATGGCACTTTCGGTAGAGGAAGATCAGAATGTGTTATTTCTTGGGTAAGAATGAAGGAATTCACTACACAGAAGGGTTTGAGAAGACATCTTACTCTAATCATGGTACCTTAAGGAGCCAATGAGCTTGGTGTAGTCAGAATGCCACTGTGACCAGAACTTAAACTTGAACAGGAAATGTGCAAGGTATAAGATTGTGGAAGTAAACAGGTAACACTTTCTACTTTTAATCCAGGTGGGAAGCTGTGAATGACATTCAAAACACCACTGAAAGCTTTGAATATGTGTGCCAAGAGATGAGAGATTAGTTGATCCAATTTGCATTAGTCAAACTGTTTCTGTAGATAATGGGCCAAGAGAGGGCAAAAGTGAGGAAGAGTCTTCAGTATGGTTCTCCAGAGCAGATCATAGAGATCAGGACTTGAGTAATGACTATGAGCTGGGCAGTGAGGAGGAAAGACTTGAGACAGCATTCATAACTGAATCCTAGTTGATGAACTAGATACTGGGCATAAGGAGAAAAGCTGAACCAGAAACAACTGGTGGATGGCTGTGCAATTTACAAAGATCATGGAGAATAAGGAAGACATAGAATCTTAGTGAAAACAAGTAGAAATAAATTATGAATAGGTTTTGCAGAGCCATGTCAAATTACCCTGAGATCTCCAACTAGCATTGAGTATTCAAGGGAAGGTGTGAGCTACAAATGCAATTCCAAACTCATCAGTCTGCAGGTGGTATTTAAAACTATGAAGATGGATGTGATCATCCAGAGAGAGGACGATAAGGCATTCTTGCAGGAAATAGGTTAACATCTCACTGTGTCCTGATTTCAGCCCGAGTTCTGATCAATTTGGGGCTCTACCCTTTTCTATTCCACACATAAATTCTCCTCTACTCCTTTAAGCCCTCTGGACCCTCAAAGTCACATGAATAAAACATTGTGATACCTACAAATGACTTTGCATAAGGAAATCAGAAAATGTCCAAGGACAGCCAATATGGAAAGTACTTGAACATGACTTCCACTACAATCCATCACGAGCAGAGAGTTTGAGCAACCACTCTGGGTTCTAATGGGTATGACCTGCGTTTCTACTGAAAAGCATTGTGTGGGTTCACGTACAAAGTGATGGGCTGTCCTTGATGAGAATGAAGGTCACTGATTTTTCTCTGGTGAGCAAGCTCATATTTACTATTCAGCTGTCTCCAGCTTCCTTCATGAAGAAAGCCTGAGAGAAGTCTTCCTCTGTCTCTAGATCAGTAAGAATGGCACATATGTAACAGCCGGTATGAAATATGATCAAGTTATAGTTATTAAAAAAAACAACTCAGCTGAAATCTCCCCTGATAAAACTTGGTAATCTAGGTAGGCTGTGAGATTTTCAAGGTAGCTTTTTGCCCTTTTGTGCTTGCATTCCTAGCTCCTGATATAATGGCTGCCCTCGTAGTGCAGTTGAAGTGGCTAAAGAATGAGATTAGTCTCTATCACATCCCCCACTGTTCTCCCTGTCCACTTTACACCCTGCTATATAACCTCATTTCCACTACTCAAACACGTGGAAGCCTCATCCACCTTTGTATTTGTGTGTTTCTATGCCTGAAGCATTGTGTTAAGCTTATCTAAGTTGGCTTCATTTACTTCGTTCGGCAAAAGAGTAGGAAATAACCTTAGTATCTATTTTAAATGATATCACTGGTTCTGAGATTTGGACCTCAGAGTAATATATATTCCCTTAGAAGCCTAAATTGGGAGGTCCCATTCACTTCTATACCTTCTTTTGTTATTCCCATAACCAGTAATAACTTCCTCAGACTAGTTGTTCATCTGTGTGTTTTGGCATCTCCAACTCCTTCCACTGAGGCAAAAGCTCCTTGAGAGCAAAGCCCACATCTGCCACATTCTCCTATATCCATAGTGTTGACACAGTTTCTGAAAAATAGAAACTGCTCAATAAAAAGTGGCTTCGTGGATAAATACAGCATGGGTGCTTTCAACTACACATTAGTTGTCATGCATAAGTCTGCACCCTGATTTCCTATGCCCTCGCCCAAAACTCATGATATAGTGCTTATTGTTTTCCGAACATTACTCAGCCAGCTGCTTCTGAAGTTAGAAATCAAAGTGAGGCCTGCCTGATGATTAAGTCCTTTTTCATAACTACCATTCTGCATTGAAGTACTTTGAGAACATAGGTAAAATAAAATACAAAAAAATTAATCATCTTCACCAAGATATAGTCAATACTGTGCCATTCATTCATTTGAGGAATAATACCAAGTTTGATTTCTGCTCAGTTCACCAACCTGGGTGATAGACTTCTAAGGAAGCTCAAAAGTGATGTTCAGGTCAACAAATAAGCAACACTTGCTATGTGCCAGTCAAGACTATAGTATCTGGCTAGCTTATTATTTCCCCTCCCAAATTACTGTAATTATCTGTCCCTCAATGTCTGCTTCTCTAGTTCCCCACTACTCTCCATGATTCTACCTCTCAGTTGAAAAAGCTATCTCTCCACATGTGAGCAAAGATTTAGCCACAGTTTACCTCAAGATAACTTTATCTCTGCCTTATGTCAGATCAGAGAAGAGCTTGGGTCTCCTATTTCCTAGATTCCAAATCCCAGAAATGACCTCAACTGGCTTATACTTGGGTCATATGGCTTTACTTGTTCTGCTTACTAAAGTGAGAGGACTGCAATATTCAGAAAATCCAGGGCTGGACTCTCTGCCTCCTTCCATGGGCACCAGCTCCATCAGAATCATATGATGGAGACAGCAGGACAACAGTTGTCCAGAGAAGATGCACAGATAGCCACCATCTGGAACTGTGACTCACCAGCTGCCACTAGATCCTTATGAACATGAACACTGCCTGTCTTATTCATTGCTCTATCCCTAGTGGAAAGGAGTATTCTTTATCTGAGGGGGTCGCTATGAAACTACACAAAAGAATATTATGTTATTACCTGAAGCAAAGACATGATTGCAGTATAACGTTCTTCATAACAGATAGCAAAATAACTGCCATTTCAAGACTCTGCTCTGGGGGACTGAGGAGCTTCAGAGTGGGAATATGAAAATGAACAGGAATACACAAGTGCCACAACCACAAATTCCCATGCTTCTTAGATGAAATGCTATTAGATTGTGAAAGGGCTTTGGAAAGTATTAACAGCATACCAATACAAAGCATTTTATTGTAAATAGTCGTCCAGGAAATGAATGCGCAGCAGAACTGCCTAAATAGATTCCTAAGAGGGAATGACATGGGAAAAAATGGAACTTTGTAAAATGTTTCCAGTAGCAAAAATACTTAGGCAGCAACAGACAATTTTCTAAGATGATGGATTTAAGAATAATAAATCAGTGAGTGTCAGTACAAAACACTGCTTGAGAAATCTGAGCATACTCCTAATTAAAAATATTTTGAAGACTTATTTCAACAGTAATAATAAAATTCTAGGACCAAACTGGTTTGTGTAACCCTCCTGGTGTACCAAGATTAGGAATCTGAACCTTGGGCTCCAGCAGATGCCCCAGCTGTCCTTAGGGTTTGATATGTACAATTCCAGTTAACTGACATAGGTCTCATCATCTTATGCTAGGTGTTACTCACTTGGTAAAATGACAGTAAGGGTTGGAAGCTATAGTTCTTTCCTTTAAAGACCAGTTAATCTTCTGAATGAAGTAAAACACAGGTAAACGTCATAGAGACGACGTATAGCCACTGAGAAGGATGGGCTTAATCAAAGATGAGAGGGCAGACTAGAGAAACAAATAGTTCCAAGAGGTCATCTCAAGTCACAAGATGGATAGTTAGCTTCACTATTCTCAACCTGTAACTTGTAATCCTATGAAAAAAGGGGATACTGTGTTATTCCCCAGCAATCATGTGAGAGTAGGGGAAAGAGGTTGCTATGTCCTAGTGAAGATGGCCTCAGAACTTGGATCCACACTTCTACTCACATTCTATTAGCCATGAGAATAGTGACAAGGGCACAAACAACCACAGGATGTGAACAATGAAGTTTCTAGTTAGACACTTATGGAGAAGGAGTAAATGACTTCTAAAAGGAAAGAAGTACTAGGTACTAGGGTACTAGGACTCAAAGATGATCTCACCTGTGGCATGCTATCTTAGTTCATTGCATGTTCAGAGGCATTGTGTGAAATACAACTGTACATAAGAAAATCACCTGCATTCCCAACATGTGGCAGACGGACACACACACACGCTCAGGCAGAGAGAGTGGTAGGAAGGGAGTCAGGCAGATGGAAAGGGAGAGAGAGATTCCCCCTATAAAATAGGGTGACAAGGAGTAAGTATAAGACCAATGTTGAGGAAATTTAAAGAATGGAGGGACTGATTCCTTCTGAGTAAAATTTAGGCTAAGTTATTAGAGGAGGTAAGAACTGAAATGGGTCCTGAATAATGAGTAGAAGTAGCAAAGACTGAAAACTAGAATTAAAGAATAGCACAGCAAGCAGGAAAAGAGAAACCCTGGGTTTAATCTAGAGTGGGTAATTTACATTTCAGTCAGGATACTTCCGTATCTGTGGCCCTCTGAGAAATCCAGTATCTGTGTATAAATGAATGCTAATACTATTACTCTCCGCAGATCCATCCTTTCTCACATCCTTAAAGATAAAAATCATATCACTAGTTAGACCTGTTTTGGGAGTATGATTTAAAGTTTTGCTGTGTGAATACATTGGTATATAAAATCAGCAATTGGCATATATGTTACTTTATTAATTCATTGTGTTTGGAACAAGCAAAGGACTCTCTCTTAGCTATTCTGAAGTATATGCTATGTCTGCATGTTAACCACAGTCACCATATTAGAGGTACAGAAGATCACTGGAGCTTATTCCTCCATCTTATTACCTTGAATCTATTGACTGCCCTGTCCTTTCTTTCCTTTCTCATACTTCCCTGGTAACACTGTTCTACTTTCTACTTCTATGAGATACATTTTATAAGATTCTCATATGTGAAAGAAATGATGCAGTTTTTGTCTCTTTATGTCTGGTTTTTAATCACTTAACACAATGTCTTCTAGGTTTGGCATTTTTTTAAATCTCATGATTTCATTTGCATGGCTGAATAGGATTCTATCATATATATGACACATTTTTCCTGTGTCTATTCATCTATTGTTAGGCAAAATCTATTGTTTAGGTAAAATCTAATTCCTGGCTACTGAGAATAATCCTGCAGTAAACATGATAATGAACATGTTTCTTTGTGTGATTTTCTTCCCTTTGAATATATAATCAGTGCTGGGACTAATGGGTAATTGAATAGTTCTAGTTTTAATTTTTGAGGATCCTTCATAATGTTTACCCCCAATGAGCTGTATTAAGTACAATACGACTTTATGTAATGGTTTGCTTTTTTCTGCATCTTCAATACTTGGTTTCTTTGGTCTTTTTTATAATCTCCATTCTAATTGGAGTGAGGGAGTAACTCATAGAAATTTAACTTGCAAAACCTTGAAGATTTCTGATGTTGAGTAGTTTTGCATTTACCTATGGCATTTTGCATGCCTTCCTTTGGTTTCTAATAAGAGCTCTACCCATTTTCAATCGAATTCTTTTAAGTTGCATTAGGTTCCATATGAATTTTATATATGAACTTCTTATCAGTTATATAGTATATAAATATATCCTCCCATTTGTAGACTTTTTCCTCTATTACTATATCATTTTCTGTAAAACGTCCTTTGCTTTGATATCATCTCATTTGCATATGTATACATATTTCTCTGTACAAAGAAGTCAGTACAAAGAAATGCATACACATCTTTGCTTCAGCTGCCTGTGCTTTTGTGATCTCGTCTAAAGAATCCTTGTCCAGGCCAATATCATGATTCATTTTTCCCTATGTTTTCTTCAAAGTCTGTCATCATTTGGTATCTTACATTTAAGATTAAATCCACTTGTGCTTTGAATGTGTAATAGGAAGGGTTTCAGCTGTGAGAATCCTGACTTGCAGTTATCTTCCTTTGCTTTCTGAAGGCTGCATGTGATCATGTGACCCAAGTTTGTGCAAAAGATACAGAAGTAAAATATTGCATGGAGCAACCAGGTCATATTCTTTAAACATTAGGAGTTCTTAACTCCTTCACCTTGCTGCCCAAAATTTGTGTGATGGTTTGACCTCTTATGGTCTTTTGGAGTCAGAAGAATACAAACTAAGCAGGCAGCTTTGCTATGATTCTGTAAAATCCAAACATGGGAAACACTGGAATGTCTTCCTCATTCAGATTATTGACTGAATGTAGGTTCTTGCTATGGGAAGACTGAGATGACCCCTTCCTTATAAGCTCTCAGCTGAGACCCATGCATGACTTTTAGAGATTGCCCATGTTATTTGACTCATGCCACTTTTCCTCCATCTTTAAATAGAAATGGTGAATCAGTCTTTCTCATGCTTCCATTTTCTCACTATCTTCTATCATCATTGTAACAATAACCCCTGCCTTTCTCTTGCACCATTGGGTCCACTCTAATGATCTAAGATAACTCCTCTTTCTTAAGGTCTATAACCTCAATTCCATTTCTGAAAGTTCCTTTATGTAGCAGTGTTCAGGAATGAAGATGGGGGCATTTGTGGGGAGCCAATATCTTATCCATCAAGGTCAAAGATTGTGAGATTTCCTCAGCATCCTCATCCTCTTGTAATTTCAAGGTTTTATTTCACTTGTCCTTATTTATAGATACAAAATACAAAGCAGGTTTCTCTTGATTCTCATATATCTCCCAGATGTAAGAATTATGATCTGTTATGATTTTAAGACTAACACAAAGTGTAGGCTGAGTTTCCATCTACACATAGTAGGCATAATGCACCAAGTTTAAAATGCCACACAGAGAATGTTTCAGGGCCAGCCAGCTTTCAGGCCAAAATTGATGTGTACCAGGGTGGTTTTCTCTGGCACATATAGAATGGCATCCAAGCTTAAGACCGGGATCCCTAGCTCTTCACAAAGGAGAGCCCAGGTCTCTGAAAACTTACTTGGGTTGTGGAGTGAAGTATAAAGTACAAGTTCCCCATTTATTCTTCCTGGATAGATCTGAGGATAAGATTGGGGAACTGATATGTTATATTCCAGATCATTCTCTCTTTAAACTTCAGAAAAAAACAAGGAGAGGAAAGAAAAGGAAAGGAATGAGATAAGAATTGTCCCTCACTGAAAAGGAGGCAAGGTACCACCCAAATTATCTGAGTGAAGGTGGGAAAGACCACCTAATGGGTATCCCTCTCTTTGAGGGATCAACTTGAAGATCGACTCTGTCTTAATCTTTGTTCTTTCTTCCTGTGCCCTAGGGAAGAAAGCCATTCCAGGTAAGTTTCAGATAGACAAGTACCTTGTCTGTCCTGCTTCCTTTATTCCTAGTGGTCACAGTACTACTTTTTCACTGAGTATACCACAGATAAACATTTGGACAAATATATGAGAAAATGGAATAATTAGTTGAAATAAACCCAAGCACTCCTCTCCCCCACCTCTTTTTCTTTCTCCTTCCCTTCCCCTCTCTCTGTCCATGAGAGTTAAAACTTGTGCCTTGAAATTGGTTGTGGATATTCAGATTTCAGTCTTTTTATTAATGCTGACTATGTGTCCGTTGGGACCTGACTTGAGTCTGCTTGCTGTCTGTAATCTGAGTAACTGCTTGAGTTTCATTGAAATAATGAGTAGAAGGTGCTTAGCAAAGTCCACAGCAATGCTCAGATTAGTCCATTCTTTATGATATCTCTCTATTCCTGCCAAAATAGCCATCAAATTTAATGCCTATCACCTACCTCTGCTTGTTTTAGTGGGCCTCTATCATCTATCTATCTGTCTGTCTGTCTCTCTGTCTGTCTGTCTATCTATCTATCTCACATATAGGTCTAAGCACATGCAAGGTCACAGATAGCTTAGGGGTCAGAGTCAATGTTAGTGCTTTCCTTTCAATGAGGCTACCTCTATGGCCCTTGTCAAGAGTGAACTCTTCATTTTAGAATGTTTGAATGATGATTAAGTCTGTTTTGTATTTCTCGGATATCAGTGCCCCACATAGGACTTGTAAAAGCAAACTTCACATATTTTGGAGGGAGGAGAGTGAGGAAAATTAACTATGTTCCGTGGCAGCTACTTGGGGATTTATTATCTTGATACCTCCAACTGCTCTGGTGCCTTACCTGCAGTGGGAGCTCAGAAAATGTTAGCTGGATGGGGATAAAGGAGACAGAAGATCAGAGAGATGATCAAGAGCCCTCTCCACCTGAACTGGTTCTCCTTTCAGCATCCTATTGAACAGTGTTATTGAGTAGAGAGGCAGGGAGTTGACAGCCACTCTCTGGACTCTCTCCCAGGACCTTTTTAAAACAGGGAAGTTAATTATGGAACCAGATTAACAGTTTCTTTTTTGATACAGTCAAAGTAAAACCAGCAGGATGCAATTTAGCTCGTCCCCACTTTCCAAATAGCAGCAAATTTTCATACAAAACAAAGAGACACTTGAATTGCAAATTACTTAGAGAATCGGCTACCAACCCCAAACGGAAGAATATTTCTGCTACTTCCAAAGCCAGGCTGTCGCCTTTTCAGGTTTAGCTGTTTGGAGGGACCTTCACAAAGGCCTGCCTGCACACTCTGCTGCTTCTCAGCTTGCCCCTGGGAAAGAGGAGCAATTCCTTAAGGGTTATCAAGTCATCTCTGATACTCATCCTCTGCTTATGAAAGGAGGGTCATGAGGTGCATGTCATTCAAGGGCATCAAGAGAAAGTGCTCACAAGGCACGACAACGACCCAGTGACTAAAATAAATGGTGAGACAAGTATGTGCTCTTGGAGGTAGTTGAAGAATGGGAGAAGTCACATATCCTATCATTGTTATCAGTGATTTGAAAAAAACACTGTCAAATTGTTAAAAATGTCCTGGGAAGACTGTATTTTAGACTATTTATGGACACACTCCCTTAAGTTGTTGTAATTAATCAATGAAAGAACAATAGGACACAATAACTGGATATAACCAATGGGTCAGCAGCTTATAACTTGAGTTCTAGCACCACTTCCTTATCTGATAGACATGGAACTGAAGTCAAGAGAAGGGGGAGATGATTTAGAAAAGATTACAGAGTGACCAAGTCTTCTGATGTCTCATGCATTGCCTGGTAGATGGTACCACACAGCTTTCATCTGCTTTCTGTCCCCTGAAGGAAATAGCAAAATTTCATTTTCACAAATGTACTGATAAATCCTAAGCAAATAAATAATGTGTGCATTTTGAGGGGGGCTAGAAAATGGGTCAAAGATATGGAAAAATAAAAGAAAGCCACACAGGGCTATTTATAGAGGGACTGGAGGCTGAGGTGGGAACATGACTATACCCAAGCCACTTTCAGATGGAGTCACTGTGAGGCAAAGTGGACTTCAGTTGAGTTAGTCCCAAGTAAATGGAAACAAACAAACAAACAAAAACCCAACAAAACCTTGGGACAGAGGTTGAATGTCAATGTGCTTACAGACAGCCCAGCAGGTGTTAGAAGTGGGCAAAGAAAACCACATGGAGGATAAGGCAAAAGAATCAACCTTACCCTGCTTACAGATGACTGACACCACTCACACTCACCCTGGGTCATTGTGTGGGAAAGAAGACTGTTTAATGGCCCTTTTGCTCTTTTTTATATGAAATCTAAATTCCTCTAGTATAAAACTGTTGAATGTTTAAAGATAGATCAATTTCTAAAACCAAATGAAGTCCATCAAGATTCAGAGTTGAGGCTGTGGACAGTTTCTTTGTGATCCTTATGTCGTGACTCACATTGAATAAATTGGAAAGGTCAGATTGCTGTTTGAGGTTAGTCTAATCACAAGTCAGAAAAGAGGCCTGGTACAGAGATGACCAGGTCAGAAGGACAAGATGAAGGAAATGAAGACAGGTTATAGGCTTAGGTCAGCAGTCTCCTGGGGATAGACAACTAGAGTCAACAAAACCCAAACTACCCCTGGCCAGATGCTTCCAGGGGAAGATATACTTGCATCTAAAGCCCATGCTCTGTGTGTGGGGAGGTGAGTGTGGGTGTGGGTGCACACTCGTGCATGAGTGCACTCAGGCATATGTGTGTGACTGTGTATTTGTGAGCATGTGTGCATGCATGTGTGTGTGTGTGTGTATACACATCTATGTGTGTGCATATGTGTATATATGCATGCATGTGTGTGCATCTGTATATTCATGTGTGCAGTCTTTACCTTGTTAGAATGTTGTAGATAGCTCTCTCAATAATGCTTTGCAAGACCACTCCATTTCCTCCAAATCAGAAGTTTTTTTACTGCTTTTAGTAGAAATAGAATTGCATTACTTCCTTCTTCCTTTTCCTACTTCCTATCCCTCTGAGCAATCCTTCCTCGAACCCCTCTCATGGCCCCTGCTCTCAAGTTGATAGCCTCCTCTCTTTGACCATTATTTTGCATATATATGTATATGTACAGCATGCATAAATATTTATACATAGATTCTACTGACTCTATGTTCTTGTATATCTGTATATGGTTTCATGGTTGAATACTTTGCATTGTACAACCAATAATTATGCTCATGCTTGGGAAAGGCTAATTTCCCTCCTCCCAGTAGTCATTAGTTACCTGTAATTCTTTGTCTATAGGTAAGACCCCATGAACTTTCCCCCCTTACATGTTAGTATGCCTATTGATACTGTCAGTGTTCTGGTCTTTTTGTGCAGTCATTTCTTTTTAAATTTAATTTGATTAGCATTTTTTCATTTATTTTAATACTGACCACAGTTTTTCCTTTCTCCTCCAGTTCCCTCCCCCTGACTTCCATCCAGCCCCCTCCCCATCCACTCCTCCTCCATCTCTATTCAGAAAGAGGTAGGCTGCCCAAAATCATTCTGAGTAAGGTAACCCAGATCCAGAAAGGCAAACATAGTATGCACTCACCTGTAAGTAGATATTAGGAATAAAGTACAGAATAACCAACCTATAATTCACAGCCCTAGAGAGGCTAGATAGCAAAGAGGGCCGAAAGAGGGATGCATAGATTTCCCTGGGAAGGGGAAATATGCAGCCATTTCTAAGAGAGACTCTTTCACAGCAAACCTCCTGATGTTCTGGCTCTTACAATCTTTCCATCTCCTCTTTCAAGTTGTTCTCTGAGGCAAAGATACAGGAGTTGTGATGTAGATGTATCCATTGTGGTTGAACTCCATGCACTTTGCTGATCTTTGCATTGTCTCATGTTTCTATTATGGTCTCCATTTACTGTAAAGAAAGGCTCCCTTGATGAGGGGTAGTGTCTACAATTATCTGTGGATATAAGGGTAAGATTTAGAATGAAGTAAGGAATTGTGTTAGCCTAGGAAAATTGTGGTAGTAGAATCTTTTGTAAGACCCATGACCCCACTAGCCCTGGGAAATTGGCCTAGGTTTCCTGTACCAGGTATGCTTTCCCTCTGTTAATAATAAAGCAGAAATGTTTAAGATTAATAAAGACACTGATCAGTGTGTCAGCTGTCTTTGTTTTATTGTAATCAGTGAATGAGTATAAAGGACAAAACCAAGTTGATTAAACAAAACAAAAGCCAACAAATTCAAACTAGCCTGGCTTAGCAAGAAAGGGGGTATGTATTGCTTACTCATAAAGGTGTCCATCATTCAATCATGGCTGGATCCAGAGGCCATATCAGAAGTAGGTACCTTTTACTCAAAACTGCAGTATACACAGATACAGGAAGGCATGCAGACAGACAGACAGACAGACAGACAGACAGACAGACAGACACACACACACACACACACACACACACACACACACACACACACACACGTGCACGCACACGAACGCGCGCGCACACACACAAACACAGATAGCTGCCAGTAATGTATCTTCTCCACATCTAGCACCATAGAGACCTTCTCTTTCCTTCCACATTTTCAACACAAGTTTGTCTTACTTTCATTAACTTGAATCAAATCTCATCCTCTTCCTGAACCAGTCTATGTGGCAAAATTAAAATGCACCAAGTGGTTGGACCAAGATGTGTTCCATGAAGTGAAGAGGCATTTAGATTGGCATCCAAGGGAACATGGAACATCATTTGTATTCGGCATGTTAGCAGATAAAACAGTAGACCTGATTCCCTGGTCAGAGCGAACTGTCACCATTTAAACAGCTTCCTGGGAAAATGTCCAGCTCCCTTGTGAAGTTGATTTGGGGCTGGAGTCATCCAGCTGGAATGGAAAGGGCAAAATACTTAATGACTGCCTGATGCCAAAATGAGATTGTACATTTTATATTTATTCCCCCTTCTGTGTCTTTCAGCCTCACAGTGGCAGGAAGATCATGAGTGACTGGAGAAACTTGTTCTAGTGAAAGCAAAAGTGTGAATAGTAAGTAGTTTTTCTTCTTATTGCTTGATCATACAATGTGGACTCCCCTGGTGCCCAGAGGAGCATCACTAAACTGCAATTGTTTCCTTCGGTGCACTTGAGCAAGTATCAGCTAACTTCATAAGTCAATCAGATGCTGAGTATATGGCTCTAGTTTCTCTACAATGTTTACATATGCTTAAACATGAGCATGCAAACACACACTGGACAATTTAAGAACTAGCAGGGTATATATCATTGAGATGTATTCTTGTCTGTAAATTAAAGAATATACAGGCTCAACATGGCTTAAGTGCTATTTTTAAATTATTGACTTGTATAGCAGGAAGTCTAACAAAGAGCAAGTCCGTGGAGTGGAGACAACTAACAATGTCACCCAGATCTGATTCTGACAACTTCAGATGGACATTTCTTCCATGCCTCTCTTTTTGTGTACTTTTCTAGAAAGGTCTCAGCAGATGTCTACACATGTTCTTTTGCCTGGATATGTCACATGTTCTTCTGACAGAACATGTAGAAACACCACTATGTCTTAGACCAGTCATTAGTGTTCCTAGGTCTAGAGATGGTAACTGTGAAATACCAGGCTCTTCTGGAGAAAAGTAAACAAAGTAAATATCTTTCTAGAAAGAAGACAAGAGGGTGAATGTTCATTTTCCAGGCCATTGGCAATGTCTGTGGGACAATAAGTCTGTGAAAATGGGATTAAAATATCCATTCCCAAGATCTCCACCTTGGTTAACCTCCTGTCAAATCACAGGGGAAGTTAAGAAATGAACAGAAATACTTTGACTCTGCATATAAAACCCAAGTTTATAAGCAGACTGTTGCTTCAATTTACATAATTATAAACTCCCCCTCAAAGAGTAAATATTGCTGCCAACTTAAAAAAAAAAACAACTACAAAGCAGCATTAAACATGCGTTCTAATTTGACTTTCTAATTTGTCTGGAATCTTCACAAAGACGTGCATAGCTCCAGAGATACTGGATGCTTAATAAAACATTCCACCTGTCGAAAAAGAAGTCACAGGAAAAGAAAGCTAAATATCAGGTTGGGGGAAGATCAGGCATTAACTAAAGAATTTCAGTTGGTGCCTACCTGTAGGAGTTGATTCTATTAATGTGAGTGTCAAATTTACTCTTCTGTGTACTAAAGCATCAATCATAGGTAATTGCTTTGTGTAGCCAAAGAAAACAGCATTTCCTTAATATGTTTCTATTTAGTTTTAGATATTAGATGTGTGCTGGACATGGGCAAAGTGGTTGGATTCATGTACAAAGACTTCCAAATCACTTTTACTGATCCATCCTAAACATCCATGACAATCCCTGAACTGGTCCTTGAATGCCCCAACTATAGCATAAATGATACCTGGGCAAGATGAAATGTTCACTTGTTACCATATTTCTTTGACTTAAGTTTACCAGCTAGTGACAGTGATAACCAGGACATGGGACATAGATCTTTATAAACATAAAAGTGCTCCTGAAGTTTCATTACAGAATATATATATATATATATATATATGCATATATATGTATAGTATTTATACATAATGGTGTATGTGTACTTACTTTAGTAACTATCTTTTAAGTTTAACTGGACATCATAGATGTTTTCCTCTTACTTGTGTGTTTCATGTGTACATATCATTTTTACTGTGAATTAGCATTACATATGGGGTATTAATGGCAATCTATTTATTCAATCCCTTGTTTAAAGATATTTGTTATTTGAAGTTACATTTTAATGACATCAAAACATTCTCACACATGCAAAGCTTTCCCCACACATACAGTCATCCCTTTTGTGTTGTCTCTTGATCTGTGAGTGGTTCCCTGACTGTGTCAAGGGAAGAGTAATCAAGAGCTAGATTCGTGACACTGTCCTTAGGCTACCAGAACAGAGCTCTTCTAGATATGCTTGTCAGGCCAGGGGCTCCTGTCTCAGAGAAAGGAATGATAAGGTGAAAAGATGAAGAAAAAGGAGACAAACTATGCCAAGGAGATGGCTGTTATGGCAAGCAAGCAGCATGGTAGTTCATGTGTTTATTTAAATGGTATCAGTTCTTGGTCTAGACTACAAACTGGCTGCAAGCCAGAGCATGCTGTGTGCTACTTGTTACTCACTCCTATGCAGCAAGTGCCTACTATATTTCCATTAACATGTGCATGCATCTGGGAAATAAAAGATGAATCAATTATGGAGAGTAAACTTTGTGAGAAATTAAGGAAATGTTAGTCAAAAGATAAATTCCATTGAGGTATGAAGAATAAGTTCAAGAGCTTCATTGTATAACGTGGTGATATCAGCCTGCCACCCAGGACTTTTGCCTGTTAGTCTTCCCCATGACTTCTTAAGCCGAATACTACTGTTACGAGTGAAGAAGCTAGCACGGGTGTGGGGTCTCTTAGTCAGGGGAGCATGATTGAGACAGGCAGCACTGGTGTTTAGACAAAGGTCTGCCTGACTTTAAAACAGATTTATCATTAGTTTCCAAAACCACT
The DNA here is from genome assembly GCF_003668045.3 of Cricetulus griseus. Taxonomy (NCBI): domain Eukaryota; kingdom Metazoa; phylum Chordata; class Mammalia; order Rodentia; family Cricetidae; genus Cricetulus; species Cricetulus griseus. The sequence goes on from NC_048600.1 coordinate 57,798,242, forward strand.
TAGAGTAGGCTTCAAGTGTTAACTTCACAAAAGGACTACACATGCATGAGGAAATAGATATGCTAATATATTGGCTCTATTGAGCTATGCTACAGTGTATATACATTTGAGAAAAATCTATTACTCATTATATGTATATTTACATATTATGCACACACATACGCACACATGCTGCTTGCAAATGTTTATTTAAAAGATAAACTTTGTTGGGAGTGATTCTGAGGCTCTATCTGGACTTACCAGGAAGGCAGCTTTGATTGGTAATAGCCACTATATATATTTATGGGATATACATATATAATACATATATTCCATATATTAATTGTGTGTTCTCAAGATTGAACTCAAGTCATTGGACTTTACCCACTAGGCAATCCTGCTGGCTTCCTGTCATATAAAACTTCATACTGAGGTACATGCTATATTAGTTAGCCATTACTATTTAGCAAAGTACTCAACATGCAGTTAATTTAAAGGATAATGTATATAATTTCACAGGTGAGATTCGATTGACAATCCCTGGCCAGCTTTTCTAGATTTCATGAATCAGGCAATAAGCACAGTATGAGCCAATGACATGACTTTCAACACATGCCCATAGTTATCATATTACTGGTGACAATGAGGTCCTGGGGTCCTGATGCACTGTGGGTCTCAGTTCCTCTCTGGCTACAGTCTAAGTACTGCCCTATCAAAATAAGATGCAAGAATTGTGACCCAGAATGTCAACAATAGGGAGATGAGTCTTTTGTGACATCCTGTCCCTTTTTCCTAATGGATTCATTAGACATCACTATGTCCATTCTACAGGCAAGGATGACACAATGGTATGATTTCTAGTAGGCAGGCATCACGGGGAGCTTTTGATAAGCTGCCTAGCACCCACGTTTGTCTCCACCATTCTCTCTTAAGGCAATGGTTCTCAACCTTCCTAATGCTTCAATCCTTTAATACAATTCCTCATGTAGTGATAACCCAAAACCATAAAATTATTTTGTTGCTACTTAATAAATATAATTTTGACACTGTTAAATCATAATGTAATATTTAATATGCCACCCAAGGGTTGTGACCCACAGGTTGAGAACCACGGTCTTAATGTAAATATTATTACTATCAGTGAAGAAGCAGACACAGAAGAGAAAAAAAAAAAACTTGCTCATCTTATTCAACATGTCACAACTAAGACTGGCAGTTCTGGGATTTAGACAAGGACCCCTATGACTTTAAACCAGATCCTGTTGCTACTTGCCTTTGCCTCTCTGAAGATCACTCTATAGAATAATTTTTAACTATTTGGGCCGAGTGTGTAACAAATTAGCAGAGCCTTTTCAGAATTCATCCTTACCGGGTGTGAGCAGCTCTCTAAGGTACGTCTTGACCTGCCTCTGAACAAGAGGAATGTGACTCCCTGGAGGACAGTGAAGAAAGCTAGATGGAGAAAGCTGCTTCCACCCAGTGGCTTGCACCTAGGAGGGGAAACAGACTACCCTACCAGCCTCCTCCTTGCCCTGTAATGAATGCCAAAAGGAATATGATATGAGGTGTAACAGCTCTTGCCTCTTAGCTTTGGAAGGAATAGCCCTTCTCACATATTTGTACCAGTGAGCTTCACTCTGGAAGAAATAAACAAGCAAACAATTTCTCCCAGTTCTAGAGGCTGAAGTCCAAGATCAGAGTGCCAATATGATTCGGCTCTGGTGAGGGACTGTCATAATTTGCCAGTGTGTGGCAGTCAATTTCTCCTTGTTTACAAGCAGAAAGAGTAAGAGAATTACCTAAAGTTCCCTTCATCCCACTGCACAGTTTTGCTTCTGTTTTCACGCCATCTGTATATGCATAATTTTAAAGTTGAACCCACAAATTTTAGAAACCATCTGATTTTGTCATCATGGACTAACTTAATTTACTAAACATTATGATCTCCAGTTCCATCCATTATCCAAGAAAGAGAACTTTAGCCTCCTTTATTGCAGAAAAAAAATCTCATTGTGTATTACTAAAGCATGCTTTTATATGCTGCCTCTGATTAAAAAATGCATAACTGTTCAGGTGCTAACTCCAAGAGAGACTTTCTACTTTCTAGCAAACTGTTCATTGTTGCTTTAAAATAATTTCTATATATAGATTAAGTAGGATATTCAAATGTATGGTAAAAATGTATTTAATACATAATCAGTGTTTAATAAAACTAAGCTTTCCAGTGGTCTCAAAGCTCTCCACTCTCCTTCCCTAAAGCAGTGGAGAACTGATACAAAATCCGTAAGGTTAGGATAGCTTTAATAGATAAACATCAGCCAACAGCAAGGCAGAGCATGCTAAAAGCAACAAGGCAAGAGAGGCAAGAGAGAGACAGCCATATGCCTTGTCTGTCCCTTTAAACCCTCTCCTGCGTCACCCTGACATCACCTTGACCACAGACTGAAGGTCGGGCACACCTGTAGTCACTTCTTAGGAGGTGTGGTTATGGTGTCTCCCAACAGTTACGTGTATGTGTGCTAACCTTCAGTGAACTCTTACACCCATATGAATGCACATGCAGATGTCCTGCCTTCTCAAACCTAGTCATCTTACCCACTCTCTGTACCCTGCAGATGTCCTGCCTTCTCAAACCTAGTCATCTTACCCACTCTCTGTACCATGCATTTTATTCACTTTGTGTTTCTCAGGTGTGAAGTGAGATGGCGTACAGTGCTTAGCTCATTTTTTAAAATTTAGGTGTAACTTTAATTTTTGATAACTTCATACATGAGCACTGCATCTATATCACTCTGTGCCTCCTCACATCCAATTCCTCCTCAGTTTCCCCTCCCAAATCCATGACCTATTCCTTATTATCGTTATATATACATATGTCTCTCTGCTGTGTGTTTATAATATGTACTGTGTACACATAAATATAAGGCATATATATGTAGGTGTATGTGTTTGTACATACAAACTATAGAGTCCATTTAGCATTGCTCATATGTACAAGCATCCAGGGATGACCACTTGTACAACCATTGTGGGAGTTTATCCCTGAAGGAAACTGATTTTCCTTCTCTCTATAGATATTGACTATCCAGTTTGGGGTAGGACTTTGTGGAATTCCACCCATCCACACTGGAATGTCAACTGGTGGTATTTTACTAATCTTATCCAGAAAATTATACTGCTGCAATTTCATGGGTACATTTCAAGGGAATACTATCTAGTTCTTCTACCTCCCGCCTCCCAGAACTGCCAGTCTTAGTTGTGACATGTTGAATAAGCTGAACAAGTTTTTTTTTTTTTTTCTTTAGTAGAGTGACATATAGGTTGCATCCAGTTTCTGGCTCTTACAAATAATGCTAATATGAACATAGTTGAATAGATGTCCTTGGGTATATGCCTAAGAGTGGAATTGCTAGATCTTGAGGTAGATCGATTCCCATTTTCCTCAGAAACTACCATACTGATTTCCAAAGTGACTGTACAAGCTTGCATTCCCACCAACTATAGAGGAGTGTTCTTCTTTATCTAATCCTCTCCAGCATAAGCTGTCACCAGTGTTTTTGATGTTAGCCATTCTGATAGGTGTAAGATGTTATCTCAGAGTTGTTCTGATTTGCATTTCCCTGACAGCTAAGGATGTTGAACAATTCCTTAAGTGCCTTTCTGCCATTTGAAATTCCTCTGCTGAGAATTCTCCATTTTTTAAATTGGATTCTTTGGTGTTTGGTGACTAGTTTCTTGAGTTCTTTATATATTTTGGAAATAGCCCTCTGTAAGATGTGGGGTTGGTGAAGATCTTTTCCCATTCTGTAGGCTGCCTTTTTATCTTGTTGACTGTGTCCTTTGCCTTACAGAAGCTTCTCAGTTTCATGAGGTCCCATTTACTAATTGTCAATTTCAGTGTTTGTGCTACTGGAGTTATGTTCAGGAAGTGGTCTCCTGTACCACTACATCCAAGGGTACCTCCCACTTTCTTTTCTAAGAGTTTCAGTGTGACTGTAGTTATGTTGAGGCCTTTGATTCATTTGGACTTAAGTTTTGTGAATGGTGATAGATATGGATCTATCTGCAATCTTCCACATGTCAGCATCCAGTTATGCGTGAACCATTTGTTGAAGATGCTTTCTTTTTTCCATTGTATAATTTTAGCTTATTTGTCAAAAATCAGGTGTTCATAGTGTAAGACCCCCCCCACCCCGGAAGCTCAGGCCTCCAGAATCTTTTCCCAGGACTTCGGCCACTCCAATCACCATGAGGAGGCGGAAATTTGATGCAAACAGCAAGAGGCTTTAGTGAAAGGTGGACATTTGTACAAACAGGCTCTCCCAGCATGCAGGCTAGAGAGCAGCCCCGTTCCCCAGGGCACAGGTATTTTTTAAAGGCGAAAACCATAAGCTTAGGGAGGGGCCTCGACTCTCTATCCATTGAACCCATGAGTCATGGGTTCCTAGGAGGCCCTTTGTCTTGAGGGGAGGCCTGAGAATCAGATGGCCTCCTGACCCCACCAGTTGTAAAACCTGCAGACCTCAGGATGAGCTAACTAATGGTAGCTATCTCTTTGTTTCACAGGGACCCTTAATTGTTAATTATTGACCATTGGCCAGTGGGACAATCTGTTTCCTTCATGAGCCCCTCAGGGAGGGTGGCCATCTGGGAATTCTTGGTACCTAGTTATCTTATGGCCTTGTAAGGGAATAATTGCTGGTGGCTGGTAAATTCCAGGCACTAAGTCATAGTAGTAGCCTTGGTCAGTTTCTTGGCTATATTTCTTTGCTAATTTTTAAGTTTTTCAATTGGTATGTGGGTTAATATCAGGGTCTTCAATTAGATTCCATTGGTCCACCTGTCTGTTTTTGTGCCAATACCGATACTCATTACTATAGCTCTATAGTAAAGCTTGAAGTCAGGGATGGTGATGACTCCAGAAGTTCCTTTATTGTACAGGGTTGTTTTGGCTATCCTGAATTTCTTGTTTTTCTATATAAAGTTGAGTATTGTTCTTTCAAGGTCTGTGAAGATTTGTGCAGAAATTTTGATGGGGATTGCATTGAATTTGTAGATTGCTAATGGTAAGATTGCCATTTTTACTATGTTGATCCTACCTATCCAAGAACATGGGAAATCTTTTCATTTTCTGGTTTCTTCTTTAATTTTTCTTTAAAGTTCTTGTCATACAGACCTCTTACTTGTTTGTTTAGAGCTACCACAAGGTATTTCATGTTGTTTGTATCTATTGTGAAGGGTGATATTCCACTGATTTCTTTCTCAGCCCATTTATCATTTGTATATAGGAGGGCTACTGATTTTTTTTTTGAGTTAATCTTGTATTCTGCCACTTTGCTGAAGGTGTTTATCACCTGTAGGAGTTCCCTGGTAGAATTTTTCAGGTCACTTATGTAAACTATCATATCACCTGCAAATAGTGAAAATTTGACTTCTTCCTTTTCAATTTGTAACACCTTGATCGCCTTTTGTTGTCTTATTGCTCCAGCTAGAACTTCAAGAACAATATTGAAGAGATATGGAGAGAGTGGACAGCCTTGTCTTGTTTCTGATTGTAGAGGAATCACTTTGAATTTCTCTCCATTTAGTTTGATGTTAGCTGTTGCCTGGCTGTATATTGCCTTCATTGTATTCAGTTATGTTCCTTTTATCCCTGATCTCTCTTAAGACCTTTATTGTGAATGGGTGTTGGATTTTGTCAAAGGCTTTTCAGCATCTAATGGGATGATCATGCTTGTTGGTTGTTTGGTTTTTTCAGTTTGTTATATGGTGGATTACATTGACAGATTTTCATATGTTTAACCATCCTTACGTCTCTGGGATGAAGCCTACTTGGTCATGGTGGATGATATTTCTGGTGTGTTCTTGGATTTGGTTTGCTGGTATTTTATTGATTATTTTTGCATCAATGTTTATGAGGGAGATTGGTCTGTAATTCTCCTTCTTAGTTGCATCTTTGTGTGGTTTAGGTACCATGTAATTGTAGCCTCATGAAAAGAGTTTGGCATTGATCTTTTTGCTTCTATTATGTGGAACAATTTAAGGAGTTGGTATTAGCTCTTCTTTGAATTTCTGGTAGAATTCTGCACTGAAACCATCTGGCCCTGGGCTGTTTTTGGTTGGGAGACTTTTGATGACTGCTCCTATTTCCTTAAGGGTTATTGGTCTATTTAAATTGCTTATCTGTTCTTGATTGTCCATTTCCTTTAAATTTTCAAGTTTTATGGAGTACAGGTTTTTAATGTATGACCTGAAGATTCTCTGGATTTCCTCCGTGTTCATTGTTGTTTCCTCTTTTTCACTATGATTTTGTTAATTTGGATATTCTTTTCTATGCCTTTTGGTTAGTTTGAACAAAGGTTTGTCTATCTTGTTGATTTTCTTGAAGAACAAACTCTTTGTTTCATTGATTCTTTGTATTGTTTTCTTTGTTTCTACTTTATTAATTTCAGCCCTAAATTTGATTATTCCTGGCATCTACTCCTTCTGGGTGAGTTTTCTTCTTTTTGTTCTAGAGCTTTCAGGGGTGATGTTAAGTCACTAGTGTGGCTATTCTCCAGTTTCTTTACGTAGGCACTTAGTGCTATGAACAGTCTTTAAATTCTTTATTTCTTCCTGGACCCAGGGGTGATGCAATTGAGCATTGTTCAATCTCCATGAGTTTGCAGGCTTTCTACAGTTGTGTTGTTGGATTCTAGCATTAAACTATGATTATCTGATAACATATAGGGGGTTATTCCATTTTTTTTTTGTATCTGTTGAGGCCTCCTTTGTTTCCAAGTATGTGATCGATTTTAGAGAAGGTTCCATGGGGTGCTGAGAAGAAGGTATTTTTTTGTATGTGTTTGGATGATATGTTCTATAGATGTCTGTTATACCCAACTGAGTCTATTTCTCTGTGAAGTTTCTGTCTGGTCATCCTGTCCACTGGTGAAAGTGGGTGTTGAAGTCTCCCGCTATAAGTGTGTGGGGTTTTATGTGTGATTTCAATTTTAATAATGTTTCTTTTACAAATGTGAATGCTTTGTATTTGGAGCAGAGATCTTCTGAATTGAGACTCATCATGATGGATTTTTCCTGTGATGAATATGAAATGACTTTCTTCATCTCTTTTTGATTAATTTTAGTTTGAAGTCTAATTTGTTAGATATTAGGATAACTACACCAGCATATTTCTTAGGTCCATTTGATTGGAAAATCTTTTCCCAAACCTTTACTCTGAGGTAATGTTTGTCTTTGAAGTTGAGATGTTTTTCTTATATACAGCAGAAGGATGGATAGTGTCTTCATATCCATTCTGGTATTCTGTGTGTTTTTATGGGCAAATTGAGACCATTGATATTAAGAGATATGAATGACCATTGATTGTTGATTCCTGTTATTTTTGGATTTGGTGGTGGTGGTGGTGGTGGTGGTGGTATAGTGTGTGTGTGTGTGTGTGTGTGTGTGTGTGTGTGTGTGTGTGTATTTCCTTTTGGAGGGGGTCTTGGTAATGTGGGATTATCTATTACCTATGTGGGGTTTTTTAGTATAGCTAACTTCCTTGGGTTGAAGTTTTCCTTCCAGTACTTTATAGGGCTGCTTTTGTTTAAATCTGTTTTTGTCATGGGACATCTTGTTTTCTGCTTCTATAGTGATTGAAAGCTTTGTTTGGTATAGTTGTCTGGACTGCCATTGTGGTCTCTGTGTGTCTGTAGAACATCTATGTCTCCTGGACCTTCTGGCTTTCAGAGTTTCCATTAAGAAGTCAAATGTAATTCTGACATCTGAAGGTTTCTTCTAAGATTTTGCCAAATACGTCTTATGTGCCTTTGAGCTGGACTTCTTCACCTTCTTCTATACCTATTATTCTTAGGTTTGGTCTTTTCATGGTGTCCCAGATTTTCTGGTTATTTTGTGATAAGGTTTTGTTGTGTTTAACATTTTCTTTAGTCGATGAATCTATTTCCTCTATTGTATGTACAACATCTGAGATTCTCTCTTCTATCTCTTGTATTGTTGGTTATGCTTGCATCTATAGTTCCTGATCATTTACCCAGATTTTCCATTTCCAGAATTCCCTCAGTTTGTGTTTCCTTTATTGCCTTAATTTCAGTTTTCAAGTCTTAAATTGTTTCCTTCCCCTGTTTAATTGTTTTTTTCTTGGCTTTCCTTGCTTTCTTTAAGAGATTTGTTTATTTCTTGCATTTTTGGTTCGCCTTTTCCTCCATTTCTTTAGGGGACTTTCTCATTTCCTCTTTAAGGGCCTCTAACATCTTCATAAATTTATTTTAAGGTCATTTTCTTCTGCCTCATCTGTGTTGGATGTTCAGGTCTTGCTAGTATTAGAAGCCCTAGTCTCTGGTAGTGTCATATTATTCTTTACATTGTTGGATGTATTCTTATACTGTCATCTATCCATCTCTTCCTCCAGTGGATGTAGGTGGGGGCTGTGATTCAGAGGATCTCTTTCTCCACTTGCTGTAGGTAGGGCCTGTGGCTTAAATGGTTGATCTTCCTCTCCTAGTGGAGGCAGGGCCAAGGCTCCAATGGTAGCAGATGCAGTGCTGGATGGTTTGGTATGTGAGGAGGGTCTCTGGGCTTTCTCTCCTGGTGGGGGTGGGGTTAAGGCTCCAATGGTAGCAGATGTGATGCTTGATGGTTTGGGACTGCTCCGGTATCTCTGGGGTTTTGGTAGGTGGGATGGAGGTGCACAGGTCCAGGTTAAGAGTCTCCAACTGGAGGGAGGGTCAAGAAGGCCTGGCACTCAGCCTGGTGGGGGCAGGGCCAAGGCTCCAATGGTGGCAGATGCAGTGCTGGATGGCTGGCCCCAAGTCTCTGGGTTTTCAGTGGGTCAACTTATAGTTCTTATTACTATATAATAATGTATTATATGAAAGAATAAGAAATATATATTCAGTCCCCAAATGCTGAATATTTAGGTTGATTCTGATCTATTTGTTCTTATAATCATGGTGTAATAAATATATTCATTATGTAATTGTTTTGCAATTATTTTACTTTTTCTATACCAATAAATTTCTTCCGACATAATATTTTCTTCCTTCTCCAGTGTGATTTATGGATTCTCCTTGCTCTAGTACTTGGTATCTTAGCTAAACAAGGCTATTGAGAGAGAAATGTTGTGAAAATTTCCTTGAATACTAGAGGAATTAAGGACTTATCTTCCATTTTTTGATTTCCCAATATAAGTGTGGAAAACATGGATAAGAGATCTACCATAGGCTAGATACCAGGCTTTATCACAAACACCACATGTCCTCCAGCAGTAGCAATGTGGTAGCACTTAACTTGTGTAGGTCACTTCTAAAATATAGACACTGTCACCAGAAAATGGGGGCCAGATGACAGCCAGCTACAAATCGTAGGTGCCTACCTCAGAGTTCAAGGACATGCATCATCACCATTACTTACCTGGTACTAGACATCCTCCCAAGTCTCTTCTGCATTGGGACTAGAGGAACCCCCATGGTTCCATGCATTTCTAATCTTCCCTAGCTTGTGACTTGTCTCAATGTGTTAGAGCATGAAGCCTGGCTCAGGCACCTGCTCTGTTTTATTTGATCATCATGTAAGATCTCTCAGAGCTCACTGGACATGGAAACATGCCTCCCTGGTGCCTCCTGAGATCTGCCTCTGAGGACAACAATTAACATCTGCCTAAATGAAATGACTTCTAAAGGTACACAGCACTCTGTTCAAGAAGACAAACATACATGCTGAAACCTCAGCCTCTGAATTCTCACTGAGCAGGTCTTTTTCCATAGTGGACATATTCTTTTTTTTTAATTCTTTATTAGTTCAAATTAGGAACAAGCTTGTTTCACATGTCAATCCCTTCTCCCTCTCCCTCCCCTCACCCCCATCCCAACTCCCTACCCCCAGCCTACCCCCCACCCCATCCACTCTCCACTCCCCAGGCAGGGTAGGGCCCTCAATGGGGGCTCCACAAAGTCATAGTGGACATATTCTTGTAAGCATGAAACTAACTAGGTTGCTTGGAGCTTTCTCTTGTTTCAAGTGTCACCAGAAAACAATCCATACAAGGAAACCAACAATAACAGCCTTTGCTTAGAAAGCCTAGAGCATGGTGACTAATGACTGGTGATGCAGATCAATTGATTAGGTTCTTGCCTAGAATGCATGAAGTCTGACATTTCATCTTTAGACCTGCATAAACCACATCTGTAATCCCCATCACTAGAAAGGTGGAAGCAAGAGGACCAGAAGTTTAAAGTTCTCCTCAACTTAAGGAGTTCAAGGTCAGCCTTACTATATGAGACACAGTCTCAAAAAAGTATGAGACCAATGCACCTTGGTTAATGCACATCCCCATGATCAATATTACCTTGGGCACCTCTTGATCTCTCTGAATGTCAACTACAAAACAGAACTGTTGTGAGAATCAAATGATGTAGTACAAAGAAAGGGTTTAACCAGTGCCTGGCACATAGTGATTTCACAGTACCAGTTACCATGTCTTAAACTTGCCCCTACAATATTATGCCTTGCAATTTCATAAAAGTGAAAACTCACCATCAGAGAAGACAACTTGTCCAAAACCAGAAATAACAACACTGAGATTTGAACTTAGGGCTCTCTGTCTTAATTAATTCATCAAATACTGATCAGGTGTCTGCTATGTTCTAAGCACTGGGGATAATGAAACAAGTGAGCAAAGCATGGTCCCAACCCTCAAAGAGTTCATAGCTTCATGAAAAGCCATGAGACTCCTTGATATATCTACCACCCATTGCCTTTGCAAAGCTTCTTAGATTCCCTACTTTAAATACCTTGGATTCTCTGGACAGTGATTATAAAAGCTTTGACTTACTGAGTGATCCTAGGAGACCTTACTTTTCCCAGAATCTCCGGGAGACAGCTACAATTGCTATTTCCATTTGACAGATTATAATTCTTGTAGAGGGCAGAATGACCTGTTAGACTTAACAAATGATGTTGAAATTTTAAATGTGGGAGAATTGTGGCATTGTCCATTATATTGTTTAAGTGAATCAAGGTGATTGGAAACTAGAATTACCTTTAAAACAAAATTGAAGGTACTATTGCAGCCCATCTTATCACATGTAAGGTATGTCCCATGTTCTGTGCCCCTTTGTTATAATAGTTGCTCTTAGAGGTCAAAATATATTGGAAGAGATATAAAGCTATGATAATAAAGACATAAATCATTATCAAATTTCAATAAGACCACAGTACTTAGCATGGACTAAGTTTGCCCTCCTAAGTACTGCTTAGATATACTTTTGAAAATCCCTGTCTGGGGCTGCTAGATCCGCCAGTGCTGTGCTGCCTCCCTTGAACTTTTGTTCATAGAGTCTCTCTTGTCTGGGTGTACACAGGCATAGCCTGGAAGAGGGGGGGGCTGCAGGCCATGTTCACAGGAGGTGAACAAATCAGTTCTGTGCCCTTGACTCAAGACTCATCTGAATCTCTACAGAAGCCTGGTGGGCCAGGGAGCTAAGCTATTGATGCAGGCAATAAGTGGAATGCCACCAGCATGATTTTCTCCCAGTTGCTGGCATTATTCATGGCTCACAGCTACAACCAGGGATGGAGTGACTGTGCAACTTAAAGACTCTGTCAAGTTGACTGGAAGTCAAAACAAGGCAGGGAAGACAGGATCCCTGCAGAAAGCAACCAGGCTTTGACCTTTACACACAAAGACATGCACAGCTGGAGGCTGAGTTTAGACCTGTGTGGTTTACCAAACAGAACACCCAAACACACACACACACACACACACACACACACACACACACACACAGAGAGAGAGAGAGAGAGAGAGAGAGAGAGAGGGGGGGGGAGACTAAAGATTTATAATCTGATTTCAAACTGAAAGTGAGAACCCTAAAACAATCCTTCATGGATGAATTCCCTACCTGCTGGCCAGAGACACAGTCACCTCCTGGAAAACAAAGAATGACTCAGAACTCTCCTAAGGAGTTATGTCTTGCCAAAGGATATCATGATTTGTAAATAGCTTACAGATAATGAGTCTCATTTGAGACTCACAGCATCATGGGAGGAACGACTTTTTAACTCATATTATGTTTGCATAATTTTTGAATAACCTGGCAAGGTTGCGATCTGTCCATAGTCACATGGCAATGTGATGGAAGGAAGAGAACCAGCCTGCATCTCCCTGTGCCTGATTCCCAGTTAAGACTGTTTCTGTTCTTCCAGAAATGCAATAAGAATGCTTGGAGGATACAGGCACAGCTAGCCCATGTAAGAAGCATTTAGTCCTCATTAACTGCCATTACTTTGCCAAGACCTCCAGTCATTCTTCCTTCAGGGCAGAACTGAAGACCAGTATTGTTTACTTTGTATGTAAACCTCCTGGGGTTATACTGGAGAAGTTGCTAATGAACTACAGCAGAAGAAGGCAGCAGGTTCAATTAATCCCATAAGAAGGTCTTTTTTGTGACTCCCTCCCTACAGAGGAAAACACTAAATGGGGAATGTGGGTATGAATAGAAAAAAGAGAAAAGGTATCTGTGCTCGTGCCCCCCAAAGCCTACAATAGCAAAGAGCCCAACTGTCTTCTGAGCAACCATGCTGGATTTTTGTGAAGGAACTTTGTTGTTGCTAATGGAAACCCATGTTTAAATTACTGTAAGTATTCTGTTACTGTGTTCAAAGGAGTTGACAGGTAGGCATCTTGTGACCACTGACGAGAGCAGAAGTTGTTCTCTGAGGGTGTCTCATGCAGAATATGACACTATCTTGCTGAAAAAATAAACAAGAGCAGGTGGTCAACACTCAAAGAGAATTGGAGTCAAGGTATAGGTCTGCCACTTTCTAACTGTGACACTGGAGATAACTATTCCACATCTATACTTCTTCAACTATACGACAGAGCTGCTGCTGCTGCTGCTGCTGCTGCTGATGCTGCTGCTGCTGCTGCTGCTGCTGCTGCTGCTGCTGCTGTACCTAACAATGAACATGTCGAGTGTGCTGTGGAACAAACGAATGTCCTCTTTCGTCATCATGACTCCAGAAAGCATCTCATTCAGAATCCAGCTGAGATATACATGGCTGGGTCCCAGTCTTGCTACCTTCGCGACCTGATTTCATGGTCTCAGTGTCATCGGTTGCCTTGGTAAACAGTTTCTAGAATATCTGTGTAAAGCCCATGCTTCCTATAGCCAAGACTACATTTCTTTTTCTAAGTCTGAATCTTGGGAATAAGTGTCCGTGTTTTTCAGAGCTCCTTGGGTGATTGTTCATCAGTCAGACTTTTAAAGAAGATTTTGTCATTTGTGATATCATGTGTGGAACTGAAGGCCATTTTGATAGGTAAAATAATCCTAGCATGAAAAAAACAATAATTGCAAATGCACTTGTTTATTTCTGGAAGCTGCAATAATTGAACTCACGAGAAGCAAACAGTGTAATGGTTGTTTCAGAGGCTGTGGTATAAAGGAGAACTGGGACAGGATGGTGGAGGAAGACAAAGCCTTAGTTAGATAGGAAGAATGAGCCTTTCTGTGTTTGAGAGATACTGTGTATCAATATAAATGTAGTAAGTAAGATTTCAAAAGCACTGAGAGTAAATTTTAAATGTTCTTACAATATAAAATTGTAAGTATTTGAGATGATTGATATGGTAATTAGTCAGATCTAATTATTCCACATGGCGTACATAAATCATATCATCACGTTGTACCCTGTTAATGTAATTTGTCAGTTTACAAATAAAATAGTAAAACTCACAAAAGAGAAGAACAGATTTTTCTGAATGCCAGGGATATTCTGAGCATTGAGGTAGCATGCCTCAGTAGACTTGGATGGTCAGTACTGTTGCTTAATCTGTATTTTATTCTATGTAGCTCTTTGCTGATAGAGATGAGGAAATGTGACTGCCTTGAGGGTGGAGATGGGGTACAGATGAAGACATAAAAACATATACCAAAACCAGATGGAAAAATCCCACCTTTAATAAAAGGAAAACTTTTGGTTTTACTAAGTACTATAACTATTGATAATTACTTTTCCTTAAAGCAACACAATGTCTTTTGGCTTCAATCCTCTTCCATGTTTTATTTTTCTCATTTGTAAAGTGGTTCACAATGTGCCCACTCCATAAGGCTATGAGGACTAAATGAGTCAATGCGTAGAAAGCACTTAGCAGAATGAACGAACCATAATTGTTCAATGGATGTTAGATTATTACGATAATTGCTGTTGGACTGTGGATTTGGTCTTTATAGGCAGTAAAATTTACTCATCTGAGAGTAAAAAATACAGCGAATGATTCAGTTGAATGCATTATGTGTAATAAAATATTGCATTTATATAATTAGGGCTAACATTTATGACTTTAGATACTGTATTAGTTTTCTATTACTATCATACAAATTGCAGAACTTCACAGCTGAAAACACCACCCATTGATCAAGTCACATTTTCTGCAGAGCAGAAGTCCAGGCAAGACATGGCTGGGTTCCTCATTCAAGTCTAAGAGGCTGCAATTGTGTCCTGGTCCTTTTCATAGGGTTTTGGGAAAGTCCACTTCCCAACCACCCAGACTGTCAGCCAGGTCACTTCCTTGGAAAACTAACACTGTAGTTCACGTTTCCTGCTAATTGTCAGACCTGGAATGTCCCGCGCTATCGTCTTGCCGGCAAGAACACAGGACATTCGGATCCTTCTGCAGTAAAGCTTTAATGCATTTTGAGAGGAAAGAGCATAAGCTTACAAAAGCGGAGACCCCGAGCCAAGAATCCCGTCCCCTAATAAAGGCTGGCAACCACTGCCTGGGACGTGTCACCCTATGATTGGCTGTAGCTCATTGGACCATATGATGCCACAAGGCAGAGATCAAGGAATGGAAAGTTACCCAGCGCCTGCGCGCATTAACTTTACATTCGGTGCCTGCCGGATGCAGGCGCCATCTTGTAATGGAGAATGCAGGGACGGCTCCCTACACTGGAACCCTCTTGTCTCCTGTCTGTCATCAGCCTTCTCTGTCATGTGACTCCATCCATCCACCCATTCCTGCATTCCTTAAAGTGGAAAACATCTCTTGTGCTTCAAATCTCTCTTTCTAGCAGGAACCATTTGAGACTAGTCAGTCTCATCCTGGTTCATCTATTTTAAGGCCACCTGTGTCAAAATTTTAAGTGATACGTCAATGTCCTTCCCAGCCATTATCTACAAGAATACTTAGTGAATAGTAAGAGTTTTGTATAACATAGGAGCCAGGAATCCTAGGAGTCATGTTGGCAGTCTTCCTGCCACAGATTCATTTCCTCATTCTCTCTTGCTTGGATCATAACAAGAAGGGACTGATAGGCATTAAGAAACTGTGCAGAGTTATGGCTAATAATACTGTGCCATATGCTAGAATTTCCTAAGACTGACTTTATAACATTCACACATAAGATGATGGGTATCATCACATGATAGACAACTTCATATGCTTGGCTACTACAGGCACCTCACATCATGTTCCACACTTAACTACATACACCAAAAATAAACATTGTGTATCTTGATAGGACATTAAAATGAAAATGGCCAAGTTATGTGCAGCTTGCAAAATAATAATGTGTGGGGTGTTTTGTTTTGTTCTGTTTTTAGAAGAGCATCTCACAAAATTACCCAGGCAGGTCTTGCACTCATTCTATAGCCCAACTAGGGCCTGAGTGTATGATCCTCCTGCCCTATCAGTTAGCTAGGATTATAGGTGACTCATTTACCTTGACTTTCCAAGTAGCTAGGATTATTGGTTTACACCTGTTTTATAATTAGACTCCATAGATGGGAGACTCAAGACTCTTAGTCAACCAGGTGGTATTAAATAGTATCTAGTAGAATCCCAAATGTACCTGGACACTGACTGTGTAAGTCACTTAGCCTTTTTAATGCCAACTTGGTCACCTGGAAAGGGAAGAGGTGCATGTTGCCTACCCACACTGATCTGAGAGTACAATATGTTTTATAAAGTTGACACTGTTGCTGAACATTTGTTATTGCATGCAACTGTGCAGTGTTAAGACACTGTATGTCCTTCTGAAGACATCACAACACAGTTGAAGGAATGGTGCTTCAGAACCGAGGCTAGGGCCACATTTAAACCCCATTTAGAATTGCCATAGCCTTAGAAAGTGGGAGCAGAAGGAATAAATGACAGCATAAACATGAACCCTATTATGTGGTATGATGGGGGAAGTCCTTCTGTGTATATGTTTCTCTTATTGGTTAATGAATGAAACATTGATAGGCTGATTGGCCAGGCAGGAAGTGATGTAGCTGGGCAGAATCAGAATATAAGCAGGGACAAACAGGAATTTGCTCTCTTCTCTTCTCTTTGCAGACACTCTTAGCAGTCAACATGTAGGATGCCAGAGGTGTAACAGGTCCCGACCTTTCTCTGGTAAGATAAGGCCACAAAGAAATACATATATTTTTAGTTATGAATTAAGAATAAGAAGCCCAAGTCACCAGCCAACAACTTTATAACTAATACAGCATCTATGTGTTTCTTTGGGGCAGAGAAGGGCAAGTTTATAAAACATATTGTACTCTCAGATCAGTGTGGGTAGGCAACATGCACCTCTTCCCTTTCCAGGTGACCAAGTTGGCATTAAAAAGGTTAAGTGACTTACACAGTCAGTGCCCAGATGGATTTGGGATTCTACTAGATACTATTTAATACCACAGGACGTTAAACAACTTTAACTCTGGGCCTGAAACATTCACGTTACAACGGTAGTCATCCAGTATTTAGTGGGTATATGAGTACTGGTTCTTTCTAAATCTTTAGACACTTAACTAACACCTGTATGATTGTTTTCCAAACTGAAAATCATATATTCTACAGTTTGTCCATTACTGTGATTTTTTTAATGTATGTATATGATGTGTATGTGGGGGCTTGACATAATGTGCACATGAAGATGGGAGGGTAACCTCTGAGGTTGGTCCTCCCCTTCTACCATGTTTGAGGTGGGTGTCCTTGTTGTTGACTGCTGCATACATCAGGTTAGCTGGCCCATGAGTTTCAGGGGAATTCTCCCATCTCTGTCTCCCTTCTCACCATAGAAGCATGTGGACTACAAATATACAATTCCATGTCTGATTTTACATGGTCTCTGGAGATTCCAACTCAGGTCTTCACACTTAATAGCAAGCACTTTACCCACTCATTATAGTTTAAATCAATCTTTTGTTTCCTTATCCGAGAAATTACAGTTTTGATATGCCACTTGCATTTTCTATAAAACCATGCTAAAATAAATGCTTAGCCATTAAAATAAAAATATATGATGAAAGTTTCCATGTGGCCGCATGTTGGGGACTGCTATAGTGAAGAAGCAAAAAGATACCATTTAAATACATGAATGTCCCTTGGAGTCCCTGATGAAATTAATCAGGAGCTATCTGTATTTAAGATAATTTTTTTTGAGATATGCCTCCAAATAGAATTCACATACTTTTTAAATTAAGCCTAAGAAATGGGGCTGGAAGAAATGCTTAGTGGAAATACCATGAGAACATGCCAGTATCACCATCAGACATAGATAATTCTAACTCCCTAGTCTGTGCTTTTATAACACAGGTAAAAGGAAAAGTTATAAGGAGACATGTGACAAGGTGGGAGTGAAAAAGCCAAGATAAAGACAGAAAAGCAGAGAAAGAGTAATACAATGGGGGCCAGGAAACAATGCAGAGAGGTAAGAGGTTTTGCATACATGTTTACTTCCCTACATTCCTCAGCTCCTGTGGCCTTCATTTTATGTATATGAGTACATATGTGTATAAGCATGTGTGTGCATGTCATAGCCAAAGGTCAGCCTCTACCATTGTCCCTCAAGCCCTGTCCACCTTGCTTACAAAGGACGCTCAGTAGCCTCAGTGCTCACCCGGTTGGCTAGACTGCCTAGTCAGTAAGCCCCAGGCATCTTCCTGGCTCTGCTCTCCAGGCCTGGAACTACTAGTGCACACCACATCGGTCTCTTTTTGTGGCTGCTGGGTGTTGAGCTCAGTTCTTCCCGTTTCCACAGCAAGTACTTTACATAAAGAGCTAAGCCCACCGCCCTCCTCTAGGCTTCAAATTGCAGTTACTCCCAAATCTCTCCGCCTTGCCTGTTACTTAGGTGATTGACAGCTCTCCAGCTGTTCTTTTCTGTTCGGCCTTTAGAATTCCACCTCGAATCCGGGTGACACGGATGCGCCCTGGGTCAAAATTATGAACAGTGCAGCTTGTTCCTAATCAGCACCGTCCAACTCCAGCGGCTGAGCCATCAAGCTGGGAGCCTTAACTCTGAGACCCTGCCCTGGAACTAAAACACAGAAGCACTAATTGCATTGTGGCAGCCAGGTGAAAATGGCCTTGAACAAGAGAATGAAAATGGTTTCCTTTGACTTCCTGCTCCATGCTAAGTGGTTCTCAGGAGGTGAATTTCATGCAGCCATTTGCTCCTCTGACTAAAATTACATTTTCTATCTTTGCTATTTCCTATCTCAAGAAGCACAGCAGCACTGTCTGCTCAGTACCAAGGGAAGATCGCTTTCATTCTATATTTTAATTAGGCCCTGACATCTGGTGTGGCCCATGAGCACTTATTTGCACACCTGCAGGCTATTGGCTGTAAAGGAGCCCAGCCTGTGTGGAGATTATGTGCGCAGATGGAGTCTATGGTCGTTTAATTTAATAGAGCAATTGTGTGGGCCTTGTCAAATGTTCCGCAATGGTGAGATGTGGGCCCCTCTCAACTCCAGGTACACTGGGGTGTTCCTTATGTAATGCATATTTCACCTCTCCTGCCAGACTTCATAGAAAATATAGCCAGTTAGACAGAAGCTTAGCAACCAAGCAATCTTGGTAACCTTTCACAGGAGCAAGGAGAATGATGGGACTCTGAGAAGGAGCAGAATTTCTAAAGACAATGAGATTTGTCAAGTGTCTAAATGATCACCTACCCTCCTATGTCAAGCAAATGTGCAGGGTGAGCTCAAACCTCCTTTAATGAGGACCGAGAGCAAAGCTAATATCACAGGGGGTGGAAAGAGTGCACTGTGCTTTTCCATATATGGATTGCCATGCAAGGCTGAGGCCTCAGTTGATGGTGCTTCACTCATACATCTTCTGTGTATAGCTTACTGTTCCATAAACATCTATGAGAAGAGTAACCAGACCCAAAGATCTACTGACTTCCCAAGTACATCCATTTGGATGTTCTAAAAGCTTTGGACCCACCACAGATGACTTGCTAGAAAATAACACTCATCGGTATATTCACTGGCTGTGACACTCAAGTGCTCATGGTTAGCTTATTGTGTTTCCTAATTATCTTCTGCCTACACAGTGCATCCTGGCTAGCTTATCTTTACCCCAGGAGATAGGGCACTTGTAACAGAGTAAGAAAAGATATAAAGGAAAAGAATGCATGACATGGTATGTCGGGATCTGGCTTGTATGAGCCCCATGCTACAGAGGCTATGTATTCTGGATTGATGTACTTAGGGGCTGTGAACGGAGCCATTCGTACAGTCCCAGGTCTGATTCTGAGTGGGGGTATGTGGACTTGGGGAAGCTAACTACCCAAAGGCACTAAGGATGAGACAGGAAACACCAGAAATCATCTCAGGAGGGCTTCCAGCAGATACCGAAAAGCCACGGTTAATTGAAGAATCCACTTAAATAGTTCTCCAAGGACAGAGGTGGTACCAGAAGGTATCTATTATCATGTATAGAGCTGATATCAAGTGATTTTTTTTTAATTCAAGAGTCACCTAAACAGTCTCTAGGCTTGTAGACAGAGTTCTCAGCACAGGTGCAGCCCATTCAGGATCTGCTGAATTGGTGTGGCTCCAGGCTTGGGGGGCTTGCCCTGTGTTGATTGGTCAACTGGTTGTTATAGCCCATAGGCCCTTCCAGGATGGTTGCTATGCTCTGCACGTCATGCTGTGCACTTGTCTGTAAAGCACACCCAGAGCCATAAAGCATAGGGCCACCAGCTAACTTCTGATTGTTTCCTTGCCATGAGGCAGGCATCTGACCTCTTAGTGACCAAGGCAAGGTCATGGCAAGCACGTGTTCAGTTGTTATGGCTGCTGAAATGGGGAGCTAGTCCCTTCACAACTTCTAGAGATAATCACAATTAAAAGAACCGATAAGTATAAAGTACTTACCAAATTTCATACATGTGATAAAATGCTTTGCTAGTCACAAGGATGGCAGTGGGAACAAAGAGAATACAGATGGCAGCAATGACAGCCGTGCCCAAGCTCAAAAGCAGAATATTGACTGGAAAAGAGGAAAGAGATGGCTGTGCTTGAAAGGAGGAGTAGAGGTTCAGAGGGTGTGGCATTAACATCTGGTGAGGCGGGAAAATTAGTTCAGAAAATTATAGAGACAAAGATGCCCTGAGGTGGAAACATGTAAGACCAGAATGGGAAAGTGGCTTCCCAAGAAGGCAAGGGAGCTGAGCTTCAAACGGCTGTGCCCTCCCTATGAGAAACACAGGCATTTAAAGAAGGAAATGGTGAAGTTAACAAATTTACCAAACATCTACTCAGAGTAGAAAAGCAACTTTCTGTTGTGATTACCTTATCCATCAAGATGGGATTGCATCTGCATCACAAGAATCCAGCATTCTGGTTTTTGTTGTTGTTGTTTTCATTTTTTTTTAAAGGAAATCAACAATCAAACAGCAACCTGTTTCTTTGGGGTTTGTGAAAGTACACTCTCTCTACTCCTGTATATGAAGTGAAGTGTTCTGATTTGGTTTTGGTTTTTTCTTTCAACTGAAATAACAGTTACAATTCATTTCATGGCCACAGACTTTTAATTCCAAGTCAATAGCTTTGGGGTCTAGCATGCTTCAGTTCAAATACTAAAATTCACATTAGATGTGAACTCAGGTATGGTGCTTTAGACTTCTGAAACACAGCCTCTTCCTTTGTCCAAAAGGTATAGAAATGCCCTTCATTTCCTTTATAAAAAAAAATTGTAAGCACCAAGCACAGTGAATAACAACACATGGGAAGTACTCGGCCAGAGACAGCTCACTTCATTACACTATCCAAAGCAGGCCTTCTTCAGACTGCTCAAGTGCTTGAGGGAGAATGAAAACAGCATATTGCCCTGGTGATCCTGAGAGCCTGGAACTTCACCAAGACTGGAAAGCCCTCTGGAGACTGATCAAGGGCAGATGTGAAACTCCAGGTCATGTCACCAAGATCTAGGTGAATGTGTTTTTATAAAATATGGCCACTGTCACCTTCAGGGTAAGCCACAGACCCATGAGTAAAAGGCTTTTATTCAGAAAGCCAAATTTAGTGCATGCACAGGCTACTGTAATGTAAGATAGTGTCCTTCCTAAAGTTCAGTGAGAATAAAATCATCATATGTTTGTTTTGCTTTTATGCTTTTTAGAGTGGCCTTCATTGGAAAAGGGTGTTACCATTCTAGCTGCCGAATGTCTTGGCCATACAATGCCAAACTACAGTGGCCTTGGTCTACAAAGCAGAAACTTCCAATGTCTTTGGGCAGGACATGAGACACAGTCATGTCACCTTTTATCCATGGGTTTTATTTACCCATGCTTTTAAGCATAGACAGGAAGCATATATAGGAAGCACCTGCCCAGGTAGGTATTGCTTATTTCAAATATACCTTTGTCAATACTGAGGCTGCTCTTAAAGGCATCTGTGATGAGCCAGTTATCATAGGGAGTTGTTGCTTCCTGGCCTAAGAGTGACAGCATATTCAGTTGTGTAATTTACCTAGAATACGGAGACTTGTTCACTCTCTTGATATTCAGAAGTTGGGATACCTACTCAATGGATGTACAATGTTCCTTTGGATCAACAGACACATTAACTACCCTTGCAGAGCCTATTGTTATGTCTACAAAAAATGATCTCTGATAGTTTCTGTGCTAGGTTGCTTCCTGGTACTGAGAAAAAGTACCTAAGATACTCAGCCTTAGTGGGGGGTAGGTTGATTTGGGTTCGTGGCTTCAGAGAATTTAGTCCATGTTCATTGGGTCCTGATGATTTTGATCCTGTGGTGAAACTGTATTGTGAAAGTATGTGATAAAAAAGGCTTCTCAACTCATAACAGCCAGGAAACAAAGAAAAGGAAAAGAGAAGGGACTGGAGTCTCAATACCTGCTTCAAAGGCATACCTTCAGTGACCAACTTTCTTCTACCAGGTCTTATGGCCTAAATGTTGCCCCACCTCACAATAATGCCATAGGCTTGTAATCAAGGCTTGAATATATAGTCCTATAGGCAGCCATCAAGGTCACAAATATAGAAATTGGAAAGTCCAGAATTACAAAGACCTTGGATATAAGCTCAGGCCTTGCTGAGTTCAATAAAGCATTGGGAAAATAGTACTCATAAAAATAAACTATATATTCAGTGAAACAAATAATTACAAATCCTTCATGATGGACACAACTGTTTTCTGGATTTGAGAGCAGAATTAGTTATTGTGCTTATTTGTGCTCTCTCTTCATGTGACACTGTAGAGGGACTAAAGTGTTACTCAGATTGTGAAGTGTCAGCCCAGGAGTGGTTCTGAAGAAATAACAATGCAGTTGGATCTACCATACTGATGCCCAGCAAAGCCAGTCTTATCATGCAGGGTATGGAATAGTTAATGTTGGCTGTGCCTAGAAGTCTATTCAAAGCCAGATAATAAGGCAAATTCAGAGAAAATAATTAGGGCTTAAAAGGACCCCAGAAGGCATGCCCAAGCTTTTTTTAGAGATTCTACAATTGTATTTTTTATGATTCAAAAGGAATTCTAATGATTGTATAATAATTTATTATGGATTGAGCTGCTGCTTTGATGGCTGTAGTAGACTTGAAAGTTTGGTACCCCAAGGGTACTAAATCCAGCTTAAAATCCTTAGGGATTCCCCAAGAAAATCATGCACAATAGCTAACAGGAAAAATAGGTGGACATGGTTACATTATGAGAATATCATAAATCTCTGATAAAATCACATTAATTAGACTAAATCACAAGATTTGCTGAAACCTAAATTATCGCTATTACTTGTATGCTCACACATGCCATGAATGTGTCTCCCTTCCTCCATGCATGTGGGTGTCTGTCTGTCTGCTTGCATGTCTGCCTGTCATCTTGTAAATCTTGACCCCAGGATTTTAAGATATACTAGAAGAAAAAAAGGAATGGTTCAGCCCCAAGAGGACCCAAATCCACTCACCTACTTAGGACCACTAAATCTGAAAAGAGGCCAGTAGTTTCCCCTACTGGCCATCAACCATGCCTATCATGAATGGTCTTACTATAAAAAAGTACAAGAAAGACATGAATGGATGTTTCTTTTAAAGTACAATGGCCCTGTCCTCTGGTGACTTCTGTATCAGTGTCTTGATCAAGTAAACAATCTCTCTTCCTTTGTAGAGGAATAAAGACAATCGATAAGTAAAAGAATGCATGTGTTCCTGCATCTAGAGTAGCAACTGTATCTACTAAGCTGGAAGCATATACTAAGTATTGTTGAAAGGATTGTATGCGTATTTTCCCTTTTAAGTATCACAGAAACCTATGCAGTGTTAGTATCATTGTGCTAGGGTTACAGACAAGAAAGTTGAGATTAGCCAAGCATGGTGGTTCATACCTTTAATCCCATCACTTGGGGAGGCAGAGGCAGGTAGATCTCTGAGTTCAAGGTCAGTCTGGTCTACAGAGTGTGTCTTGAAAAACAAATGTAAACAAATAAAAGAAATCTGAGGCTTAGAAAGGCCAGGCATCACTTAAAGCACCAAGACATGTCATGTTTAAAGGCTGACTGTGATGGAGAGCCACCTGCTGTTGATTGACAATAGAAAATTCACTTCACCACCAGTCCAACCCTAAGCAAATGATATTGTCACTGATAATTCTTACCATGATTTAGTTCTTTGTATTATTGGAAATGTTGTCATTTTATAACCCACTATACTTGCTGTGGAATAATCCTATTGTACATTATAAAGATTTGTTACTCGAATTGGTTTAATAAACTGTTGATTGGCCAGTAGCCAGGCAGGAAGTATAGGTGGGGAAACCAAACTAAGAATGCTGGAAAAGAGAAAGGTGGAGTCAAGAGTTGCCAGCCAGATGCAGAGAGAGCAGGAAATGAACATCATATGCTAATAAAAATACTACCACATGGCAGAGTGTAAATAAGGAATATGAGTTATTTTAAAATGTAAGAGCTAGTTAATAATAAGCCTGAGCTATTTGGCTGAGCATATTCAGCCTCTGAGTTTGTTATTTGGAACCAGGTGGTCTGGGCAGGAAAAGTCCATTTACATACATTGATTACTTAGTTTTCCTAGTGGTTTCTTTGTTGTGTTGTGCTTTGTTTGTTTTTTGGTTGTCTTTAGTGGTGATTTTTGTCTCAGTGAGCATTTAGCAATGTCTAGAGACATTTTGAGCCACTTTACTTGGAACTCTTGTGCTGATATATAGAGAAAGAAGGCAAGGCATACTGCTAAATATCCTGCACTATCCAGGAGAGCCCCACCACAAGAATTACACAGATTAAGATATTCACAGTGCTGAGACCAAGAAATTCTGTTCTGTAGCCACACAAAGCAGATTGAATTACAATCTACCCTATCTACCCTATCCCTGCCTCACTGATGGATGTCTTCCTTTATCCACCTGTTTTAATAGTGCCCTTTTCTTAGATAAAAAAAAGGTTCAGAGGCTAAAGAACAGTGTTTTCAACCTGTGGGTTGTGACTCCCTTTGGGGGGGAATCAAATAACTCTTTCACAGGGGCCACATATTAGATATTCTGCATATCAGATATTTACATTATTATTCATTACAGTAGCAAAATTACAGTTATGAGGTAGCAACAGGAATAATTTTATGATTGGGGGTCACCACATAATGAGGAACAGAATTAGGAAGGTTGAGAACTACTGTTTAAGAATTTCTAAGGTCCAACCTAGTTACCCACAAAAACCAAATAGAACTCCCAATACCCAGTTCTCATATTGGCTATCTTCCAGCTCTGTCCTGATACTCAGTTTATCTAGGAGAAGGATGACGGGTAGAGCATCTCTACTCTCACCAAGTTTATACCCCCTAGGGAACACTAGCCATGTTACCTATACATGCAGGGACCATCAGCTCTATTGTTTTCTGAATGGATCATGCCTTCTTTTAAAGCCAATATAAACATTTCCAGAATCAAGATCTCAAAGCAAAGCTTGAGTGCTTTCATGTCAAATAGGAATCTGTGTCAGACATAGTGATACCAGCCTTTATTCTCAGCACATGGGAGGCAGAGCCAGGTAAGTCTTCATGAGTTCAAAGCCAGCCTGGGCTACATAGCTAGTTCCAAGTCCAGGGTAGCTTATCCCCTTCCCCCAAAATTGGTGTGTCAGTAAAGAAGAATACATTATCCAAAAAGGGACCCCAGGTGATTGGTTCTTGGAAAAACACAAGACGATTCTATAGGAAATTGCTAATCCTTACAACAAATGACAACAGAGCACTAGCTGGTGATACACAGATTGACCTTGAATCTCTTCCCATGCTATAAAAAACTAAATGAAATGAATCATAAACCTAAAAATAAGGTTTAGATTATAAGTTTTTAAAAGGAAAATATTAGAGACCTTGGCAAAAATTTACTCAGTACAACAGAAAAGCTAAAACTGAAAAAAAAAAATCCATAGATTGGATTTCATAAAATCAAAAATTTTGTACTTCAAGATATAGTAACCAATAACCAGGCCAAGCTCTGAGAATCCAGCTGAAGAGAAAGAGGAGGGAATATATGAACTAGGAAGGTCAAAATCATGATGGTGAAATCTACAGAAACAGCTGAACCATGCTCATGGAAACTTATGAACTCTAGACCTACTGTGGAGATTCTAGGCCCTCAGTATGTGGGAGACAGTTATGAAGCATCAACTATTACAAGGGCCCCTGGCAGTAGGACCACAATACAAACCTGGTACATGAGCTAGCTTGTTGGAACCTACTCCCTATGGTGGGATGCCATGCTCAACCTTAAAGCATGGGAGAGAAGCCTAGCCCTTCCCCAACCTATTGTGCCAGACCATTGACTCCTCACGGTAGCCCTTACCTGTGAATTGGAGTGAACTGGGGGTGGGCTGGGGAGAAGTGAGAGGAGGGATGAGAGTGAGAACTATGGTTGGAATGTAAAATGAAATAAAAAATAAAACAATGAGAAAAAAGATATTATTATGGCAAGCATGAGATTACACATTTGTAATTACAGCATTCAGGATGCTGAGGCAGGAGGGTCATGATTTCAGGGTTGGCCTGGACTGTATCTCAGGATTCTGCCTGGGGGAGAGTGAGGAGGAAGGCAGGCAGTGTTATAAAGCTACAGGGCTTCAACAGGGACAAATATTTGTATGAAACACATTCAGTAAAAAAAACATACTCTAGTAAAGATTTCCCTCCAGTGGTGCTGTTCTCATATTAATTGCAGCTAATTCTTCAGATCCAGCTGATCAGACACCTCAAATTGTTAATACAGAGCATCACACAAATAGCCCCAGTAGAGTCCTCGCTTCTGTCTGAACTTCACAGATCAGGCCTCCACCATCTATGTTGCTCTCAACGTTCTTTTCTTCCAAACTCCTACAGAACAGCCCACTAAACTCTGAACACTCGACAGCTTTTTAAAGCCCAAAGTTGAAATTACACCCCAATCCTCTCAAAAACATACGGCCAGGTCTGTCACAATAATACCACCTAACCTGGTATCAATCTTTGTATGTTTTAGGTTCCTATTACTATGCTAAACACCATGATTTGAGAAGGTAAGGGATTTATTTCACCTTTCAACTCTTAGGTAACACTCCATCACTGAGGGAACTCAAAGCAGAAACCTGGAGGCAGAATCTATGGAGAATGTTACTTCCTGACTTTCTCTCTCTAGCTTGTTCCATCTCCTTTCTGATATAGCCCAGGGCCACCTATCCGTGGGTGGTACCACAAAGAGTGAGCTTCAACCTCCCATACCTGTCAAGAGAATATCACTACAGGCTTGCGGACAGGCAATCTGGATGGAGGCATTTCCTCAGTTGAGGTTATTCTTCCCAGGTAACTGTAGCCTGTGTCAAGTTGACAAAAAGAGAACAAGAAAGACAGGGACCTCTACCTAAAACATATGACGAACCCATAATGTAAGACCAATCATTTGAAATGCACAGATTTGAACAGTTTGGCTATCAAAAAGTATTTTACAAGTGTCAATTTAAAACATGCAATGATGTGGAATACTTCAGGCTGTAAGGAAAAACAAACTGAAAGGGATGTGGCACACCAACTGTCTAAAGTGGCAAAGCATGGAAAATGTTACAGCAAGTTGTCATGACTGTGGTGCCAGGGATTCCCCTGCACTACAGTGGAGACACAAAATAGAGACACTTTCCAAAATATGTAATCTGGAAGTTGTACACAAGGGTGAACATTCAGGTAAACCACTATGGGCTAGAGGTGTACCTCAGCAGAAGAGTGCTTGTCCGACACACACAAGGCCCAGGCTACAAATCTCAGAAGCACATAGCAAGCTGCTGCCCTCACAGGCATTTATCAATGGGGACAGAAAAGCATATATCCACACCAAGACTATATAGACAGATGTTCCAAGTAGCTTTATTTATAACAAATTAACATTGCAAATCACTCAAATATATGTCAACATCTAAATAAATAAACAAGTTTTGTTCTATCTATATAATTTTAAAAAGGAATTTCTGACACATAAGACAATAAGACACTAGGCCTCCCAACCAATAAAAATGTACACACACACACACACACACACACACACACACACACACACACACACACACACATACACACACACACAAATTATCTACAGAACAGAAACTGATGCAGTGGTTTCCTGGGAGACGGGTGGGGAAGGCCAGGGGCTTATAAAGGGCAAAAGGAAATGTTTGTATCTTGAGTTCAGAGATGATCTCAGGAAAGTCTGTGTGCATCAAAATCCATCAAACTGCATGCTTTAAACATATATGAGTCATATATAATGTGTTCTACTTCAAAATACTTTAATGGTAATGTAAAGAAATAAGGAAAGGAGAAGGTTGTAAATGTGCAAATGTGTGTATGGCTTTTGGACTGGACACTTTCCAGGAGCAACGGGTATGGTATCTTTGTCCCTGATATGCTAAGTGAAGACAGTGGCTCCCCCATTACCTGTTTCCAATAGTGCCATCCCCAGCCTGTCATATCAAGGAAAACATAGCTATCCAATAGTCAACCTGCCTATTGACAAAGAACTGAAAAGGAAGCAATCGGTTCTACAGCTATCAAGCATCATTAACATGGTGACCTCTATGAGGTAATCTTTGCTATTAAGCATGGACTGAATCACACCAGTTATTTTAGTCCAAGGCACAGCATGGAGGTCAACTGAGTCTCCCCTGCCTGAAGGTTGCATCTCAGTACACCTTTTATTTGCACAGAACATTGTTACACCTCACCCCTTGACTCACGGCATCTTTGTCTAGCTCAATGTGTGTCTTTGAAAGCTTGTTTGAGTTTTCAAAGTCTCTTTCCTGACCAAGCAACTATGAGACCATGAGCCACATAAGGACTGAGATGTACTGAGACATTTGCTTCCTAACTAATGTCTTCTTCCATAGAAGTTAAACATATGTTTAAAAGTTGTAGACTTATTGATTTTGTGGAGAGGGGTATGTGCCATGGCTCAGGTGTGGAGATCGGAGGATAACTTCATGGAGTTGGTTCTCTCCTTCCACTATGTGGGTCCTGAGGATTGAACTCTGGCCATCAGTTTTGCTCTTACCTGATGAGCCATCTTGCTGACCCTCAAATAATTTCATTAATACCAGATTTCTCTGTGTCTATATAGGATGAATCAAACTATTCTATTACACATAAGTCACCTTGATAATAGAAATAGCAGCAAACTTTGAGTTTATATTCCATCCAAAAGACTATTTGATAAGTGTCTCAGATACGTGACCTTGGTTGTGTATCTAAACTTCTGCAACCCTCAGTTTTCTATGAAGTGGGATCATTGTAAGGGTTTGATGACGTATGCTCTTTAAAGAGCGTTGTACCATAAGAAGTCATAATGCAGATGATGAGATGTGAAGCCAGACAGATAATGCTTCAATCTGCACCTTCTTATGTTGTAACACTTTGCCTGGGTTTCCTCATCTTAATAATGGAGAGAGCAACCTATGCCTATAGGTTGGCATGTGAGTTAAATCAGCTAATACATGTAGAATACTGATAACAGTTGCTGGCACAAATGGGAATTCAATAAATCTTAGCTGTTATCACCATTATTATTACCATTATAACACATACCATGAAATAGATAATGAATAAATGGTGGGCATTTTTTAAATTAAACTCCTTTGGTATCCAAAGTCACTTCTGTCTCAGGCAGCTGTGCCCCCACTGAATTCTGGGAAGGAACTCCAAATGATCTTCAGATTACACTGAGAATGACATCTTCTCCTGTAAGGTAGAGTGTGTTGTGCAGCAAAGCAAATAGAATAATAACCAATCTGATATTTTAATTATCGTGCATGTCAGGGATGCTGCTTTATAAATCAAACCTAATTGATTCTGAGCACTTGCTATTTCTTCAGCCCTCCCACCAGCTCAGGAGCAAGCCTGCTATTCTCTGTATAAACAGCAAGTGTGGTTCCAGAAAAGGTATTCAGAATCGGTGGAGTGCAAACTCAAGGCCAGAAATTGAGACTTAGCATCCTGAGTTCCAGCCATGGTATATATCCAGAAGGGGGCAAGGTGTTCCTCTCTGTGATGTTTGAGCAGCTGTGCTTAGTCTGAAGCTCCAGAAAATAATCCAAACTTTTGAATCAGTTTTCTCTCCATAATCCCAGAGTACTCGGTAATTTAAGTGGCTGTTACATAAACCAGTACTTTTACTTATCTTAATGCTTGATTTTCAAGCTTATGTTTGTTCACACTAGATCTTGCATAGAAATGTAATCCATAAAGCAAACCATGGGAGCTGAGAGACGTGGGTTGAAAAATGCAACCAAGCAAGCACCCAGCCAATCCCCTAGATTTTTAAAATTCATTTTCTGTTTGGTTTAACACAGACCATGTCCCCAATGAACACACCATAAGATGAAGTCAAAAATGCATTTGATTCACCCAACATACTGAAGATCACACATAGCTTAGTAGCCTGGCACAGGGTACAGAGCATGAGTCTGTCTCTCTGGCAGTCATGTGAGTGACCCAGAGCTACAGCTTGATGCTACAGCCCAGGATCATAAGAGAGTTGTGTACTAATACCACCAGTTTATGAAAGGAACAAAATTCAAATTGTACTTTTTAGTGAACGGGTATTGCATTTACACCATCCTGAACTCAAAAACCCTTCTTGATTCACTGTAAGTAAGGACTGCCTGTTAACCAGTCCTCCCCACCCTGCCAGCCATTTCTCCAGTCATTTGAATAATTTGGGGGCAGGAGATGAGAGCAGCACATTGAGAAAGAGATGGAGGTTGGGATTTTGAAGATTCTTTAATCTGGAAAGATACAAAGGAAACTTTGGAATCACTAATGTCTATACAGTTTCTCTGGGATAGGAAGAAAGAAAATAGGTTGTTCAGCAAGCTCAAGGATTGAGACAGGAACGTTCTCCCTTGTAGCTTGAAAATGAAGATTCATGGAGAGTATAATAATTTATTACTGCAGCCAATATACATAAAAATTAGAAATCAGTTTGCAAGAGACAGAGCAAGTAAACAAAGATGATAAAGCTGTCACTACTTACTGCTCATTTAGTGTTGGTTTGTCAAATCTATGGCAAGCTTGCTCCTGTTCCACCCACAATACTCAAGGCATATGAACAAGGTGTAGGTGATCTGAGAGTCCCGCATGACCAGCATGCCGGACAGTGACTGCCAAGTCATTAATCAACACTAGCATGTGATAATCAGCCACCAGATTTTACATAGGAAAAAAAACAGTCCAGAAAGATGGACAGTTCACCCAGTATTGCACTATTGGTTAGAAAATTATTGTGTCTTTTTAACCAATCAACTCTTGGTCACTAAGCCGGACATGCTAGAACATTGATGAAACCCTATGCGAGAACTTATAGCGTTATAGCTG
Source organism: Cricetulus griseus (assembly GCF_003668045.3). Lineage (NCBI taxonomy): Eukaryota > Metazoa > Chordata > Mammalia > Rodentia > Cricetidae > Cricetulus > Cricetulus griseus. Next base: position 57,829,370 of record NC_048600.1, read on the forward strand.
CATATGGAGATAAGAACATTTTCAGAGACTTCTTCTAGATCTGAAGTATTTCATAATGTTGGTACTCTTGCAGCCTTTTAAAAATTATTATCAAGAGGGACTGGAGAGATAACTCAGTGGTTAAAAGCACTTGCTGCTCTTTCAGGGTACCAGAGCTCTGTGTCTAGCTCCCATATCAGGCAATTCACAACTGCCTGTAACTGCAAATCCAGGAGATCCAGAGCCCTTTCTGGCCTCCAAGGGTACACACACAAACACACACACACATACACACACACACACACAATACTACCACTGATACTGCACATGGGAGGCAGCATCCCCTAAAAGCAAAACACATGCTTTTCCAGACAAGGTTTAGCTACTATGCCATTACTACTTTGAAACTTACTCACATGATCCTACCATACAATTTAACATGTTTGAACTTCTTTTTTTTCTTTTTGGTGTGGTAATTTTTTGTGTTTTTGATTTCAAAACAATCTTTTCTTAAAAATAAATACCTAGGAATGCTACATGATCCAATCAAACTCTAATTTGGTAGTGTCGAGCACAAGATTCAGAACATGATGGTAGACAAAATATTTCAGTGTAAGACTTTTCTCTCATTCCCTCCTCCCATCATTCCTTTTCTGGCTTCTTCCTGTGTAGTGCCACAAGTTCTTAGCTCCTCACCCTTAGGTAAAGAACATCACCTTTTTGGGTCTCTTTATTTTCAAAGCAGGGGATAGCAGTACTGAGTTCACTGTGCAAGGAAGAACACATGAAATTATAACAGCAATAACAAACTCAGCTTACCACATGGTTTCAGACTCCATACACAGAACCTTCCAGAATATTATCTAATACCCCATGCTCAAATTTCTAGCCCCAGAAAATATTGTTCTAAGTATTTATGCCATAGCCAATAAATATAGAGTGCAGAAAAGTTACCATGATATGGAAGTTTGATCTCTCTCCTATAATGAATGAGATGTTGTCTTAGTCTGTTGCTATAAAAATCAAGTAATTAAGACTAGGTAATTTACAAAGAATAGACATTTATTTTGCTGCCAGTTGTAGAAGTCCCCAGCATCTCACAGCATTTGGTGAGCATCTTCTTTGCTTCCTGTGAGGCCCTTGCAGCAGTAAATGAGAGGTCACATGATGATGGAGGAAGCAAGAGATAGCCTCATTTTTATAACTGCATTTGTGGTAACTAATCCAGTCTGGGGAGACCGAGAAGTCATTTGTTCTCACAAGGTGGCATTACTATATTCATGAGGGCTCTGCCCTTGTGATCCTAATAACTTCCACGAACCCCTCTTCTCCCCACACTGCTGCTTTGAAGAATTAAGCCTGCACTTGTATTCTGGTGGTAAGAAGCCATGTTCAAACACAGAATATAGTTGCTGGATTACAAATTTGCTAAGTAGGATTCTCTCATTGAGCCTGTCATCATCTACCTCTGTGACCTTTGGCAGGCCATTTCACCTCTCTGAACTTGAAGCTTTCCCACAATGTCCACTTCATAAAATTAACAGATGAGAAAATTTGCTAATACAAGCTCTCTCTCTCTCTCATATATATATATATATATATATATATATATATGAGAATTGATTTGTTTTCCTTTTGTGTAGGACAAAGCAATAAGGATGTGCTCCACCCACAGAGTCTGAGTTGACTCCAGTGTGTCTTTATTTTCTTGCATGTTCTAATTCCTTACTATGTGACAATGCATTTCTTTCCTTTTGCTTGAGAATTGGAAATAGGGTTGCCCTAGTTAGAGTGAAGAATGTCTGTGAACAGCTATCTTTCACTCCTACCCAGATAGCCAATTAGAGGGCTGTGCACTAATCCCTGCCCCAGAGAATCTTATCTTGATCTTTATGCAAAGGACCTTGTGTTTAGAGAGCCCTAGAGTTGTTATCTCTCACAAATTAGTTCATCCAAAATAAAAATGGGACCCTTATAACCCTCCTTACTGCTCCTTATGGCACAAGTGTGCCTGCACATGGTACACACGCACACACAGACCTCTCACTACATCTTTGTGAAGCTCCACAGGGACACGTGTGAGTTAAGATGGACCATTCTGACCAGTAGCAAAAAGTTTTCAAGATTGTATAAGAACACTAGATAATTGAAAAGGAGTCCTTTGGGCTGTTAGGTGTCTAGCAGATAGAAGGATAAATTCTCATATCTTGCTCATTATAGAAAAAGAGACATTTTTTCCTCTACAAAAGAAAGTGAAAGGACTAGACCATTATCAGTTACCATGGCAACTGAGATCCACTACATGCTTAGTTCATCCTGTCACTGTGGAAGACATGAGGGAGGGAAAAGTAACACTAAGCTTCTCTGGTTTTATTTTTTTTTTGTCAAATATTTCAAAGTGACAGTTCATGGCATGAGTCCAAAGCACCTTTATAAGAGCGAATGGAAGAGATGAGAACATGAGAGAGGGAGATAAGGAGACAGCACTCAGCCTGGGGACACTAAGGATATTTTAGACAAACCAATTGTGCTTGATGTGATCAGTGCCAAGCAAACTAAAGGGAAGAAAGAAAGCAATAAATATTTATTGAGTGTCTACCACACACTCCCAGTGCTGTACTTAATAATATGCATGCCATGACCTCTCACAGCTCTGTATCTGGAGGGGAAAAGATGGGAAACAAGCCATGACAATCAGAGGGACCAAAGCATATGCAGAATGAGCAGGTAAGCGGATGCTGTCATGGGTGTTTACAGGGATGTATGTAGCTCAAGAGTTCCCAAGAAATCATCAACGTTGGCATCTGAAGAATGTGTAAGGGAAGCTGGGTGAGAGGTGGGGCCTGCCTGACTAAGAGACTGAAGCATAGAGAGGCCTTGGGTGAAGAAGTCTGGTATTTGAAGTTCATGGGTGTCTGGAATTGAATGTGAGCATGCTTTCAATGGTAGATAGCTCAGTCACAAGTCTACAGGGGCTAAAATGAGATGTTGCCCTACTAAGGCACACTGAAGAATATAAAATGTATCCGGGAGATAATGAGGAAGCCATTCAAGTGTTAGAAGCAGGCTTGTGGCAAAGTCATGCCAGTAGCCAAATGGAGGATGGTTCTGGAGCAGAACAGGAATGAAGGAAACCTTTAGAGCTGAAAGTGATAGGTTAGACAAGACCTAACGGTTACAGGGCTGAAGAGATATGAGTGTGTTCTGGATTTTTAGTGAACCTAGAACCAACAGCACTTACTGGGATGAAAGAAAAGGCCTGGGTACATGGAGCATCCAGCAAGAATTTGCCACAAAAGCACAGGGATCTGAGTTTGGTTCCCTAACACCCATGTAAAAATCCTAGCAAGGCTATATGCACCTGTAATCCTAGCCCCAGGGAACAGGAGGTAGGCAGATCCTTGGGGATTGCTGGCCAGCTAATCCATGTGAATCAGTGAGTCCCAGGTTCAGCGAGAGGCCCTGACTCAAAAATTTAGTGGAGAAGTTCAAGTAAGAAAGATGCCTGATAATCAACCTCTACACTAAACACACACACACACACACACACACACACACACACACACACACACACACACACACACCCTCTTCTGTATTGGGGGGATAATTGTGCCAACAACAGGTCTTATCTAGTGGGCAGTAACAAAGAATTATTAAATCAAGCCTTAGGAAAGAGATGTGGAAAAAGGATTTAGAATCATAGCATTGAAATGGCAGCTATGAGCCGGGCATTGGTGGCGCACGCCTTTAATCCCAGCACTCGGGAGGCAGAGGCAGACAGATCTCTG